>NC_050597.1:33136033-33476388 GCF_013368585.1 Megalops cyprinoides
GGAAAAAGTAACTGCGGACCCTTTTGTCGTTGTGCTTTCACATTTAACAGTTCATTTTTGTGTCTTATAACAATATTATTTGTATTCTATAGTGAAGGTCATTCAGAAGATCGTATCCTCATATGAATTCAGTTAAAATGCGTCTCCCTCTCTCTCCTGTGTCTGTCTGTCTGTCGGTCTCTTTCTCTCTCGTCGTTGCCTACATATTATTAACCTTAACATTACCGTTCATTTAATGAGATGATTTATGTTTAACGCTTTTGATACTGTAACCTATCGGTTACTTTCCATTATAATGCGCCCATTTCAATCCTATTAGATGTAAAGTTATTTTACTACCAAACCTCTATGGCTTCGATTTGGTTTGAAGTCTAATCTTATTGGTCGTCGTTTTCATACAGGCCAGTCTCTACCAACGGAAAAAGTCGTTTTCCGATGGAGACATAATTCGCGCATGCATTGCGGTTTGTAGCAATTATCTAAACAGCTGAATTTTCAATAATGTTCATGGTCAGTGTGCCCAATTTAAGCATAAAGGTTCTCAACGCCTGTTTTACAATGCGGGCTCAATGTGTGCGGTCTGTCTCAATCAAAATGTCTAATTTGTTGGAACTTCATGCTAATGAAAGGCGCAGTGCCGTACTCCTTCTCAGAAAATCAATGCAGTAATGTTACTTCGCATACAACTAATCAAAAAGGTAAGATCCAGGAATTTCAATAATAATTACACCAGGGCGTTTATGATTAAAAACTGAAATTCAGTACTAAATTTTCATTATCGAACCTTTAAAATATTACTCTCGATTTCAAACTCTCTCCAGTGACGCCCTTGTTGTATCTGTGACAGATTTAATATGATCATATCGCATAATTTGCTAGTATCAGTATTCTCATCTATTATTATTATTATTATCATTATTATTATTATTATTATTATTATTATTATTATTATTATTATTAGTAGTAGTAGTAGTAGTAGTAGTAATAGTAGTATTAATATTATTAGTATTATTATTAGTTGTTGCTGTTCCGATTTATTGCAAAAGAATTTGAGAAACCTCGCTTTCGAGAGCATTCTGTAAAGCCTAATTCAATAACTTCACAAATACCTACCCAAATAACTTTGTGTTAATCCTAATTTGCACACAAGAAGATGCGAAGACGTCAAAAAAGAGGGCCAGTAAAGACTTAAAAGGTCAGACAGGGGTCTTGGGGGGAAAAGACAAGTAACAATTCAAGCAACGCTAGCTATCTCCTATCAGGATTAAATATGCAAATGTGCAGTCCTATCTGTTATGTGACCGTTCACATAATTTGAAGTTCAATTTATTTTTCACCTGAGCCCATTGAAAATGAGAAAATGTTGATGAATAAATAAATAATAAAATTGAAATATCACCCACGTTTTGCCTAACTGCAACACCATGGAAATTATTAGAAAATCAATGCATCTTTTAGAAACACAATACTACTCAGTGTTTCTTTAATTATTTAGTAACAAATTAAAATCAATTTACTAATTGGATGTCATAGTAACACATCCACATTTCAAATTTCATCCACAAATACACATTATGTAGGCTATTTATGAACAGTGAAAACTTCTTTTTCGTTATTTTTAATGATTTACTATCAATTTAATAGATTTAATATCAATTTTAGAAGACCTAGTAGGAATTGTGTTTGTGTTCCCTGTGATGATCCTGAACAGTCGAACCTCGGGAACTGAAATTGGTCTCGGTAAATGAACAAGGGTTATCTTCAGACTACGTCGAGGCATACCGGATGAAACGTTCGTTTTGAAAAATAACAGAGGTTCCATGTTCAAATACATTAAGTCGATAAATTTTTATTTTTTCCCCGTTCTCTCTGGATGCACAACATTTTGAACACATGGTTTAACCAAGTCACAGAGGATCAAACGGTTCCCGTCTTTAAGTCCCCAAAATAAATTTCTTTTAAATGCAATTGAGGGCTTGGTAAGGTTCTCAAATAATGGATTTTAATCAATGAAGTTCAAGCATCGTTGTGCTTATTTTTCTCAAATGAATTAAAGGTTGAAGATTATATCTGATTTATTAATTTGCTAAAACGTCAACAAATACTGATCTGTTTGGTGTCTAAGTAACATTTGAGCTCCGTTCCGTCTGATAAAACCAGCAATCTCCAGCCATTATCCTCTCCTACTGTATGAAACCCTTTCAAGCTGCTGAGCAAATGAGCTTTAAAGCGGAGGCCGCGGGAGCTCAGCGCCGCTATTCCGATTTCTTACGAATTTACTTTAGGGACTAACACGCAGGGAGCTCTTCCCCGCTATTTGTCCTCTAGAAACCCAGGGTGCCCTTTTGATCATTTCCATCTCTCCTTAGTACAATAGCCCTGATTGGCTAGAAGAGCAAGAAGGGGAAAATCTTTAATTAAGCAGATAATCTCTTGTTGGGATGAGAGCGGCTCTATTTCAGAAGCCCCCCAGCCCCTCCTTGGCTGCTGCATGAGTTCTGCATGTAGGTATATATCCTCGTGCAAGACTACCCTCAGCACAGCAACGCAGAGATCTGGCAGTTTTGTGCATGATGTTTATGCATTTGGAGGTCTGCTACTACATTTTTATTCTGATGGTCCACATGAAGTCGTGTTGCAGTTGGTAAGTTCGACAGTTCTGATTTCTTAATTCGCCGGAGAAAAAGAGATTAATTTAATTTGAAATTACAATATAAAAGAACGAATGTGGAATTGTGTTGGTTAAAATCAACGTAAAAGGGATGAACATTTGTGCTTTGCCTTTATCATTAGCCAAACTGTTTTCAATAATGATTTTCAACTGATATTCAACGACCCACATGATTATGTTGTGTTAATTGTTATTATCACCGTTGTCCTTTTGTAAATATTAATGCTGCTAGCTCTCACTATCACTGTTGGGGTTAATAATTAATGATTTAGTTTATTTAGTGTAACATTTTTAAATGTAATGAGTTACGACGTGGTGCGCCACGAATATTAATTTTACGATTGTTTTAAATAATGACATGACTCTTGTCAAATTAAAATAAAATAGTAATTAAATTATAAACGATAATCAAATAACAACACCATGAAATAGCACATGGAACAACGTATAGCATAATTTTTCTCTTGGAGTACTTCCTAAATTATTCTTATGAAATCTCGTCGCTATGTTCTCCAATCACAATTAAAAGACCTAAAATAGTTTTTATAATAGGTACTTTCAACGTAAGGCCTGTACGTTGAATAATAATTTGTGTCCAGTGAACATCACGCATGTGGTTGATGAGATCGTCTAACAAGCTCGTTGGACCGGTACACTGTGGCTCTCATTCCAACAATTCGTTTTATACTTTACAGATTCTAGTTCTGGTAGAATGTACGTAGAGTGTGTTCCTTTTTATATTTTATCTATCTATCTATCTATCCATCTATCTATCTATCTATCTATCTATCTATCTATCCAAAACTACCAGTCTTGATCTAGCTAATTGATAATCACTGATTGATGATCAGCAACTTTTACATTTGGAGCACCCAAGGGGAACAAAATGTGTCGTGAAGGAAGCTGCTCTATGACTGGTCTAATTAATTCGCTGCAAAAAAGGAGGTGTAGGCTGTGCAGGCCTGCAGAAGGCCATGTTGTTTCCCTGGTTAATGGGCTGCTCTGTCTTCCAGGTCAGTGAATAATTTCCTGATGACTGGCCCAAAGGTAAGCCAGCTCCCTTTTGATCTTTCCTTTATCCCTGATCTTGTAGTGTGGGAGAAAGGCCCACTCCAGCAGTGTTTCTCTGCGTTATTCTTGTGCCCGCAAAGGAAAAGGTCCACTGGCTTGACCACAAACCCTGGCAGGGATGTAGTACCCATTCCTGTTGCACTACTCATATCCTATACTTCAATCATTTTAACATGTTAGAATGTGACTTATCACCTTTGAAATTCAGGAAACAGGATTTCTGTCCTTTGAAAATGACAAGTATGTTTTTTACTTTGATAGTGAGAGGCCAGACTCAGATATGTGCAAAACAGGAATGAGATGTGAGGGTTCTATGAACAATATGTGAGGTATATGTGAATGATATATGTGTGATGTGAGTGAGATGTGTGTGGGGGATATCTGTGATGTGAGTGAAGTGTGTGTGTTGTGTGTGGTTGTGAAGTGTGTATACGAGAGATGAGTGTATGAGATGTGTGTGTGTGTGAGATGTGTGGGTGAGAGAGATGTGTATGAGAGAGATATGTGTGTGAGATGTGTGTGAGAGATGTGTGTGTGAGAGATATGTATGTTAAAAATGTGTGTATGAGGTCTGTGTGTGTGTGAGAGAGAGAGAGATGTGTTAGATGTGTATGTGCAAGATACATGTGAGAGGTGTGTGAGATATGTATCTGAGAGACGTGTGTATGAGATGTGTGTACGAATGAGGTGTGTGTGTGTGTGTGTGTGTGTGTGTGTGTGTGTGTGTGTGTTATGTATGGTTGTGAAGTAGGTGTGTATGAAAGATGAGTGTGTGTGAGAAATGTGTGTGTATAAGAAATGTCTGTCTGAGTAAGATTTGTGAGAGATGTGTGTGTGTGTATGTGTGTGTGGGTGGGTGAGATGTGTGTGTGTGTGTGTGTGTGTGTGTGGTTTGTGAGATGTGTGTGTGCAAGATATGTGTGGGAGGTGTGTATGAGGTGTGTGTGCAAATGAGATGTGTGTGTGGGTGGGTGAGGTGTGTGTGTATGAGGTTTGTGAGATGTGTATGTGCAAGATATGTGTGAGAGGAGTGTGTGTGACATGTGTGTGTGTGTGTGTTTGAGGTGTGTGTGTGTGAGAAATGTGTGTATAAGAAATGTCTGTCTGAGTAAGATGTGTGTGTGTGAGGTTTGTGAGATGTGTATGTGCAAGATATGTGTGTGCAAATATGTGTGTGTGTGTAGTGTATGGTTGTGAAGTAGGTGTGTATGAAAGATGAGTGTGTGTAAGGTGTGTATGTGTGAGAAATGTGTGTGTATAAGAAATGTCTGTGTGAGTAAGATGTGGGTGAGATGTGTGTGTGTGTGATGTTTGTGAGATGTATATGTACAAGATATGTATGAGAGGTGTGTGTGTGAGATGTGTGTGTATGAGATGTGTGAGAGATGTCTGTGTGAGATGCGTATGAGATGTGTGTGTGTATGATACATGTGTGTGTGAGAGGTGTGTGTGTGTGTGTGTGTGTGTGTGTGTGAGAAATGTCTGTGTGACTAAGGTGTGTGTGAGATGTGTATGTGAAAAATGTGTGTGTGAGATGGGTGTGTGAGATGTGCATGTGAGAAGTGTAGAGATGAGTGCAGAGGCACAGCTCCAGTGGGTGGTCATCATTAGTGAGCCAGGCGCCAGTGGGAGGGCTTACGATTCAATCTCTTCAAACCCACTTGAGACATATTAGCATGTATCACTGATGATCCAGGGGCTCACCCCACAAAGGGGCCCACCATGCCGAAAGCAACCCGCAGTGCACACGGTGACGATAAACATAACAGACGAGCAAGGACCAAAACCTCAAATGGAGAATAAACTTTTTGAGACTGGGGGTTCTCAAAAATCTTTTGTTGGGATGTGGTTTTCTTCTCCTCGTGCACTCACTGCTCATGTCAGTAAACACCAGGAGCCAACATTTAGCAGCAAAAGCGTGAGGTTGACATCATTTAGCAGGAAGTGTCAAGGGTCCTGGTGAATTGGAATATTTTGGGAGTGTTGTACCATGGACAGAGGTGGACACCCCGGCTTCAGAAAGTAAAAGTCCTGCCACGTATTTGTTCTAACCATTCATTACACCAGCTGAATTTAATTAGCACAACTCTTCAGCCAGGTAGAGGAGCTAATTAGTGAAAGAACAAATACATGGCAGGACCTTTACTTTCTGAAGCCGAGGTGTCCACCTCTGACCATGCATGAACAAGCAAAGAGAAAGCAAAAGAAGAATGCAATTGAAGGATGCAATCCATGAGAAGATATAAGAGAGCATGTGAATACATGCCACTGGGAAAGAAAAGTGTTATTATAAACAAGGAAAAACACTCAATGTTTTTATGGGACAAACAGAATCTAATTTCTTCGCATTAAAAGTTAATTTGCACTCAGCTTCCAAAGTCATGCAGTTTCCAAAGACGATGAATCCGAATGATTACTGAGAAAATGGCAATCATGAATTGAACTGTTGCAAGGAAGAGGCTCCAGAGAGGGAGCGAGCACAGCAAGATATGGCACTTTGAACTCTGGAAGGAGTCACAGAGCCACAGAAGCCACAAATCAAGATACTAACCCCTCATATCCATTCTTTTAGTGACAGAATACTTAAGACATCTGCAGCTGATTTTTTTTGGACAGACATTTTACATTCACAAATGAGATGGGCAACACAGGAATAGGGTCTAAAATTCAGGAGGTGAATTTTTTATCTGAAATGTATCTATTTTATGTGGTTACCTGACATAAACAGCATTACACATATACATACATGTGATACAAAGAACAGCTTTTTAAACATTATGCAAAGAAAAAGTTTTTATAACGGAGCATGATGGCTAATGCATGATGCTCTCAATGTTCACTGATATATATACAGATATATACAGATACTTATATACAGATTCAAATACACAAGGAGAGGACAAGGAGAACTTCTATCCAGTCTATCCTTCCTGTCTGCAACTGTTGCTCACAAAAATGCACAAGTGCATTTTAGGTAAAATCAGTACAGAGCAGCTGAAACTGTTAAAGGGGGCAATCCATCACCCTCAGTATTAATTATTAAAGGGGGCAATCCATCA
Organism: Megalops cyprinoides; assembly: GCF_013368585.1. NCBI lineage: Eukaryota > Metazoa > Chordata > Actinopteri > Elopiformes > Megalopidae > Megalops > Megalops cyprinoides. Next base: position 33,142,835 of record NC_050597.1, read on the forward strand.
CCTTCAATATTAATTATTAAACTGATAGTGAATAAGTCTAATGAATGTTACATTTAAATGACAGACAACAGACACTAATGCAGAGTAACCTGTATACATGCTTATGAAAAGGTTATGTCAAGTAAGTGTATTTTCCCCCATTTGGTCATCCCAACTGATTTGCCAGGCCGTTTTTGTTTCCTCTGAATCGCAGGCTTATCTGATCTACTCCAGCAGTGTGGCAGCTGGCGCTCAGAGTGGAATCGAGGAATGCAAGCACCAGTTTTCATGGGACCGCTGGAACTGCCCAGAGAGAGCCCTGCAGCTGTCTACCCACAGCAGCCTGAGGAGTGGTGAGAGCCAGGCCCTGGGCCCTCCAACACCCCCTCAAATGCATGCAGGGCCCCCCATCTCCTAGTGGCAGCAGTCACAGAGAAGCAAGGCTGTTCCCAAGGGCTCCATCTCAGTAAAACTTCAGGGGGCCCTGTTCAATCTAACCACAGTGCACATAGTCCTTATCTCTGCACCAAGAAACCTTCCACATTTGTTTTTACTGATTTCAACAGTGTTGTGTAATGAGCTTAAAATGCTAGCAAAGTTAAGGACAAACTTCAGTGTGAGGGACCAAACACACAGAAACAGGAATGAAGGGACTGCTGGGCTGATGCCTGCTTCCATTGGCTGAACATGTACACACATCAGTGGTGGAGGCCGAATTTAATTCTCACTGCTGTTTAGTCTTACTGCTATGGCACTTTGACCCCTGCCTCCGCACAACAACACTGCCAGTGCCAGGCTACTGTAGTTGCATGAGCTAAATAGGCAGATTTCTGGAATATGTTAATGTCACACACAGTCCATGATCTCAGAAGTGACCAGATGAGAGCACAGAATGGCCTGTCACGGGTTATATCTGTTTATTATGGAATGAGCCAGATAATGCTTTTTTAACCCCAATAATAAGCATTTTAAAAATCCTCTGTGGATCAACCTCACAAGCTTCTATGCACAAAACAACAATCCAAGATGCAATTGAGAATGTAATAAATGAAACTCCAGTGCCTAAATGGGGAAAATTGCTCAAACCTCATATTGCTCTGTCTGTCCTTGGAGCCAAAGAGTGCTGTCTCCGTGGGCTCACTGACACAGGACGGTTCACACCCCCCCCACACCACTCTCACATTGTGTCTCCATCTACAGCCAATAGAGAGACAGCGTTTGTCCATGCTATCAGCTCCGCCGGAGTCATGTACACCCTCACCCGGAACTGCAGCCTTGGGGACTTTGACAACTGTGGGTGTGATGACACGAGGAACGGACAGCTGGGTGAGAGGCACACACAGGGATCCGTGCAGGTTACTGGAGTGCAGTGTGAGCAGTATTAAAATACACAGCGTCTGCACCATACACTCAGATGCTGTCGTGAGGAAAGTTGTGCCGTATCCACTATTCAAACGCAAAAACATTGTGGGTGTACTTTAAAAGGAAAGTTTATTGGTGTCCTTTAAAGAGGTTTCCTAAACGAGGCACTAGAAAGTGGACTGAAATAAAAGCTGTCCACATTACGTTGCATTGCTGGTCATAGTAAGAAGCTTTCAGCTGAGCTACAGGCCTGTTTAGAGTTTGTCTGCTGGGTGAGGAGTCTTACTGTTCACTGTAAGAACGGAACTGTTTCTGCAGTCTTACTGTTCACTGTGAAAGTGGAGATCTTCCTGGAGTCTTACTGTTCACTGAAAGAGTGGAGATGTTTCTGGAGTCATACAGGTTACTGTTTATGGAGTCTTACTGTTCACTATGAGAGTAGAGCTGTTTCTGGAGTCTTGCTATTTGCTGTGAGAATGGAGATGATTCTGTCCACCTGCAGGTGGTCACGGCTGGCTGTGGGGAGGCTGCAGTGACAATGTGGGCTTCGGGGAGGCCATCTCCAAGCAGTTTGTTGATGCCTTGGAGACAGGGCAGGATGCACGGGCCGCTATGAACCTGCACAACAATGAAGCGGGACGAAAGGTATGTCTGAGCGAATCATCTCAGAGCAGGGCCTGAGAGGCAGACGCAGACTTCTGTCCATTAGACAGAGGTTGTGTCAGAATCTTGAGAAAATAACAGGTTACCTCTCGGGATTGGGGTGGGATGGGGGTGGGGCCATCAGCCAGTTTGAGGTGGGGCCTGAGATTACAAACCTTCAACGGGCCACCAACGGGGTGCTGAAATCAAAGTGCATGTTTAGTATTTTTTTCTTCCCTCCAGCCCCAAAATGAAGCATACCACCCAAGAGTCCCATTCATAGCCTTATGAGCAAGGTGCCACTCGTCCTCATAACAGTGTGTGCACTGTACCAGAAGGGGCTATTTACTGCCTTTGAATGTCTTTTATGACAAGATCTCAACTCAAGACTCTTCAGACCAGTGGTGCAAGCTTAATTAGAAGACCCAGGGAGCCATACATTCGGAAAGGTTGGGTATTATATGGGTTTTAAATAAGTGTTTAGTTTTATTCTTGCAATAAGGATCTTACATTTATGTTGGTCTTTGTTGCACTTGAGAAGCCTGTGGGGATCTCAGCCATGCGAGTGGAGTGCTCTTTGTTTTTGCTGCCTCTGTTCCCGTCTCAGATTTTTTGTGCGATTCCAATGGCACCTGGAACATCATTGTAACCGAATAAGAAATACGACAGAAGCCTTTTTAACTTCCCCCTCAAAGGACTTTCTGTTTGGTTCTTATAGAAGAAAACATATTGACAATGGGACACGCTAAATAAATACTCCTCTCCTCTGGGTGGGACAATCACTCCCAATGTGAAACCTTGACTCCGCCCTCACCTCTGCGGAGAGTGGCCCGGCGACAAAGGAGTGCCCCCTTTCAGACAGCAGCTGTTTATTTCGGATGAAGTTGAGAAACGCACAGGGGGCAGAGGGGCCAGGGCAGCCAGGGCGGGCCACGGGCTCACCCCCCTCAGATTCTGTCCTTCTCCCTTTCTCTTGATTCAGCCTTTCTGTGGAGTGGAGGGGTGGCATGTGGAAGCATCCCCTTTTGGGAATGCATTGCTTAAAACCTAAAAGCCTTGAACAAAACCAGGATGGGCTGAACAATAACAATGAAACACATATTGCTTGCATGATTCTTCCACCAGTGGGTGATTTTCTTGCTTGTACCTTTTTTGTTAAAGTTTGAGATGAATGGTTAATAAGGAATCAATTCAAGGATTTTAATATGTTACTAAGAAACAGCTGTGTATTCATATTATGTTTCTGTGGCTAGTGCACACCTGTCAGAGCTTGGTGGGGTGTTTCTGTCAGTAACATTCTCTCGCACACAGGCAGTGAAGGGTACCATGCAACGGACATGCAAGTGCCATGGCGTGTCAGGGAGCTGCACCACACAGACCTGCTGGCTGCAGCTGCCTGAGTTCCGTGAGGTGGGCAACTACCTGAAGGAGAAGTACCACAAGGCCCTGAAGGTAGACCTCCTGCGGGGCGCAGGCAACAGCGCAGCCAGCCGCGGTGCTGTTGCTGACACCTTCAGCTCCATCTCACGGAAGGAGCTGGTGCACCTGGAGGACTCGCCCGACTACTGTGTGGAAAACCGCACCCTGGGGCTACCAGGCACTGAGGGCCGAGAGTGCATCAAGAAAGGCAAGAACCTGAGCAAGTGGGAGCGGAGGAGCTGCAAGCGGCTCTGTGGGGAGTGTGGCCTGGCCGTGGAGGAGCGCAAGGCTGAGATGGTGTCCAGCTGCAATTGCAAGTTCCATTGGTGTTGTGCTGTCCGCTGTGAGCAGTGCCGCAAGACCGTCACCAAGTACTTCTGCGTCAAGAGAGGCCGCCGCAGCAAGGGAGGCAGCACCACCCTCAGGAAGAGCCTCCGGCTGAAGAAGAGGAACTGAAAGGAGGGTCCCCCGGATATCCGCCTGCCCCTCTCCTCCCTGCCCCACACGCCCACCCTGTACACACTGAGGCAGCACTCTCCCCAAACACACCAAACCCAGGAAGAGGCTGGCCACTACAGAGCGCAGTCACGGAACAGCCTGCCTGAAGGTGGAGCCATGTGTCATTGCAGCTGGGCCACTGTAAATAAAGACTATAGATATTCCTGCGGGCTTCCATAGTAGAAAATGAAGAGAGAATAAGAAGCATGTTAGAACTGCATAGAAATGACATTATATATATGAATATATTTTTGTATGTTTTCTTTTTTCTTTTTTGCGGGATGTTTCTGCAGAAGTGACTTAATTTGCCCTGAGATTCATTGAAAACGAGTTTGGGCCTGTTTTTGTGTTTTTGCATTTATGAGGCAGCACTGGCCTTCTGTAAAGGGTGGATCTTCAGTGTAGATCCTAGAACTGACTGTACACACACCTACACCACAACCATCTTCACCTTCATTTCAGTTTTTTACAAAATTTCTACCTGGATCTACCCTGCTGTAAAGTTACCACCAGCTTGGGGGCCTTGTCCCCTTAAATTGTCTTGTCTGGCAGTGTCATATGAACACAGTAACAGTAACACTAGATAATCTTCACACAGTACATCATGCGGCTGCGCTTTGTAGGAATGCATACCACAGTCACTTGAAATAAATCTATAATAATTCTACATACCTGCAAATGTTCACTAACAGTGTAAATCAGCCTTCAAAGAACAATGTTTTCATCTTGGCAAGAACCATAAATACATGTTCATGATATACAGATGAAAAAAATTCCAGAACATAGTCATTTACTTCAAATCTCTGGCCCATATTTCTGTTTTTTAAATAGAAGCAGATTGTGCTCTCATTTTATCTTATAAACTGAGGACAGAGGTGTGTAGATCAAGAGACTTTCAGCATGGATCTTTTATAAATGTATTTACTCTATGTTTCCACACAAAAGCAGAATAATTGAATCTTAGAAATCACTGTATCATACAGAGAGAGGTTTAGAAGAGGCCTCACAAAGCATACGCAGAATATTCAGTCTCCATGCATCATCTTGTAGTGTATTTAATTGTACAGAAACTGAGCACTTTGTAAATTGTTTATTTATTGCACGTTTATTCCTGAGTTCATTTGCTTTTTACTTTTTGGGTTTTGTTTGAATTTCTTCCTACTGAAAGTAAAGAAATATCTGTAAGGATGGTTGCCTTTAACACTTTAATGGTCTCTTTCTTCATCCACAGCGGTGAGGCAAATCAGAAGTTTATCCATTTCCCTCTGTTTCAACTGAGACTGAATCAGATGGCTAACATCATATATGCCTCTTATTCAGAGCAATGAGAAATGAATCAGTCTGTGTTTGCAGATCGTTTTAAAAATGGCTTTGTTATTTACATACCATTACATGTTCAGGTATCACAGAGAAGAATGAAAACTGACTTAATTCAAAATAGTGACACATTTAAATGAATGAAAATTGGTGGGAAGCACAAAGTGTCAGAATTGGACAGCCCCATAGTTTAGTTCCCAATTAAAATTCCCAACAAATAATATTTAGTACTTTAAATGCAGTACTAAAGAAGCTTTTCATCCGTTAGAGGCTAGGTTATCAGGCAGAATGCTAAGGCTAATTTGAATTGTGGTAACCTGTAGCAGATACAAGCCCAGGTTTAATAACCAGATGGTTCTGCACATTCTCAAACTCGCCCCTGGCACATGCATCTGATTGCTTTGATTGGATTCCAAACAGAGCAGAGGCACTTATCGAAGTCTCCATTCCGCGGCGTGCCCAACCTTGCTCTCTCTGCATTGTTCACTTCAGTATCAGATAACCCCAGGGCAATGTTACAACAAGAGCAAAGCTTTAATCACAGTCTTCCTTCCTTCAGGCCCTTTTCAATTGCGCCTTGACAAATGCCTCCTTTCTCTCCACCGGTAGTAATCCTCAAAGCAATCCCAACACCACGGCAACTGGAACTTTCTTTACTGTTTAATACTAGTTTAATTAACTTTGTTGGAATGGAGGGGTAAAAACCTTTGCACCAAGCCGCCCCCTCAAACTGCCTGCCTCTAATTGTGTATGCTAATCTCCTTTTTCACACCACCTTCTCAGGGGAGAGAGGGACAGAGAGAAAAAGCTGTTGGGAAAACTTGGTGTCGCCTACCCAGGGCTTCCTGTGGCTGCTTTATTCCTGGCCCACCTATTTGGCCCCTTTCAGTCCTCCTGGGCCTTCCTTTGCTCGATTTAACAATGAATGGTGAGCTAATCAGCCTCCTCGGAAATGCACCGCAACGGAGGCGGCTAATCCCCCCTCTCCTCCTCCCTCAATAGGTTGTCAGCTTCAAAAGGACTTTGGGAAAAAGCTTTGCACGGATTCACACTGTTCGCTGAATAGAAGTTAGTTCAAGTATTGTACCCAAACAAGTGGGTTTTATAAACAAATACTTGCCAGCTACCACCCCACCTGCGAAAGTGCCAACCCCACGATAACACGAGGGGACAAAAAGCCCCACAGGCCCTCCAAATGTGACACAGGTTGGGGGGGGGGGGGGGGGGCAAGAGTACCATTGAGCTGGGCCAGCGTGTCCCTAAGCAGCCGTCCTCTCCCTCCCCTTCGCACGGTGACAAGGAAGCACTTCACTGACATCTTATTTATGTCAAAAAATGGCCATCTACATCAAAATGTCCCTGTTGAACTGGCTTTTGACAACCAGTGCAGGCATAGCTCCTTCTGCTGTCCCAAAATTTTTCTGGCAAACTCTTCTGTGGTCATACATTTTTCAAAAGTCAAAAACTCCTCAAAAGCAAAATAACATTTGACAACATCTGAAATTGGAACTGGTTTCCTGTGCCTTCTCTTGAATGCATGCCCTCAGCTACTCCGAAGCTGGTTTCAAGGGGGCACAAGAAAAACTTTGGCGGAAAAGCAAAATGATATCTTTAGCATGCATATATGTTTTTTGTATACCTCATAATCATCTGATTGAATATGAAACTATAAATTAATTATTGGTGATTAATACAACTGGCAAGCTTATCTCAAATAGGTATTAGCAAGCTTATCTCAAATAGGTACTAATACCTACTAGTATTAGTAGGTATTAGTGCTAGAGGATGTTTTTAATTTATCAAATGGTTTATTAGATCAAATATTCTTCTTTGTCAAGTAAACAAACAAAATCTAAATATTAATAATAAAAGTTACATCTGAGAGGCAGAACTGAAATGCACCTGAAAATGAGGTCTGTGTTTGGGGCAGGATTTTAAAAAAAGTTGCCCTCCATATTTGTACAAACACTGTAACTGCATAATTTGCTCATAAAGAATTTATATTAGACTAAACATCCCACCTTAGGGCAATGCTGTAACTACATCATCTGACAAAGAAAACACACCCTGAGTGAGTTTGCTTGAGAAAAATCTATGTGTACACTGTCACATAGTCATCAACTCCACACACGCACAGGTGGGTAAGCCAGCAGTATCCATTTCCACTCCTTTAAATGAAATCGCAGCATCTGGAGGCACATCCACAGTCAGAACTGTTGGGGTCACCATTAAATGCTCCTTTCACATGTACAACATTTAAACACTTCTTTCACGTGTACTACATATAAATGTACCTTTCATATGTGCTACATTTAAGTGCTTCTTTCACATGTACTACATTTACATGCTTCTTTTGCATGTACTAAATTTAAATACACCTTTCACAGGTACTAAATTTATGTATTCTCATTACACAACAAAACAGCATAGACTCTTAAACATGACTAAAATTGCAAGATGTCCATAAGTAAAGGTGTTACAGGAGTCTTCAGAATAAGGTTGTCATATTCTTCACTGCAAGGAAGCTGAGCTGTATTCCATGTACCCAAGCTATAGCCCTCTGTGGGGTTCTCTGTAGAGGCCTTCATGGGATACCCCATCATCTTGGTGGTGAAGGACAGCAGGGGAGGGTTTTGGGAGCAGCTGGAAATGCAAACCAACAGATACATTCGACACTTCTGCGCCATCATTAGCCTACAGCAACCCGCTCCCAAGGGGAGGGATGAAAGTGTGTAATTTTGGCTATGAGCTAATCTCAACAGACAGACTAATGGCATGCTTAAGCATAAATCTGAGGAGCACCTTTTCAGGGTTTAATCTGCGGATTTGCTGGAGGTGAGAAATGGTAATGAGAGCGCAGGGCCACCATTTCCGATTGGTGTTACTTTCCAGCCCCCCCCCCCCCCCCCCCCCCGGAACATCATGCACATTTGCGCCAAACAACACGTTACAGCATGCAGAAAGAGCAGAATGAACTCTGCAGGCTTTCCCCAACTGGGCAGGCACTTGGCGGTGGGAAGCACAGTGGGTCCAAGTGTTGAGACCTTTCCCTGCAAACCAACACAACCTATAACCTTTGACCTGAACTTCCGTCTTTCCCCCTCTCCTGGCTAAAGCGGGGTCAGGCCCGGGAGGCCAGGCTTATCATATATGATTTACGCTGGGGGCATTAGTTAGAGGCTCATGAAGAGGAAGCATATGAACCTCATGCAAGCCAGAGTCAAATTGCACCCCTCACTCCTGTGACCTTTCCTAGCTCCTTCCCACTGCCTGTAAATCACACAGGTGGAAAGAAGCCATCGAATGATAATTGAGTGAAATAGTGTGTCTGTATTTTACAGTATGTCCAGCTCATTCCCTTTTGAACAAGTCATTTCTCCCCTGCATAGCCATTGGCAAATACCACAATTGTGAACATCACTTAACATCACAAAAATGATTTTGACCAATTTCAGTTTAAATCCATGCTTTTCTTCTCTCAAAACGATACTGGTGAAAGTGTCTCAGACTATGAAGTGATGATGGAAACCATGGGAAATCTGAAAATGACATCTAATGGTTCCGTGAAGCCCTTACTAATAGGATTTGTAGCTTTGGTACTCTGAAGACACAACACCAAGAGGGGGACAGCGTCAATTAGGATGTGACATCAGAGTGGCATGAAGGAGTGAGTGGAGCTCAACACTTTGTAATGACCAGAAAGCTTCATCTCTCAGACAAAATAAATGGCATTCTAAACCACCTGTTCTTACCTATCCCAACAGGATCAGATGTAGTCCATTGAAATTGAAACTCATATAAGTTGAGCATATTTTCCAACAATAATTTATTGATTATTGTACAGCACCTGGAACCACACAGATTTGATGGTTAACAATGCTGTACCTTTCATTGGACTCATTCAGACTGACCCCACACAGCAGCCAGTGATCCTGGAAACAGAGAAGCATGTTTGTTCTGTAAACATTAACAAACACTGGTAAACAGAATGACAGCAATAGACAGCCATATTGGGAAATGATTGCAGGTTTGGCTTGGTCCCTCAGTGTCAAACTGATATGAATCTGGCATGGCCTACTCGGATACTCTGGTGATTAGATGCTCAAGTTGGCACATTCATCTCATAACAACTCAGGTGAGATTTCCAGATTTGTCTACAATTTCATACCAAATAAATTTGAGATGCCAAATTTAAAGTAAAGCTTTGGTATTTTTAAATAATGTTGCATTTGAAAGCAGTGTGGATTTTGGTATACTGATGATTTAGGCTGTAAATAATACATTTTATTTATTTGTTCATTTTCACATTCATATTCTTTTTTTTATGAGAAAGTGTACCTCTAAAGTGATTTCAGATACATATAAACTGTTGACCAGATGCTGACCTCAGTGGGATTGTGTGTGTGCCTATATTAAAGGACGTAAACTCTCAGCTTATCATAATAACAACCTTAACAACCTTAATAACCTTAACTTTAATGCAAGAAGATCCATTGTGTGTACATGTTGTGTGCATATGTCTGTATTTGTGTGTGTGTGTGTATGTGTGTGTTTGTGTGTGTGTGTGTGTGTAAGTGTGTGTGTGTGTGTGTGTGCATGGGGTAATGCTGGCAGCCAGTCAGTGAGACATATATATTTAAAAAACATGACAGATAGATATGCCATTATGGCACTGATATGAACAAACATTCCTTAGTTTAACTTGAGGGGTTTTATTGAATTTCTGTTAAATATTCACAGATTTTAACAAACTGCATCAACATGCAAAGAGGTCTACTGTGAACAGAAATCAACCATTTAAGCAATCCACTGTAAACAGCAGGCTCTGTTTAATCTCTAAAGTGTGCGTGAAGTTCACTCAGCTCTCTGGAACAATGTAGGAATGCTGCAGCCAAAATCAGCACTTACCCAACATCACCTGTTACACCTAACGAGGGACAAAGTTCAGGACATGAATCATCTCCATCTCCAAAAGACACATGAAAAAAATGCACATGCACACACACACACAACACAGATATTTATATGGTTTTGGAAATAACTAAATCACAGTTCATGCCCAGATAAAAAACATACATTACAGTCATTCAGAAGATATTCTCATCCAGAGCCACTTACATAGGTTACAACTTTACATGTTATACATTTATACAGATGTAAATTCTGGGTTAAGCACTCAAGGTTACAGCAGCAGTGAATTAGCAAGCAAATCAGAAAGCTAGTGTTGCAATCATTACAAATCACCCCATGCCTCAGCTTCCTAGCTGATTCTGCTGACAGAGGACAGAAGCAGGTGGTGTAATGACTGACCACATCGCACCACATCCAGCCTATCACCTGTCCCCTGGGTTAGCCAGCAGCTAAAGAATTCATCATATTTATCTCAGCCTACAAATTTAGAACATAAATCTTGTACATTGGGTAAAAATGTGTCATATAGCAAGTGTAACACAGGCAAACAATGGCTCCTTCTGAAGGATGTGTCCATGGTAGCTGAGAGGATAAGTGTATTCGAGCATGCATCAGTTCCAAACAAAGTGCATAGAGATCCCATGTCTAGACAAGTCAGATTAGACCATCACCTAAAGAGCAGGACCAGCTGGTGGTAGCCTCACAGTGTTCCTCTAAGCCAGCTCAGAATTCATCCACACCTGCAATGCAATGACAGCAGCAGCTCCAAGGGCTGGTTTGATCGATATCACATATTATGCAACACATCTCCCACTCTGAACCTAGTCTGTGTGAACAGCCCCTTGCGCAAAAGTTGCTTTATTTAGTGGAGGGTGAATGGGAGCAGCCCAAAAACTGCAAGCCCAAAAAACCTGAGCATTCACTTCCACAGCTCGCTAGTGACACCTGCTGGCCAAATTCTATACCTACAGCATCTGTCCAGTGTATTTGCCCATCAATGAGTCATAAGCAACCGCAAACTTATTGTCATTTATTTATGTATTTATTGATAATCACTCTTTTTTCATGTAGAATATGTTTACATTACCTATGTTACAGTAACAGGCTACCTTATTATTATGTTAAGATGCTCTCAATTAAAAATGTTGTTGATTATGTTGATGTTGATTGTTGATTAATTAAAGATTTAGTTAAAAAGTTGAAAGGCTTTGATCTGAGAGACGGTTTTGCATGTGTGCCATATGCAATACATATGTAGGATGTTTGCACATTTGTCAAAATGAAATTTGTGATGTCAAATTTTAATGAGCTTAGCCAAAGCACATATATCTACCCGCAAAGTTTCTAGGAATGGAACACTGTTTTTGAGTCATACAGAGCACATTTGAAGATCCCATGCTGTTTCTTCAGTGAGGCTCACATATTTGTGCAAGGAAGTGGAAATGAAAGATTGTCACTACCACTCACTGCACAGCAGCTCTTTATTCAAAATACAGAAGCAGCAACTGTGCAATGGTGTCCTAAGGAGACCTGGAGATAACTGCTGTAAGCTGCTCTGTGCTTTTTACACACCGGGTTGGACCATGTCTAGCAAACATGCCTTCTACATGACATTTTGCTGATGAAGTGTAATTACTGGTGGTGGGAAAATCGACCTACAAAGCAAAGGTCTGAGCCCTTGAACAAAGGGCATTCTTTACATCATTGGATTTTTAGTTTTGTATCCCATATGCAAGTTTTCCATGCATATCTCAACACCTGGGATTTCCAAGCATCACCTGACTAAATAATTCTGCTGAACTGCTGAAGACTTCACAAATTTAAATTAATGCTCACACATGCATCTGAACAGGGCAGATGAAACAATTTTAACCTTGCATACACCACTGCCAGTTCTTCCATGCATATGCAACACTGAACATTGAAGTTTTATATATATATATATATATATATATATATATATATATATATATATATATATATATATATATATATATATATATATATATATATATATGTATATATATATATGTACAGGGGTGAAATTGGCTTCTATGTCATCAGGGGATGCCCAGCCTTGCACATCTACTATATTTTGTGGCCAAGCACTCGTTAGAATTTTTCACAATTATTAGGGGTCCAAGCACATAGTGCTGGAACCCTATTGTGTTTGTTCTGATTTTATTATTATTATTATTATTATTATTATTATTATTATCATTATTATTATTATTAGGGGTCCAAGCACGTAGTGCTGGAACCCTATTGAGGCTGTTCTGATTTTTATTATTATTAGGGCCCCAGCACTGAAGGTGCTAGGCACCTATTGTAATTGTTAGAATTTCTCACTATTATTATTATACTTTCTCCTCTCGGAGTCTATGACAGCCCATAGAACCCCTTGGTGGATCTTTATTAAATTTTGCACATTGATAGAGGACAGTCCAAAGTATCCAGGCCTCAAATTTGGGGTCAATCCATCCATCTCTGTAGTGCCACCAACAGGCCAAACTTCAAGGTACATTTTTGCTTTACTTTTGAACCTTTTGTCCTAGAGTTGTGATCTTTTTTCCCCTGAATCCTTGGGTCATGATGATTCGAATGCACCCATTGGCGTTAAAGTCCGCCATATTGGATTTTCCGCCATTTTGAATTTTTCAAAAAACCTACATTTGTGAACTAGTCCTAGGCCGTTGATCCTATCACCACCAAATTTGGTACGTGTCATCTACACATGGGTGTGACCAAAATTTGTTCAAAGAATTTTGCTAGGGCAAACGATGTGGCCGCTGTCATCCAATGAATTCCCATGCCAAAGACACCAAAACAGGAAGTGAGCCATATGTCAGCAATGCTTGGTTGCAGTCATGCCAAAATTGGTATACTTTATTGCCAGTATTGCACGTAGTGCTGGAACCCTGTTGTGTTTGTTCTGATTTTTAGGGGTCCAGGCACGTAGTGCTGGAACCCTATTATGTTTGTTCTGATTTTTATTTTTATTTTTCTGCCCTAAAAGTGTCTGCACAGCAAAAACTATAGATGCTAGAACTACCAAACTTGGTAGATAGGTTCCTATGGCCACCCACTACTCAGGTCAAAAAATTACCCCAATTGGCCAGATGGTGGCACTATAGTGAGCCACAAGGAATTTTGGCCTATAACTCTTGAACCATTTGGGTTAGAATCAAAATTCTTTTTTCCTTGATTCCCTGGCTCTAGATGAACAAAAAAGCCTCCTGGACCAAAATGATGATGATTTTCCACCATTTTGAATTTTTTGTAAAACATTTAAAATCTATCTCCTCCTAGGTTTGTCCGATTTGCATGAAATTTGTTACACAACATCTTCAGACCAAGATCTGTAAATATTGTATAAAGAAAGATGCTATATTAAAAGATGTGGCCGCAGTAAGACAATGAATTTGGTGGGTGTGGCCTCTTTTGATATATTGAGCTATAACTCCTGAATGCAAAGTCCAATCATCACCAAACTTTAAAATATTCATCTACAAGCCATTAGACTCAGGCCTACCAAATTTGGTGTAAATCCGTCCATAGGTGGCACTACAGCAAACAAATGGTCATGACTCCTAAAGCACTTGCCCTATCAAGTGCATTCTGTGTCTTGATCAAAGGTCCTAACAAAGTGTATAAGGACAAGTTGATAGCTCAAACAAGATGGCGCCATCAGCAAATCAAATTTTAGCAGCCCTTAAACTGACTTAACTATGACCTATCATCATGAAACTTGACAGGTTGGTTCCTAGAAAACATTTAAAGCTCACTGATGGCCAGAACTGAGCGCTCCAGAAGAAGCTTCTTTCCCCAGGCCATAAGGACAATAAACACCACCACTTAGCCACTTATTCTATATTCTATATAGAACCCAGCAAAGACACTTTATATTTTCATGTTGCACAGGCCATATAGACAGTGAACATTCCTTTTACACCTGCACTGTCTTGTTTGCACTTAGTTTTACCGCTTTCTGCTGCTCATCTCACTGTATAACATGAATGTAATGTTATATCCTTAGGACACTTCATCTGCTCTGTACATAGTATCTGTTGTGTAAATAGTATATATATCTTATTCTTTCATATTTTCTTCTATTTTATATAAATATATATATATCTATTTTATATTTTCTTCTCTTTTTATTTATCTCTCTACTGGTGTGTTGTGTGTCACTTATTTGCACAGTTGGAGTGTTGCAATTACATTTCACTGCTGAGGTATTCTGTACAACATGCATGTGACAAATAAAGCTATTTCTACTTCTACTTCTACTTCTAAATCCACATTAGTCTGGCACGAAAGCAGATATTTCAACTAAATTTTTTGAGCTTCATCAAAGTTAAGGATCCTAACTGTGAACTTATGAAAGCTCTGAGTCAGCCATTTTGTGTTTCACCCAGCTTTGATTTTGTCAAAAACACATTTAACCATCTCCTCCTAGAGTTATGGCACAATGAGGTTTCGTGTATTACCTTTTTGGACCATTGTCTTTACAACAGTTGTTAAAGGATGGCTGCCACGTTGAACAATGTGGCTGCAGTGTACCCACAAATTCACCCGTGAAGGCACCATGAAGGAAGAGTGGCCATATCTCTGCAATGCTTTTGTTCATTGGCATAAAAGTCGGTACACATGCTTACCATGAGCCCTGGGTGGCAGTTTAGTGAAATTTGGCCACTTTGGGGTGCTATACTGAAAAACAGGTTTAAACACCCATGTGTCCATGTACTTAGATTTTAATGACATTTTGTTCCAACGGACCAAAGGGACAATCACAAGGCACATTCACAAGGCACAAACCACACAAAGAAAATCAGATATTGCAACCAATTTTTTGTAGATCATTACATCATTACATGTCAGGTCCGAACTGGGAAATGAACACATAGTTCAATGTCCAAATAGCATGGCTGCTGTGGTGGAAAATTTTTGATAAAGTGTATACCCCCCCCCCAGAGAAAAGCTGAGTGGTATGATTAAGCTTGTTACATGGTGGAAATAAGTTATTGCCAGCAAACATCATAAGCATTGCCAACAGATGTTAGCTTTTGATTTTAACCACAGTTATTGACATATTAACTGAAGTTATTGATATATTACATTAGCTATTTACTTTATCTTTACTGTACATGTGGAGGTCTGGAAGTGTATAAGGAAACCAGACAATCTAATATGTTAGCCTTAAATAATATGTATTCTATTATACTTTGTATAGTGGAAAATATTGTATGCATTAAGCACTACTACTGAAAAGTAATATGATGTGATTCTATGCTGGGGGGTTACCCTAGGTCATAAACATTGCATGTAGGCCATTGTAAGACACTGCTAGGGGGGTAATCTTGGGAGCTATTACAGGACAGTGAGTGACCTTGGAGAAGGAACACTGCCTTCAGCATTGGCCCTCCCTGGAAGTTACCCCAGAACCTTCGTGCACTATGTTTCTGTTCCATAGTCATGCCAACTTCTCCTCTTGGTTCATGGTCTATGCTTATTGTATCTTCTCTCCCTTCACGTCTCCTATTGGTTTACGGTCTACGCTTATTGTATCTTTTTTCTCTGGTTTCATAGTCATGCCACTTTCTCCTATTGTTTTACAGTCACGCTTATTGTATCTTCTTCCTCTGACTCATAGTCTTGCCACCTACGCTTATTGTATCTTCTCCTCCTGACATGCCCCTACAGCGTGTCAGCATGTTTTTGCCTCCTTTTAACATATGCATCCCATTTTAGTTTCATATTTTCTTTTAGGAGTCATACAGATAGAAAATAAGAGCTGATTGCCTGCTTTGGCCTAGCTGACATCTACTGGCAAATGCTTGCGAACTGTATGTAGATTTACTGCAGTTTGTCATAGTTGCCCATCATAGTAGTGCTGAGCCAACGGCCCCCCTTCGCAGGGTTTAATTCTTCTTTGTCTTGCTCTCGCAGCCCATCTCCTGTGCCGTGTCCAGATGGGGCCTAGTTCTTACATTAACCCTTTGCTTTAAGGCCTAACCTTGTAGCTTATGGCACATAGATATCTGTGTGCCTTCTTACAGTCTGCAGCACCGCTGTCTGGCTAACTGAGTTATTTAACCTTTTTTATTATTCAAACGTGGGCCTGGAAATAATGGTAATATTCCAGGCATATATGCTTAAAAATAAAATGAACTCTGTATTATTTAATTATGTTTAAAAATCATATAGGTGTGGAGTGGGAATAATGGGAAATTTCAGAAGTGTTATGTTTAAAAATAATATACAATTAATGACTATAGAGTTTATGGGACTTTCCAGGCGGGGTAAATGTAACAGCTTAAAAATTAAATAATGGTGTATTAAATGGAAAATGGGATGATCTTGAAGGAGGAGCCTGGGAGGATTTGGAAATTGTGGTCTGGGATAGGAGGAGTGAGAAAAGGCATAATGGATGGATGCAGGCTGAGGGGAGGGCAGAGTGATTGGGGAGTGTTTGTGAATGAATGTATACACACCACATATACACCTATTGCTCTGCGGACCAACCTGGTTTACTGTACGTGATTGATCACCATATGCAATAAACCAAACAACCATGATTACATCAGACTCTGTGAGGACTTATTATTTTTTGGAAGGCATCAAAATGTTGAGGAAGACCCTCAGTCGATTTGGCCCAGACCAGGGGGATATCCACCACACTGCTAAGATACAATCAGTTTGTAGGGCTTTTATAGGCACGTCTCCTGCACCTTTTGACCTACTGCCACAACTAATACACTAAATAGTGTTGAAGAAACACTTGGACTTTCCACATTGGCCTGAATGAGAGACAGGGTTTTGTATTCTACTTCAAGGACTGAAAAGTGGGGTTGTCTTGCATGGGTTGACTAGACTTTTTAATGTCATCATACATTAACAACAGCAGATGGTGCCATTTATCTGAGATTGTTCAGTGGTATTAGAAATATCAGTAGACTAGTTTATTTTAATTTTTATTTAAATAACTTATTCATTTGAAAATGTGATTACATTTTATTTTCATTTAAATGTGACAATTTCATTTAAAAGATCAGGATACCGTCTTTTATTCAGTGTGTTTTATTAAATTCATGTCAAATGAAAGTTCTTTCTTTAAAAATTAAGACTTGATCTTCAAAAAGTCTTTTACCAAAAAAGGTGTTGAAAAAAGGGGGTCCTTTTTTAATCAAGGACATGTTATTATATTCAGCTAATATGGTATGTTCTCTGCCATTTTTCTCATGATTTTGGATTTTTCAAATAGCCAAAAATTGCACTCCTCCAACAGCATTGGCATTTCCTATTGCAATGTCCCAAAAAGGGACACTGCATTTTATGGCACTGCTTATATTTAAGCTTCCCATATATGTAGTGGGGGCAGTACAGTGATGCAGATGGGTAGCACTACTGCCTGACAATATGGAGGTTTCAAGTTCATGATGCGTCTGCGTTCAGTTTGTAGCTTGTACTTGTGTTCATGTGGGTTTCCAAACACATTCAGGTAATGTCAATTGGACATGCTATATTGCCCATAGGTGTGAGTGTAAGAGTGGGTGTCAATGTGTCTGTTCACCCTGTGATGGACTGGTGTCTTGTTCAGGGGTTGTTCTGATTATTTGTCTACCTGGTGGCCCTGAGGTGCTTGGCCCCTTCATTGCTGCTTGCAGCTATATTTTTTACACTTTTCTCGTTCTTAATAATTCAAACAATGACTAAAACACGTTTCCTTCATAGCTGTAGAGAATATAAATGAGGTGATATATTTTTAATGTTGAATTGTTGTTTCCTCAAAGCTAAAATTAGCTAGAATTTTTTCAATCAAGTTTTCTAATCGCATCGGTTTCAGCATATGCGCTAAACAGCTAATCACACCAGTGTGACCTTACGCACGAAAGGATTAAGATAGCTGGCAAGCTCTAGTTCAAGTTACACTGTCAAGCAAGCTAGCACGTATTGAAATCTCTCAGCATTTTCAGGACAATTGTGGTTTGAGCAAAATATCAGAGCAACTCAAATTACACCATGGGTAGCTACCAGAAGGTCTGCAGACCATTTAGCATGTATACAAGGATGCACTACCACATAGGCTTCCCCATATCAGCCCATCTGGGATCTGATGAATTAACTGGTCTTACTGATACTTTTAAAGTAAGATGTGCACAAAATTTTTAGAAAATCATGGAATTTGATTGTGTTGTTTGTGGTGGAATTAACTGTAATATTAGCCTACCATTTCCACTGTGTGTATTGATGTGGAAGTTAAAATTCTTCTATCTGGCTAGTTGGGATAATGTGTCTTCATTGAGTACACATGTAGTTGCTTCACTGTTTTTCACTTTTCTATCTATAGATTATGGTTAGGAAGTGGTGATTGAAATTTTATGGGACTTTGAAAAGTCATGGAAAGGTTTGGAAATTTGAAAAGGTTTTGGCAGCCTGTGCATATTGTAATATTGAAAGATGTAAATTAATCCCAGTGTAACTATTAAAAAGACTGTTCTATTCATATTACTTTGTATTATTATTCTTTCCTTTAGTGGTAACAACACCATTCCTATATTTGATACAGACACACAGGAGAATGCAACTACAGAAAGATTTTATTGTAATCAGCTGTAGTTTTGCGCACTGCCAACATATATATATATATAAATATATATATAATATATATATATATATATATATATATATATAAAATTCTTGTATCACCCCCTGGAGTGGTATGTTTTTTCTTTCTCAATATGAGGTCCTGAGAGGCCTGAGAGCTTGAGGGTCCTGTGCAGTAGCTTCGCTGTTCCTAGTATTGTGCTCTGCTGGACTGAGAGCTCCGATGTTGTTTCTGGGATCTGTTGGAGCCACTCTCCCAACTTAGGTGTGACAGCTCTGAGGGCACCCACCACTACTGGGATGACTTTGGCTCTTACGTTCCACAGCTGCTCTAGTTCCTCCTTCAATCCTTGATATTTCTCCAGCTTCTTGTATTCCTTCTTCTTGATGTTACTGTCATTCGGAACTGCTATGTCGATCATCACTGCCATCTTCTGGTCCTTGTCCACCACCACGATGTCTGGTTGGTTTGCCAGGACTTGCTTGCCTGTCTGGATCTTGAAGTCCCACAGGATTTTGACCTGGTCAATCTCAGCCACCCTTTGGGGTGTTTTCCATTTAGACTTGGGAAGCTCTAATCCGTACTCAGTACAGATGTTTCTGTACACCATTCTGGCAACTTGGTTGTGGTTGTGCTGCTCGATATATGCTGTTCCCGCTTGCATTTTGCACCCAGCCAGTATGTGTTGGATTGTCTTGGAGGCCTATTTTCACAATCTGCATCATGGGTCCTGCCAGGTATAGTACACCCCTGCTTCTATTGACTTGGTGCTCAGTGTCTGCTCTTGTGCTGCTATAATCAGTGCCTCGGTGCTAATCTTCAGTGGGCCCTTTTCCAGCCACTGGTAGGACTTCTGAATGTCTGCTATCTGTCAATGCTACATCCCATGGAGGGGGTTGTCTTGCCCTGGCACTTCCACTGTCTTGGTTTTATCCACCACTGGCTCTATCTGCTGCTGCCAGAGATATTCTCTTAGCAGTTCATCCTTGGGAGCTGTTTCACTGATGTACCTGTGGATGCTTCATGCTTCATCCAGGACAGTGGTTTTGACACTCACTAAGCCCTAATCCCCTTCTTTCCAGTTAGTGTACAGTCTCTGAGTACTTGACTTCGGGTGGAATTCTCCATGCATTGTGAGGAGGGGTCTTGATATCAGCACCTTCCATCTCCTCCACTGGCCAGCCCACTATACCGGCTGGATATCTAATGACCAGTACTTTGTAGGTGAGTTGGCTTCTATTGTTGTTTTTTCACAATCCCATTGAGTTCCTGGTGGAGGTCCTTATTGTCCTGTTGACCTTGTACAGCTCCAGGCATTCCAGGATCCAGGTATGTGGCATTGAATTGTAGGCTTTCTTGTAGTTGATCCAGGCTGTGCTCAAGTTGGTGATTTTGGCCTTTGAGTCACAGACAAGTAACTGGTAACTGGTGTTTTGAGCCTGTGGTGTTGTTCCCAATCCCCTTCTGAGCCATGTCCACATATTGTCCCAGGTGTCCACTCAACTTGGAGGCTATGATCCTTGACAAGAGCTTCCATGTTGTGGAAAGGCAGGTTATAGGCCAGTAGTTTGATGGTGCTGTTCCCTTGATAGTGTATTTCAGGATTAGTACTGTCCTGCCTTCCATCATGCAGTCAGGGTGGGACCCTGTTGTCAATAGCTGGTTCATTTGTACTGATAAGCATCCGTGCAATGCTGTCAGGTTCTTCAGCCAGTATATGTGGATCATGTCAGGCTGGGTGCTGTCCAGTTCTTCATTCTGGTGACACACTGTTGGATGTCCTTCGTTGTGATAGTAACTGGTTCCTGTTCTGGTAGGCGTGATGCTCTGCTCGTAGTTGTACAAGCCATTGGGCATTGGTGTTATGTGATGCCTCTTTCTCCCGTATGTTCTTCCAGTACTGCTCAGTTTCTGCTCTTGGTGGACCTGACCCACCAATGTTGCTGCCCTGCATCTGGGAGTACACCTTGGATGGTTCCCTGATGAACAGGGCATTTTTCCTTTTAGACTCTGCTTTTCTGGTGTGTCTCCATAGTCTGGCAGCTAATGATGTGAGCCTTTGCTTAGCAGTCTCCAGGGCCTCAGTTTTGGACATTGTATTTCTTCATGATCCAGCTTCTGTCCTTGATCCCCACACCAGTCTATATTTGAGCCAGCAAACTCACCTCCTTCCATGCTGTTTTTATCTTGGCTTCCAGCCTCATCCTCCAAGGTGGGAGCTGCCTGCTGTTTGCCTTGCTGATCTTGTAGCCAAGCATCTCCAGCATCTGTTGCTGTGGTGTATACCAAGTCATTGGTTCCAGTGATGGTGGTGGTTGAGATTGTACGTAGTGCTGCGCTGACATATGCCAGCATGCTGCCAGGTAGGCAAGATAGGTGAGGTAGTCTTGTTCGGGGCTTGACAGTGGGTAGCTTGTCCATGATCTTCCTTCTGATATCAGCAGCCACGGTGTGTGGTTCAGGTTCAGGCAGGGTTGGCTTGGTGTCCCAAACTGGGCATTTAGGTCAAGGTTGATGTTGCTGCACAGGTGCGTTGGGGTGGTCATCACGTGTTGTCTTCAGCCCATCTCCAGTTGTGAGAGTACCTTCTTCTTGACTATGTTGAAGCAATGTGTTACCAGTTGTTGTGCAGTTATCTTGGACATTGGCCTTCTACACACCCATAGCTCCCACATGCGCTGCATACAGCATCTTTCATTGGGCTTGCTGTTGTAGTAGCACTCCATCAAGTACAGGTTCTCTGCTCTCGTCCATGAGTGGTTTGTTCCAGTAGCCCACTTGTCACTACATTGCCCTGGTTCCCCAGCATCATCTTAACCTTGTTAAGCCGGGCAACATCCGAGCCAGTATGACTTTCCTTGTTCTGGTAGCTCTCATTGTAGAGGTTGGCAGGTGTAGTGTTAGGGGTCTTGCCTGAGGACCCTTACTGGCTGTGCGGCTGTGACTGGGATGCAAACCCCAGTCTCCCAGGTGGTAAACAGGTATGTTGCCACTGCACCACCCATCTTATTTCAGCCTCCCAGTAGCTTGAATTACAGGCACACATCACCACGCCCTGCTAATATAATAATAATACACTGACTCAAACCGGCTATTTCAAATCCATTACTACAAATACTGTGTAGACCAGTCATGAACAGGTCACCACAGTATGTACGCCATAGATAAACCTCTGGGCCAACAGATGATAGGTACAACCAAAGGCTCTTGAAAAAAAAAGATCTAAGATCAGTTTCCCCACACCCCAACCATTTAGTGTGAAATTTTGATTTGATCAGTTTTAAAGGCTGAAAGTGACTACAACAATGGGCACTCCTGTGGAACCTCTTCACTGATTTTAAAGGAAGAGGGATTACTGGTAAGTGTGCTGGTAACAGTGATATTATTGGTGAACTGAGCAACTGTGCCACTGGGGTATTTTGATTTGTTTTTGTTCGCCTCAGTAATATCAATGAGATTTTGAGAAGGCAGGAACTAATGTGTAGCACTCTAGTCATTGGATGAATGCAACAGTGTGGTATAGCAGTAAGGAACAGAACAGCAGTGTGGTGTAGCGGTACAAATGAGGGCACAGGTGTGTTGTAGTGGTAAAGAGCAGAAGTGTGGTGTAGTGCTAAGAAACAGCAGTGTGGTGTCTTGTTATTGAGCAGCATTGTGGGGTAGTGGTAAATAGCAGCACTGTGGTGTAGTGCTAAGGAGCAGGGCAGCAGTGGGGTATAGTGGTAAGGAGCAGTAGTGTGGTGCAGTAGTAAGGAGCAGGGCAGCAGTATGGTGTATTGGCTAACAGCAGGGCAGCAATGTGGTGTGCCGGTAAGGACCAACAGTATAGTATAGCGGTAAGGAGCAGGGCAGTAGTGTGTTGTAGTGGTAAGGAGCAGCAGTGTGTTGTAGTGGTGAGGAGCACAGTTTGTAACCCAAAGGTTACCAGGTCAATTCCCAGATGGACTACTAAAGTTGTACCCTTGGACAAGCTACTTAACCTCAATTGCCTCGGTATTTATTGCATTCAGCATTATCCAAATATCCAGCTGTATAAATTGATAACGTATAGAATTATGATATGCATGTTACATCTACTGTAGGCTAATGTAATTCTGAGTCCCAGCTCATTCCAATATATGTCATTTTCGATCTGTGACAATAATTGTACTTGTAATAGTAACATTGTAAATGACTTTGTCATACCATATTATTTACATTAAGTGGAATCCAATGAGCACTACATCATTTAATACTTGTTACTTTTATTGCTTTTAGATATATACTCCTCATGAACTGAGCAGACTTTAAATTGTCATTCAGTTTATAATTTGTGCTTTTCAGGGCCTAACAGCTCTATCCAACCCATTTGTTTACTGTATTCCAGCTCGATAACCAGCACTGTACAACAATCCTGGGAAGAAACCAAGATTCATCACATTCTTTTTTTCATTAGATTTATCCTAAAATGTATGTAAAAACACAAAGAGCACACGAGATTAAAGATTACTTTGGCTTTGCCAAAACTTCAAAATTCTGTGTGATCCAATGGTTCATAGGGGATTCTGGAGGATGTAAAAAGGGAGTTTTAAAGACTACAAAGCCTTGCTCATGCAGTAAGTTATCGTACAAAAATCAATTGGTGAATTTGTTTCTGCACCACACCCTGTTCCACAAAGCATCATATGAAATGAGCTGATAACAGAAAAAAAATATTGAAGCGGCTGTGCCTCCAGAGCACTACTACTGGGCCAAGAGTTTCCACAGAAATCTTGTTTTTAATAAATAAGTCTGAACTAACTAGGGTAATTAGAAGTTCAAAAACTTGTACACTTTTATTGGTACCTGCAAAGGTTGTAAAAGGAACTACATGCTCTGTTGCTCTTCCAGGTCCAATGCTTCATAAAAAGTGCCCTAAGAATTAAACATCCATCCCTATTCTTACATGCCTTTCAAAATTCCTGTGCTAAGTGATGGCACAGCAATATCTGAGGTCTCACTGTAGCTGTGACAGATTCCCCTCAGGCTTTTGCTTAAGTCAAACCACAGTAACTGCATTGCATAAAATAGCCCATATGTTAACCCTGTTTTCACACTGTAAACTGCTCCAGATGAAATACTTCTTGAACTGGTAGATATATCTTTACTCACGTAGTAGCAGATACATAAATGACCAAGATCCTTTAACTAAGGACCAAGATCCTTTAACTTTATCCTGTGCCACTTTACTTGCAAAGCCTGTAAGCCATTAACAACGCAAATAAAGCTAACCTGAACCTCTAACCCCACCAAGCTCTTCATCTGCCGATGTACACATCAAATAGCTCGATCAACATAGCTAATTAGGCAAAACCTCGCAACACAGAACATCCTCACAAATGCTCTTTGGTTAACTTGTAGTTGATCCTTCGAGGCACTAGGTGTCCCAGTTTTTCTATTGCCAACATAACACTTCTTATATATCCTCTTAACTGCCTAGTTGCGTTGTTTGGCTTGACTGCCTATCGGTTGTATGTTTACAGTTACTTGCTGATGAGGTAGTGCTGGTCGCACCTTTTTGCATCGTCATTTAGCGTTATTTTAAATCACACTGTAGCTGGATAACGTGGGGGCCTCGGAAGATAAGGTGTCACATCGTTAAGGAAAACGCATTTGGAGAGAGGGCGAGAGCGATCTTCGGCACGCAGGCATGGCAGCAGCGACGGTGGTGGCGGAGGCTGATCCATCGGGTGCCGAGGGCGCTGCCGCCTTCGCCGCGCTCCACTGCTCGGGATGGAGCGAGTCTCAGCTCCGCAAGTACTCTTTCCAAACCCGGCCTATACCGAGACTGTCTCACACCGACCCCAGAGCGGAGATGCTAATAGACAATGAGGTATTTTCCCCCTCGCTAACCGTTTTGTTTTTGTATCCAACGTCAGCTAACCTCGCTAGCAAACTTCAGCGGCTGTTGATTGCAATGTAGCTAGCGAGCAAGGCTAATTCAGGAATCGGATTTCAACCCCTTACTCTAGGTAGTTAACGTAGTGCTGCTAGTTTTAGGTTTTAGTAAGCAAACCGAGTAGGTTTGTTGGCTATACTGAGACAAATGGAGTTATTGGTTTTAATTTGTGTTTTGACTTACAATATTTAGGATTGTTTGTCTAACTACCTAGACGGCAAGCTTTATTTTGGCATCTGCAGATCAGAGTGAGGTTGCTGACGTTAACTAGGAGGGTAAATAAATGCATCTCACGAGCTCCACGACAAAGGTGTGTTTAAGACGCACACATATTCACTTAACGCATGCCAACACCTGACCGCTTTGGAAAGTATATCGTTAACGTCGATATTATTGATAGAATGACAACAGATGCACCTGTGAGGTAGATGTCATGGAAAAGGATTACATCCCTTCATGGGGTTAACTGTTTTAACACAGTAAATTAGGATGCTAATTAGCCATAGTCATGTTATGGGTTTAGCACACATCACGCTGTAGTTAACAGAATACACGTCACTGTCTGCAACAAACCATCCTACATGGTATTGCCAATACAGACTATTAAGTGGATTAGTTGTTTTAGGCCACCTTTGCTTGCCGACGCTGAAATGAAGACACAGAATAGTCTTTTGAATCGTGATGTATAAACTGGGACGGTAATGTAGAACACAAATTCGGACACTAGTCTTGCGACTTGAGGGTTAGGCTTAATGGTTTGCATTCCGGGGGGGGGGGGGGGGGGGGGGGGGGGGGGGGGGGGGGGGGGGGGGGGGGGGGGGGGGGGGGTCCCTTTTTATGTGGGAGCAGAGGACTGCTCTAACCTGAATGATACGTTCAATTCCTCAGTATCTAGATAGTACTGCACAGTTGTCCCACAACTCTGACATGATGCTTTCAGCTAGTCTTTCAAATATTTTATGTTAACTACGTGTTTCATTAGATTAAGGTTGTGAGTGATACGTCAGTTACCGATATTTTGGTAGCCACAATTGGTAAAACTGCAATTTCTATTTGAATCTCTATTTAAAAACTGTTGGCACTCCAACTTGTTTGTTTATATCCACTGACAGTGAGGTCCCTTAAAACGCCTGGTTTTGGATGTTTAAATGGAAGCAACCACCGATGTGTTTCTGCTACACAGCCACAGTAATGTGGTGTTGGCGGAGCCTACTGTATGCCATAGAAAAGCAAATTACACACGGGTAGACCAGCAGTGCCTCAGAATCTCAGTACTCATGAGAAAGAAAATTTTCAATGCGCCTCAAGTGGATGGTCACGAAGACCATCACCTTCGGCTAGCTAGGTGATGCCGAACCCACCCATCAGCAAACCCCTACTTCGGTCTGTGTTCGTTGTGCAAAAGCCATCATTAATCAACACAAAATGCCATTTTCCCCTTTCATGCCACTCGGCGCTTGCTTCCGTCTTGCAGTGTTATTAATTCGGTGTAGTGTTTCTCAGCTCTGAGTTCCATTGCAGCAAAAGCAAAGTGCGGAGCTTCCGCAGTCCACGTGCTCGGGGAGCCTACGTTCCTTCTGTCACGTAGCAATCCCTGCGCGATCGCGTGCCAAATTCGCGGCGCTTGTAGTAACTGCCTTAAACAAAACAGGTGTGTGCGGTTTTGATGTGACATAACTTTACAAACCTGGCGTTCCAATGTGAACGATAGCGAAATGTTTGAAAACAAACAAAATACTCCATGTACAGTATCTTGTTTTAAATTGTCTATAAGAATGTGTAGACAAAGTATATTTAATATAATACTGTAATCCAAAATAATAATCCGTTGTATTATTTTTCATTTTGTACCAGAATGGAGAATAGTTTTTTGGTGGCATTAGTCAAACTGCATACATTGTACCGTTTTGCCTTTAAACTACAGTAGACATAATTTGTACTATCAAATAGTCTCTAGGGGGAAGCAGAGATTTTTCTGGATTTTGCTAGAAATGGGCATAATTTAACTATAGTCTTCCCAGTAGATGTTCATGCACAAATCACAGTCCGCGTTCAGAGTGAGCGTATGTGTCCGATGTAATGCGGTGCAATTAGGATTTGGTTTAAGAGCAGAGTTCCTGTGAGACTGCATGCATAGTAGTCCTAAAAGTAAACTGAAAAGATATGTCAGATAAGATTAACCTGCACACGCACATGCACACCCTCGGAACAATGGGCTGCTCAGTGGTTGTGGGAATGTTTGGAGGAAGCGGCTGCATCATACATGTTTGTTTAAGTTTCAGGTATAATAATCTAATTAAAATCCATGTGTGCTCCCTGTTTGAAATGGCAGACAGAATGCTTCAGTTTTTTCCTATTCTGTTTCCTGTTTTATATCAAGTGTTTGACTCATTTAATTGATTTATCAAAGTGAAGAATATGTATTATTAGGAACTGGTTCATTTTAGCCCAGAAATCGCTTTTACTTGACATCAGACTGAATGAATCATACCAAGAGCTGGATCTGTAATCAGGAAGGTGCTGGTTCAAAACCTGAGTTCAAATAAGGCCATGCTCACACAAATAACAATGCCTCAGATTTACCTTTTCTAGTTTGTAAATTAAGACAGCTCTTAAGATAATCATCCTGCATGCCATGTCATGTTGCAATGGCAAAAACTACCGGGTCTGATTCGAATCCGGGTGGGGGCTTGTGAGTGACGCAGGTTCTGGAGCTCAGGGACAGTTGATCTTTGCCTCTGGCATGCCAGCCACGTTCCGTTCAGCCTGTGGTGTCAATATGTCAGGAACTATGCAGTTGTACAGCACTGGCTCAGGCATGGTATTTCTGATGTGGTTCAGAAGGTTCCAGGTCATGTTACTGGGGCAATGGGACGAACCTGCAAATGTGGGCAGGTATCATTCACAACCAGTGAAATGATGAGCAGTGTCAAACACAGTGGTTGTGGTGCTGTGTACCATACTGAAATACACACTGAATGTACTGAATACATGAATACTGAATGCATGCATGTGATGAATATGTGCATATATTAGGTATATGTATATTACGTGATGTCATATTCTGCTGATTGGTCTGGTTATCACACTGTGGAATTTAGCCTTTGTAACCCTTTGTACAAATCGGGTCAGCAAGCATGAAAAAGTAGATAAAAGAGTAGATATAAAACAGTAGAAATAGCCTAGTCGCAGGGTGACAGTGTAGATCATTTAGCCAGCCATGTTTGTCGTAGTGTAAATACCTGGCCACGCTTAACTATTTATGTTGAGTTGAGCTGTTTGTAAACAGAAACCCTTATGTTCGAACTCTCCTCTAAATGAACCTGTTCTATTTTTTACCACCAGGAGCCAGTGGTTTTAACAGACACCAACCTGGTGTACCCAGCTCTCAAGTGGGACATAAACTACCTGCAGGAGAACATAGGAAGTGGTGATTTCTCTGTCTACATCGCCCAGAACCACAAGTTCCTGTACTATGATGAGAAGAAAATGGCCAACTTCGAGAACTTCGTTCCCAAGTCCAGACGCATAGAGATGAAGTTTTCGGAGTTTGTGGACAAAATGAAGAAAACAGAGGAGTTGGGCGGAGAGGAAAGGTATCTGCTTCAGACTGTTTATCTCCATCATTTATGGTCAGGAGTGCAGCATGTATCATACTGCACAGAACTGCATCTCATGCAGTGCCTCAGGAAATGATATGCTGCGTTCTTCTGGATTATAAGTACATTTATTTTTACATTTGGTCATTTAGCAGATGGTCTTGTCTGCTGTTGGCATAGCGGGTGCAAGAGGTTTGCAGATACAGCAAATGTGTTTGAAGATACAACATGAATGTTTAAATTTCAGTGTTTGTTGAACCAGGATGCAGTTACAACACACAAGTTTGGAAGTGATTTGGCAGTTCTGACTGATGTGGGGAGCTCATTCCACCCCTGGGGGGGGGGGGTTAGAGTAGAAAAGAGACATTAATGGGAAGATGGACCCACTCAGTGAGGACTAGCAAGGCAACCAGAGAAAAGAAAATAAAAACAGTTTTCTTCAGGGAAAAAAAACTAGGAGGAGGGATTTAAATCAAATCTCTCGAGAAGCAGCAAGTCAGTAGTTGTATTTGGCAAAAGCCTGTGGCCTTCACTTAAACATTTGTGGAAACCTGGACTGTGCCTGCCTGGATTGCACCACATGGGTGGCAGCAGCTCTGCAGGTTTGTTTCAGGCAGTGGAAAGTGTCGAGGCATACGAAATCTAAGTCAGAAAGTGAAACTGCTTAAGGGAATGACTAAGCACCTGCAGTACTAATGATTACTTTGACCTCCCATGCTCTTTGCTTTGGCTCAAACAGCCACACACTACAAGGGGAATATGTGCCCTAGTGGTCTCTGCTGGATGCCAGGTTCTGTCAATGACTTCTGCATCTGTCTCAGATAAGGAGGGTCAAACGTGTAGCAGTTACAAAATACCAGAATGCCATTTCAGTGCAGTCAATTCAGGGAATGGGCTGAAATTCAATTCATGAATTGCGAATCATCCATCATTTTCTGTGAAAATTTCTCAATTCATGTTTGAGTTTGAGTTCAGAAAGATACAGAGAAATATATGACTGTGTTGGAAAAGCAGCTTTTTCCTGTGGATAGCTGTCTGATATAGCATGCGAAGATTCCTCCTGTGAGCATGTGAGTGGATGATGGATTGAGCCCCAGAGTGGACATATAAAATGAAGCTGGAATGAAGCTCCTATGTGGCTGAATGCATGAATAGCTCTGATTGATCTAGCTGGTTTTAATAATTTATATTAACAGGGGCAGCTTAGATTGTGGGACAGGTGTAGCCCTGATTAGTCCAGTTCAGCAGCCACATTTTCATTGGTTGTGTCTTCCATGTCCATATCAGCAAGGTCAGGTCAGGCTGGTGAGGGTGCAGCCTATAGAGTGATTCCTGTCTTATGTTTGGTATACATTTTCAAACATGTTCAGTTTCAGCTGCCCCTTAAAGGGGTGCTTTTACACAACATCGCATTGCAGTTGAATTTAGCTGATATGTGACAGAATTGTTGGGCGGAGCATTTTTGCTGTATCTGTTTATTTGGATTGTTTCAGGGTGTACCTGCAGCAAACACTGAATGACACAGTTGGGAGGAAGATTGTTGTGGATTTCCTTGGCTTCAACTGGAACTGGATCAACAAGCAACAAGCCAAACGCAATTGGGGACAGCTAACATCCAACCTGCTACTTATAGGCATGGAAGGTACTGCCAAACCAGATTTGGTTCACGGCCCCATAGTCAGACTCACCCTCATCCCCATGTTCAGACTCACCATTGTCCCAATATTCAGTGTCACCCTCATCCCGATATTCAAACTCACCCTCAGGCCAATATTCAAATTCTCCCTCAGTCCCAAGTTCAAAATCATGGTTAGCCCAATTTTCAAACTCACCATTAGCTGGTAACCAAAGGCAGGTTCACTGTTTACCCCTAGCTGGGTACTGAAAACAACTGATTAGTCAAATGCTTTGAGAAGGGTCTGGCTGCAGGCTCCACTGGTGGGACATGTCCTACCAGTGGAGGTGGCAGTCAGTAGAGGTGGAAGTGATGTAATGTGACGTGTTTTTTTCCGTGTTTTCCAGTGGCCAGTCGTGTTCTGAGGCTTGAGACTCTCGGTTTGCCTCACGATAGCCGATATTTTCAATGTTTTTAATCGGAGATGAAGAGTAATTGTGCTTAATTTGTATTGATAGCCTGGCTAGCCATGTCATGTCTCATGTAGTTGCTGGCTAGACATGAAGGATAGTCTCCAATTTTTTTATCAGTTAATTTGGGGAAAAGGAGCATAGTCGCTAGCCTAGCAATGTTGCTTGCCTTATGCGTTTGTAAGGTTGTGTTGTTGCATTATTATTATTGTCATCGCTATTGTGCTTACAACTCCTTTCATTTTAAAACATCATCAGCTAACAAGCCGACTAATTGCATGCTTTTGTTAAAGTGACGCTTTGTATATGGTGCCCCCCCCCCCCCCCCCCCAAATGATGCTGATGTTGATGCTAATGTCGGTCTGTACTAGAATTGTAGTCTCATAAACCAGCATTTTCAAAAACCACAAGCAGAAATCAGCTTTATTAAATTGCAGCGGCACTGTCTGGGAAATGCAACTTTGCAATGTCATTGTTGTTGCTGTGTTTTCCCAGATGTTTCGCTAACAACCTAATTATCTGCATGCTTGTGTTTAAGTGACAGATTACTGACATGTTTTCCCCAATTGTCCATGCTAATAAAATGTCAGTCATTAGTAAAAGTAATTTTGATTGGTAATACATTTTGATTGAAATTACGATTTAAAGATTTAAATGTTTCCCCCTTTTCTGTATAAACACTACTCTGTTCTGTGATGTTCTCTTGAATGCTTTTGTTTGCCTTAGTCACCAGTTGACATCCAATATTGCATTTATATGCCTTTGAAAATAGTGTGTTACATGTTAGATATTCTCATTTATTGAAAAGTTAATTAAATGATGGATTTTAGTCTTTGAAGTAAATTATAAATGACAGTGTCTAAAATCTTAGGCATAACACTCATGCAGAATGGTAAAATTGACTCTTTTTCTTTTGGTCCTGTTGTGCAGGGAATGTGACTCCGGCCCATTATGATGAACAGCAGAACTTCTTTGCACAAATCAAAGGACACAAGAGGTGCATCCTGTTTCCTCCAGATCAGTTTGAGTGCCTCTACCCCTTCCCTGTGCACCACCCATGTGACAGGCAAAGCCAGGTAAGGCCCTCAGTGCGTAGGCCACAGCTGTGGGAGATGCCTGATGGGACCAACAGACACTTCCTCTTGCATGAGTCTGTTGTCTTTTATCATGCAGTACTATTATTTCATTAGCTGGTGTAGGCCGAAGTCATGTAGGCCTTCGTTGGAGCATCTACCGTCGCTGTGACTGAACCTCCTTACATTTAGGGAGAACAAGAAATAAACACTCCATGACATTACATTATCGTCATTTATCAGATGCTCTTATCATTTATCAGAGCGACTTACATAGGTTAGTTTTTACGTTATCCATTTATACTGCTGGATATTTACTAGGGTTGCAAGTTCTGTTGCTTGCCACTACACCACATGGTTATATAACATTAAAGCTCTTATTAGATAACATTAAAATTCCAGCTGCATACAACTGCTGCTTCATTTATCAATTGGGAAAATGACTCACTTTGATTTCTCACCTGTCACGGCTGGCAGCGGGAAGTAGAAAATCTATGCCAGCTGAAGCTCAATGCCTTAGGCAAAAGGGCTTATACTTGCCTACACAGTGACTATTCATTTGGGTGTGGTGTAGTGTTTAGGGCACTGGTCTCAAAAGAAAAATGTTGCCGGTTTTGATCCTGGGTGGCGTTCTACTATTTATCTTAAGCTTATTATCTTATATATCTTATTTATCCTAAGCAATAAAGCGAACTGTGAAATGGTGTATTTTCTGTGCAGATTAATAATACAGGGTACATGCGATTAATGTTTCTGCTGTGCTAAAAGTAGTAGCTCGAAGATAAGCTGAAATTCCACACAATGCAAGTATGGATGTTTTGTCGTTGTAGGTTGATTTTGAAAACCCAGACTATGAGAAGTTTCCGAATTTCAAAAATGTTGTTGGATATGAGACGGTCGTAGGCCCTGGAGATGTGCTGTACATCCCAATGTACTGGTAAGAGGTGTTTTTCCCTCATACAGAAGTAACTGAAGTCAGTTACTGATTGCAGTGCTTGTTCACCAGAATATCTCCTGAGAAGTGTTAGTGTGAGAAGTGGAGTGAATAGAGGAACAAGGAAACAAAACAGGTAGTGTGTGTCTCCTTGATTAACAAAAAGGATAATAAAATTGAATATCACTCATCAATGGGTTGAAGTTCCTGTGCTGTCTGTCCACTCTGCTTTCATTCTTTCATTCAGAAGCAGTCAACTTCAGACATTGGCTGCCCAGACCATCCTGGGAATAGCACAGTATTACAACATAACTAGTTTACCATATCAACCATTCATACACTTGAGCTTTGAATCTGTGGATCCAACCAGTAACTGAATAGCCCAACCATTGGTGCAGTTTTGCGGATTGACTTTTTTCCCCAAACATGGCCTGTCTCAAATGTGACATTGTTTTGCTTTGAATTTAGACAGGGTGTCTATGACAGGGTGTACATTTTAATCAGACTTTTAAAGTCAGAGTGGCTGAAGGCCAGTTGTTTCAGGTCCTCTTTCTTGCTTTCTTTCCTTTTTCTTTCCTTTTTTTATATCCATGAGATATCAAAGTCCCAATGGATTACAGATGTTGTAAATCAGTTTAAAAAGACAGTAGTTGGTTGGTTGTCAAAGGTTTATCAGGATTTGTGAAACAAGCTAGCATACAGACCTGGTCATAGCCTTGGGAATGTGTTCTCTCTACAAGAGGATCCATGTCTTCCACAGAGCCTTCTGCAGCCTCTTGGCTGCCTGCTCTCCAGGAGCAGCTTCATTCTACTCCAGTCAATACAGCGCAAAGCAGAACTACAGCTTCAGTCTGCACCAGTGAATACAGGGGAAAGCAGCAACAGTTTGTCTGCTACAGTGAATACAGGGAAAAGCAGAATCACCAGCTTCAGTCTGTTCCTGTGAACACAGGGCAAAGCAGCAGTAGTTTCAGTCTGCTCCAGTGAATACAGCACAAAGCAGCAGCAACAGCTTCAGTCTGCACCAGTGAATGCAGGGCAAAACGGCACCACCAGCTTCAGTCTCCTCAAGTGAATGTAAGGCAAAGCAGCACTGCTGTCTCACCTCTGCTTTGAGGCCATTGGAACAGCACCCTGTCAGAGGATTCACTCTTTTCCCACACACGTCTCGTAGGAAGATGTTTTACTCAGACCTCTCCCATTACCCCTTCCTGTCTATAACCATTGATATCCCCAGAGGGGTGTGCACATGCGTGGATCTGACATCTGGAAGAGCACACAGTGGCAGTATGGGGAGATAACCATGAAAGTAAATTACAAAATAATATCGGGTTGGTTAATTTGACTTTGCTTGAAGGTCAGACATGGGGGTTTCATATTCATGATTTTGGCTGTGTGGTTGTATTCTGCGACAGAAGAAAACTAGCTACTTTGCTTTAGCATCAGAACCTCCATTTTTGTGTGTGTGTCAGCCTGGTTTTATGCACCAATGGACAGGCTCTTGCTTCCCTTCAATGTACATGTTTGAGTTTTTACGTAACAGCTTTTGCACGAAGGGGTGGAAGAGGTATGAATTCACCCAAACCCCCTGGAGCTGTGGCTGTGAAGGGATGCTGATTTTAAATGTTCTGGGCTGTAAAAGATAACCAAAAGTAGGTTGTAATGGTTAATGGTGCTGCCTTGATTTCCTCAGATCCTCAATTCAGTTCAATTCAATTTTATTTGTATAGTGCTTTTTACAACAAGTTGTCACAAAGCAGCTTTACATTGTTCCCAGGCCTGAGACCCCCTGAGAGCAAGCCTAAGGCAACAGTGGCAAGGAAAAACTCCCTATCAGGAAGAAACCTTGAGCAGAACCGGGCTCATGGGGGGGGGCCCATCTGCTTCTGGCCGGCACTGGGCAGATAGAACAATAGTAGTTAACAGTAGAGTAATTATAAGAATGTCTCCTAGGATGTCCGGGTCTTGGAATGCAGTTGGCTTTGATGGGCAGGGCAGCGAGGTAGCAGGACTGGAAAACGGGATGAGGCGCTTGGGCTACAGCTCCGGACAGGAGCCCTGAGCAGGGAATAGGAAGCAAACAGAAAACAGTGGTTAGTGGATGATAAGAATGGCAGGGATGTAGAACAGAGAGGCAGGAGAGGAAGGGCAGAGAAAAAGGTGTGCAACAAGGAAAGACCCAGGCAGGCTAAAATTATGGCAGCATACCTAGGGGACGGGAGGCAAGGGACCGGCATAGTCATGAGGGCGACCCTAAGACAGTCAACACCAGATCACGGCACAGGGTCCATGAAAGCAATGACCACTTAGTCCACCAGAGACTCTATGATCCACGCCAGCACCAGGCCATGTCCCTCAGCTGAAGGATTTACTATATAGATATGTTTTGAGCCTAGACTTAAAGGTGGAGAGAGAGTCTGTTCCCCGAATCTCAGAGGGTAAGCTATTCCACAGGAGAGGGGCTTGATAGGAAAAGGCTCTACCGCCTACAGTAGTTTTGCCCACTCTTGGAATGGTGAGAAGCCCGGCATTTTGGGAGCGAAGGGCTCTCTGCGGAAGATATGGATGAAGAAGGTCATTAAGATAGGGGGGGGGGGCAAGCCCATTTAAAGCCTTAAATGTGAGTAAGAGTATTTTAAAAATGATCCGGTATTTAATAGGTAGCCAATGGAGAGAGGCCAGAACTGGGGTGATGTGCTCAAAGCGTTTAGTTTTAGTTAAGATTCGAGCAGCTGCATTTTGCACCAGCTGAAGGGGTTTTAATGAGACGTTTGCACATCCTGACAAGAGGGCATTACAGTAGTCTAATCTGGATGTTACAAAGGCATGGATTAGTTTTTCAGCATCGTTAATTGATACGATTTTCCTGATTTTAGCAATATTTCTCAGATGGAAGAAGGCAGTCCTAGAGGTGTTAGTTATGTGAATTTCAAAGGAGAGCTCGGGATCAATAACAACACCAAGGTCTTTGGTGGCTGCACTCGGGGCAAGGGAGACACCATCAAGGTCCAGTGTAAAATGAGTGAGTTTGCTCCTGATTGAATTTTGGCCTATGACCAATATTTCGGTTTTGTCCGGGTTGAGGAGGAGAAAGTTTCGGGCCATCCAATTCTTTACATCTGTTAGGCAGGCCTCCATGTTTGAAATATTCAGAGGGACATCGGGTTTGACTGATATGTATAACTGAGTGTCATCCGCGTAACAGTGGAAATTAATGTCATGTCTACGGATGATATCGGCAAGAGGCAACATGTATAACGAGAAGAGCAGAGGTCCAAGCACAGATCCTTGAGGTATACCATATTTTACTCTGGAACGAGCGGAGGATTCGTTGTTGATGGAGACAAACTGATATTGTTCTGACAGATAAGACCTATACCAAGATAGGGCCTGTCCACTTATGCCAACCAGGTTTTCGAGGCGGTCAAGGAGGATACAATGATCGATGGTATCAAAGGCTGCACTTAGGTCTAGTAGCACAAGAAGAGAGATACAGCCATTTTTAAGACATTTGAGTTTCGATAGACAGTAGTAAATAACAGAGTAATTTTAAAATGTATCCTAGAGAATGTCCGGTTCTTGGCACACAGTTGGCTTGATAGGCAGGGCAGCGAGGTAAATGCCACTTTCTTTCCCATATTGAGAGTTTGTGCTGGTGGAAAGCTTATAAGGTGCAATTGCTGCCTCCTAGTGGTTGGAGGGTGGGCCTACAACCTACCTATAAGGGTAGAGTGTGTTCATTTTAAATTTGACACACTGACAGCTGGGGATGGCAGGGGATCTTCAAACCTGTGTGAATTTGTGCAGTGATGATGACACTCACAAGGCAGTAATGTGCTGTTCATGTCCTAATTAGTACTCTTGCTTTTACAAATGTTATAGGTGGCATCACATTGAGTCCTTGCTAAATGGGGGAGTGACTATCACTGTTAACTTCTGGTATAAGGTATGTATTTGCTTTTGTTAAAACTGGTTGCTTTCCTTTATATGCATAATATGTTCCAGTATATTACATTGAAACATTACTGATACAGTGATGTATTCAGTATTAATATATACATATAACACAAGTGAAAGCAGGGCTGGGCGATACAGCCGTCACGATATATCGAATAGCTATTTTTAGCGCAATAACAGTTATACCTGGTATGTGGCGTTTTTTTCACGTATTTTCCTCCCGTATTGTTTTCTCTTTAGTCATACCTGATGCGGGAGCATACCTCCAAAGTTCAGTGAAATGCTTCTGGGGCAGAAAAATATCACCTGTATCTATATGTTGGGTAACTTACCTATTAGCTTTGAAAAACACATAGCATATGTTTTCACTCTTTATCTTTGTAGCCATGTGTTTCTGTCTACCACATGGAAGCAGCATAGTGCTGTTGCTGTGATATCAACATTGAACAGATACGAGCAGTGGCAGCGGGTGAGCTGGAAACAGGGGAAGTCCAAACACTACCTTTAAACCTATCATTACTTTCAACCTGTTCCCCTTTATCCTCCTTGATTAACAGTAAAACAAATAATTCACAGAATAATCGACACCAATCGCGTAATTAGAATAAATGATTATGCTCGCGAAACACAGCAGATTGTCTGAAATTGGTGTGCTATTGTGAAAGCTACAGCATGAGATTGTTTAATCAACAAGGATGGCAATTTGAATAATTAAGTGGCAAGTAATCCCAAAGCTTTCTCTTAAACGTTTCACATTTCACAATAACGTTTAGAACACAGACCTCACAAAAGCTGTGATGTGTCATGAGCATTTAACGTAATTTAAATCGATAAATGGCATCCTTGTTAATTAAACAATCTCACGTTGTAGCTTTCGCAAGCACACAAACCACAGACAGTCAGCGGTGTTTCGCGAGCATAATCATTTATTCTAATTACGGAATTGGTGGCAATTATTCTGTGAATTATTTGTTTTATTGTTAATCAAGGAGGAACCAAGTGGTGATACGAGTGGTGTTTTTTCCCCAGGAAGCATTTCACATGGCCTCGGAAAACTGGAGGTGTTCTCAGGTCCAGTATGACTAAAGCAAAACCAACACGGGAAGAAACCTAACCCCACATACCGGGAATAGCGTTATTGTGCTAAAAATAGCTATTAGATATATTGCGACTGCTATATTGCCCAGCCCTAATTGTATTGTAAATATAGAGTACCTCTCTACTCCTGACACTCACCTGGTGCTTGTTTGCCATCAGTAGTATTGCAGTTTTGTTTGTAATTTTTGTGTTATTATGGTCTGTAATTAGTATTAGTATGTTAGTGTTAGTATTACATAACATGTTCATGCTCTTGAAAGTATTCTGGTTGCATTTTTCCCTCAGGGGGCTCCCACTCCAAAGAGGATCGAGTACCCACTGAAAGCGCACCAGAAGGTAGCCATCATGAGGAACATAGAGAAGATGCTGGGAGAAGCTTTGGGGGACCCACATGAGGTAAAGACTAGGCGAGTGCCAGACGTCCCAGTGGCAGTCTGGTCGTCCTCTCATTTCAGGCTACAGCCCAGCTCTGGGAGGCTCCACCTTCTGCCTCATTAGCATAGGGACACAGCATGTCTGTAAAAAGGCAGGAAAGCAGTCTTCAGCTGGAAGCAAACTATGTACAAAGAAGTCTGTAACCCAAGGGTATTTTGTCTGCATTGAATGCATCAGACAGATTACCATGGTCTTTTCTTTAAGAGTTATCTAATCTTCCCTGTTCCTTTGTCTTTCTTCTGGCAACAGAATCAGTGCTATTGGACATTTATTTCAGTGCAAGTAGAAGAGGTCTCTAGCTCAGGAGAAATGTGTGGCAATGCAGAGATTAAATAGGGGAGGGGGGCTTAGCGGGCTTCCAAGCTTGTGTTTGGAGTTAAGGAAATTGTGGTGGAAACACTCTTAGTGATGCAGAGAGTTTAAGAATGATTCACTTCACTCCTCAGGAGCTTGGAATGTGACTTTAGAATGATGTTTGGGAATGTCTGAGAACTCAGTGAAATGAAGCACACATGTGACACTTACTTATTGGCTGCTGCCACTGCTCCCCTGTAAACTGAGTGAAGAGAGCCATAAAAGTCCCGTCTAATTTGTTTTCTTATTTAAATGCCTCCTCTTCCTCGTTTTATAAAGGAATTGATACATAGATACTGTATGTGTATATAAGAGAATGGTTGATTCATTATAAGTAATGTAAGTTGTTGTTAATTAGCTGCATTAATATGATTATTTTTATTTCATATAGCTGAGCTGTTTGTAGGCATTTGTGACTAATGAGACTTCTGCTTACTTTTGTTATATATATATGTCTTATTTTTGTGCTGTTGCCAGGATGTATCCATGTATGTACAGATATGTCCTGTTTTGTACATATATGACTCTGCCTATGCTCTGAGTTAGAGAACTACAGTACTCTGTACTTCTCTCCATCATATCTTGCAATAAATGTTGATCCTGAGTGAAGTCTCTGGTTGGCCAAGAATTATTCAACATGTTGGCTGCCCTGGTCTAGATTCACCTGGTCTGTCGCCATGGTTTACATTGGGGAAGTTTTGGATCATATTGCTTATACACACATATAAAAAAGGGAAAAGTAGGTGATGAGCCATTGAAAGGTGTTGGACACTTCTCCAAACTCTATAAATCCTCCTAAGACATTTTTGTATATTTTTTTCTGAGGATGATTTAAATTTAGGTCATTTGCTTCTTAGCATCATTTTAACAGCTGCTATTTTACATAGTTTGGTCTTGTTTGAAACATGCAGTGTGTTATTTTTCTGGGTTAATTTTTAATGAATGAGTGGAGTGTAATGTGAATTTAGTGTGATTAACTGGATTTGTTATTAATGAGTGGATGTTATGATTAATGACATATTTCTTACAATGTGAATTCTGATTTTATAATGCATTAACAATATGTTTCTTACAATGCCAATTCTGATTTTGTGACAATATGTTTTTTTTCTGTTTCTCAGGTTGGGCCTCTGCTGAATATGATGATGAAGGGCCGTTACAATCAAGGCCTCAGTTAGGGCCCCGGGGAAGAGGAAGCTCTGTGTGTGTGTGTGTGTGTGTGTGTGCGCGTGTGTGTGTGTGCGCGTGTGTAAGTGCCTGTGTGCATGCGTGCATGTGTGCGTGTGTGTGTGTGCGCGTGTGTGCACAGACAGACCGTGGAGTGACTATCATGTGGCAGCACTTTGACATCTCAGCAACCATTGCCTGTTTTCCAGTCTGCTGCAATCATCCACAAGCCATTGTCATCGTCGACTTTTCCTGTGAAATTCACTGGAGCTGTCAAATTGATCTGATCTTGAAGAGATGCTTTTTTTTTAAACAAGGGGCTAAACCTAGTGGATGGTGTTTTGGGGAATGGCCCAGGAAGTTGAGAATGAAATGGCCATGCATGCCAGGAATGCGGCAGTCAGGCAGGAGGTGGAGAACAACACAACAAATCGCATGCACAAGGAGCTAGACAGGAAGTGATGTGAGCCACTTCCACGCAGTCACCACACTATGTGCAGGACAGGAAACTGCAAACTCTGTTTCCTTGGAAATCAGTCATTTCATTTCTCGGGAACATTTTACAACAGAACTGAAGGCAGAGAAGACGGCTGAGGTACCTGGGATCATGAAGGTGGCCTCAGGAGAAATGTCTCTGGATGTCTGTTGGATTCTGTGGATCGGTATTTCTATCAACACGCATTCCCACACATGTAGCAACAGTGCACGGTACAACATCGCATGGAGTAACCACTAAGCTGTCTAAAGTGCATCTGCAGCCTCTGTGTCAGAACAGCCCAGAAATATTTTTCCCATTAGCTAAAAACGTGATGAGATAAGAATACCTTTTCCATTTTGTTGTGATAAGTACATGACGAGAATCAGGTGTTACGATGGCAGAAAAAAGTTTGATAATAATAATTTGATGTTTTATGACATGGTTTGTAGGACCTATCTGCAAAAAATACTGTCTGTTTTACAAACACTGAAGGAATGTGTGTTGTAAATGCCTGCAGTTCATAGATTCAACTTAAGTGATTGCTGAACATTTCGTAGATTATATATGTAAAGTTCTATATGTTTATTGGAATTTTTTAAATTTTTATATTCATTAACAAGGCTTACCTATATCACTATGTGGTGTGGCTCTTTTTTTTAATTGAAATGTAATTATCATGGTACAGAGTAGTCTGAACTGAAAAAAGATGAGCTACATAAGACTCCATTTTTCAGTGTTTGGTGTTCAGTTCTAATATAAATGAAAACCGATAGAATGAAGACTGTATAGAGTAATTATTTTGGTTAGATATTCCATTGCCTTTCTATTGGTGTGTACAATCAATGCATATTTAATGTTTCTCTGTACAATTAAAATATTCAGCAAGAGATCACCTGACTTGACCTGGTTCTAGTTGACATTTCAAGCCCAAAAGCTAAAACTCAATCCCTGGAAGGCTGTAAATTGATTGCCTCTTTCCTGTTTGCTTACTATTCAGAATAATTCAGCCTTTTTTATTAATGCAGTAAATGATCTTTAAAATAATGATCTTTTAACAATTAGCAGCTATGATGTAAATGCATGTGATATGTAATCATTACTTTTTTCCACTTCTGTTCCTGTAATGCTAAAAATGAACAGGTTTTGGTGAAAAAGTGATGCATGCATTGCAGTGACAGCATACTTGAGTGCTGTTGCTGTTGAGAACATAGGTGAGACTGATGACACTAGGTCAGGGGTGGCCAACCCTCTCCTGGAGAGCCACTTGTCCTGCATGTTTTAGATCTCTCCCTGCTCCAACACAGCTGATTCAAATGATCAGTTTGTTATTCAGCAACTTCAGGAGTTCATAACGAGTTGATCATTTGAATCAGCTGTGTTGGAGCAGGGAGAGATCTAAAACATGCAGGACAAGTGGCCCTTCAGGAGAGGGTTGGCCACCCCTGCACTAGGTGGATGAGCCAGGCTGGTCGTACTAGCCTTCCTTTGTGACTACAGCTTTGTGCACCATGTGCTATTGGCTGTGATAGGAAGAGTGCTAGATTGCAATGTACACCAGTGTCCTCATGTACATCAGCAGCTGTTGGCACCTGTAGATACAATGGAGGATGCTTGACAGGAGGAGCCAGTGGGAAGGGCTAGTCATGCGGTCCTTTGCCTGATTATAGCTCAGTTTGGCCATTGATTGCATGTGTTCACTCCGTGAAATTTATGGGAGAGATGCCCATGACCTTTACCAAGTTCAAGCTTCATAAAGTGACCAACAGACAAGCACGAGGGTGGCTTTGTGTAGAACTGTAACATTCTGCATACCACTGTAGTAACAGTACCAGAAAATCAAACATTGCCCAGCTCATCTCTGTGGTTAAGTAATCATTCTCCTCTGAGCAAATGCATGTCTTATAAACCCCTTTGACTACTCCGGATGTAGCCAATCCTGAACCAGGAGACCCGTGATCCACAAGGCCTGCCCGTTGTTTTCAAAACACTACTGATCATAGAACGAGGAGGACTCCTGTTTCAGTGTGGTGAAGGCCATGGAACGGACCCTAAAACATGGATCCATGGCAACAGTGGAAGCCCCTCCTCTGTCAGAGGATGCAGGCCTTAGTGTGAGAGGGTCTGTTACTGTGCCGAGTATTCGGACTGATTCTAACTTGGGAAGCGAGGACTTAAGGCATTTGTATGGAAAACACTGTGGCTATTGGTAGAAAAACAGATATGTGGATATGTGTCACCATGGAACTGGTGTTGTTGCCATGACAGTGGCAGTGTAATGTTTTTTCCGGAGACAGCATGAACAAATGTAAATTGTTGCATGTGAAACTACAACTGAGTTTACTGAAATAAATATAGGAGCTTGTTTATCCTGCCCTTTTTGCTTTCTCCTCAGCAATGCTACCAGCTCATTAATGATGGTAATGACTGAAGATGGAGCACTTGAGCACTGCTTGTTGACATTTACAGAAAGAAAAAATCACGTTGACACTCCATGGTGGTCTATGATATATGTAAGGTAAAGAGGTAAAGCTGACATCCACTATATTCATCATTTATTTCTTAAATACTAACTGCCCAGTTAGTTAGTTATAACAGAACTGAGTCCTGTCAAGGTGCACGGTTTTTCATCTTTTCATACTCTTGCATCAATATTAACTGCCGTGACAATCTGCAAAAATATTGAGACAAAATCTGCCTGTATTACTACATCAGCCATCACATGTATGAGGAAATACCTTTGAAAATCAACTTGGCAAGAATTACCCTGCTGTGATGTGCATTGATTGTGAACTTCTTGTGTGGCTTCTGCAAAGTGTTCAGCCAAATAGACCTCAAATAAAAGCCTTAGAATGACAAAAAAATTTTGTGAGAAACTCTATGTCCTTGTCATGTCTGTAATTACTGAAATAACTTGGCCTGGGCAGAATCACCAAGGCAGGTTTTGAGGACAGACATAGCATTACGTTTAAAGGGACAGCAAAGAAAGGTGTTAGGATTGGAACGCAGATGCGCACACACATGCACACACACTTTTCTCTGTGGTTTCTTTGGTTTGGCACATGCTGCTGACATCACCCAGCTAGGAGCAGCCTCCCATTCAGGTACACATAAAACTGACACAAATGGGAGAAAAACCATGTCATGGCCATGGAAAAAGTATTTGCTCCCTTCCTCATTTCCTCTTCCTACAGCATGTTTCTCTCACTGAATAGTTTCTGTCATCAAATAAAATTCAATTATTCAAATAATTATTTCATTCATTTAATAGAAAAAAAACACCAATTACCCATATTTCCCATGTGAAAAAGTAATTTTCCCCTTAAATTTGAAACAAAGAAATCAATAAAATTTTAATTGGCATATATATTGAACTTAACACCAGAGAGAAGTAGTTGCCACAAAGTTTTCACAGGCACATTTAAAGGAAATTCCAGAACAGCTGAGAAAAAAAAGGTTGGTGAGGTATATCAGTCTGGAAAGGGTCACATTAGAATGCATACAAAGCCATTTCTAAGCTTCTTGGAGTCTGCCGAAACCCTAGTGCAAGCCATTATCTCCAAATGGATAAGACTTGGAGTAGTGAATATTCCCAAGAGTGGCTGAGTGCCAGAAAAATGTCCAAATAACTGCAGGCCTCTCTAGCATCAGCTACGGTCAGTATTCATGACTTGACAATCAGAAAGAGACCGTGCAAGAATGGGCTTCATGGAATAGTAGGAAGGCGGAAACCACTGCTCGCCAAGAAAAACTTTGAAGCTCATCTCATATTTGCAAAAAAGCACCTGGATGATCCCCAAGAATTTTGGGATAAGAATCTATGGACAGATGAGTCAAATGTGGAACTTTCTGGAGGGTGTAAGTCTTCCTATGTTTGACGTAAAGTGAATACAGCATTCCACTGTAAGAACGTCATGCCGACAGTGAAACCAGACAATGTCTGATCATCTGTGCTTGAGCTGAAGCTAAAGTGTAATTGGGTGATGCAGCAGGACAATGATCCAAAACACAGAAGCAAGTCCACATCTGAATGGATAAAAATAAGCAAAATTAGAAGCAAAAAGTTTTGGAGTAGCCTAGTCAAAGTCCTGACTTGAATCCAATAGAGATGATGTGGCAGGACC
Organism: Megalops cyprinoides; assembly: GCF_013368585.1. NCBI lineage: Eukaryota > Metazoa > Chordata > Actinopteri > Elopiformes > Megalopidae > Megalops > Megalops cyprinoides. The sequence continues at coordinate 33,186,789 of NC_050597.1, forward strand.
TGAAAAGAGCAGTTCATGCTCGAAGACCTCCCAATCTGTTAAAAATTTCTCCACACAGATGTGCAAGGCTCATGTCAAATTATGGGAAGCATTTAATTGCAGTTATTGCCACTAAAGGTGGTCCAACCAGATATTAGGTTTAAGGGGGCATTTACTTTTTTATTTACTTTGACATGGGTGTATGTTTACTATTTTCACTGAAGAAAGAAAATAAACATTAAAATACTGCATTTTGTGTTTACTAAGGTTCCCTTTGTGCAATATTACATTTGTTTGACAATCTGAAACCATTCAGTGCTCCAAATAGGAAATAATAGAGAATATCAAGAAGGGGGCAAATACTTTTTCACACCACTGTAGCACAGTCAGTGACTAGTATACTGGTGCTGTTTGGTTTTGAGTGGGGAAAACTGTTCTTTTTGTGTTAGACCAGTAGAGAGGGTTTGTGATCTTAAGGGTTAGGTCATTTTGTTTATGTGTTTTGTTTTTGCTGGGATTCTGATTGGCAGTGTTTGTTTGGTACTCAGGGATCTTAAGCGCTAGTTGGTTTTGTGTATGCTGTTTGTTTTCACTGGGACTCATAGCCCTGCATTTTACGGTGTTAGCTGAGAGGAGAGCACTAAAGCCGGTGAGTTTAGCTTTGCTATCTTGGAATAGGAGGTCTACTTCGTGCCAGTTTTGGGTTAGTTTTTCTTATAGTCACACTATCACTGAGTTAGTTCAGGCAGACCCGGCCCAAACCAATTTGGCGCCCTAGGCGAAAATTTAGGTGGCGCCCCCCTTGCATCGGAGTAAATTCGACTGCTGGTGTACATACTCACAAGAAACTGAATAGCTTTGTCTTTGGCATTCTTTTATTTGCGATTGCAAAATCAAAACACTTGGAACAAATTAGAAAGAAATACAATAAAAATATGAAATGAATTTTTGAAATACAATATGAATAGCTTAAATAAAGTATAAGATTTAAATAGCCACAAAATAAAAAAGTGTAAACCAGTGGCATAAAATAAATTATAAATACAATATAAATAAGGCACTGCACACAATAAGATATTAAAAAAGCGCTTGATGGTGCTGCATCACTGCTGGGTGTTGCTGTGGAGGTGGAAGCAACAGGAGGAGCGCTTGATGCTGTAGATGACCCAAGATTTGCAGGGGTGGGACTGAGAAACCTCAACAGCGCATCTGAAGAGAGAAGAGGAATATATTACACCAATCTAATAATAAATATGATATGATACATAATATGATTTTAAGAATAAACTGAAATATGACAAATTAAAAATCTAAGGGATATGTGCATGATGACTACGCTGTACATGTTTAATACTTTTCTGATATGCAAATGATATAAGATTCAATTTTTGTCATTACAAGGAAATGCTGATTAGCAGAATGCAAAGAAGTAGTAAACTGCACTATAATATAGAATGTAGGAATGCTAAGGTATGCTATAACAGGAATGATGTGCACTGTGCAGGCTTAAAACTACAGGAAAAGGAATAACACGTTAGCTTTTTGATTAAGGCTAATATTGCAAGCTAAGAAAACGTGAGCTAACCAGTTTTCAATAAAAATGTAAACAAGTTTTATTTTAATTTTAACTCTTGCTGACCCTATAATATTTACATATTTGGAACCTGGGTGGGAGTGCCATTTTTCATAACAGCTTTGGTCCTTCGTAACATGCCATTAGCCTAACTGAAGTTAAAACAGTTCACGCTAGCTATTTATTGATTAGCAAACCATGTTTGGTTAACAACGTGTCGTTGTTCTCCTACGTACAAATAATGTCATGACATCACCTTTATTGTAACATTACCTCTGTCTTTCTCTCTTTTTTCCTCCTCTTCTTTTCTTTTTTTCCTCCCCTGGGCACCAGACAGTTTGGGACGTTTTGACATGTTGTTGTTGTCCTGTCGTCGTTGTCTTGTTGTCGAGCTTGCTTTTGGGGTCACGTCAATGCGTGCCCCCCTCCCCCCTCCCCCCTCCGCCAGCAGGTAGAGTCTAATTAGTCCGGGGGGAAGGGGGAGCATCTCAGGAAAGTAAAGCGTGATCATCATTTTTATTATTATTTTTATTCATATTTAATAGGGTTTGCTATGCAGTTAGATATTTTTGGCTCATTATCTTCCTATTAAGATATATAATACCAACTAGTTTTAAGAAGAGTAATTTTTTTTTTTTCTCCCCCGTTTTTGGCGCCCCCTGGATGGTCGGCGCCCTTAGCATTTGCCTATACTGCCTATGCCGCGGGCCGGCCCTGAGTTCAGGAACTAATTTCCCTGTAGAGCCAGTTATCATCACTTTATGTTAAGCCGGGAGTGGGAAGCACTACTGAAGCAGCAGTTCAACAGTTTAGCACTTCAGACAGTGTACAAGGCCCTGTGAAGTTTTAATATTAATATTGTAGCTGCAGCAGTCTGGTCAGGCTTTGAATACAATAAAGAATTTGGTTCATAATATGAAGTGACATTCTGTAAAAAGTGATTTTGCCTGCTGAACTACTGCTTCCTCATTGATTGATGAGTTCTGTACCATAATCAAAGACGCAATTTCTTCTCATTTTTTTAGGAACAAGGCTTTCTCTTTTTACAAAAGGTAACATGTACAAAAGCACTGTCATGCTGGAAAGTACAAATAATGAAATAATATGGCACCTGCCTCTAGATGTTTAGCCAGTAGGGATGTAATGATATATCGAATTTCGCGATAAAAAATGTCTCGATACCGTCGTGGGACTGTGACGAAATCTACCAGGATATCACACGGTTATTTCGGCAGTATAGCTGCGTTCTACTCTGCTCTGTTCTCTGCTTGTCGACATTTGTATTGTTTTTGTTTTGCACTTGCACCAGGGGCGGTTTGTTCCTTAGGGCGGTCGGGCGATGCACGACCAAAGGGGTATAATATATATATAGGTGATATATACATACATGTGTGTGTGACCTGGGCATTTTGTGTGGATGTGTCCATGTAGCTATTAGTTTTATCACTCAAACCTAATTTATGGTGTGGCGAAAACAGTTACATGTTTTGGCAACTATTAACATTTTCAAAACATCTCTTTATGTGGTTGGCACACGATTGCCTGATGACTACCCTTATTTGCACCATTTTAATAATATGTATGACATTAATTTTGCCAAACAAACTGACAATTCCATGACATTAACTTAATTTTAAAAGGTACCTACATACTTATTGAGTGCAGACAAGTGAACAAAAATGACCATCACTTCAATTAGGCCTGATTGAACGTTGCCCTGCCCCCTAATTGAACACTCATACTGAAGCCTATATAACCCTAACAAGGTTGGAACATGGTCACAGAAGATGAAGCTGAAATTGACATTGACATAAACATGACTTTCCCAATGTCTGATGGAATATGCAGCAAAAATAGTGGGTTTTCAGAAAAAAAAAAAAAAAAATATATATATATATATATACACACATATATATAAATATATATATATATATATATATATATATATATACACCCACATTTACTGCTTTATTATCATGTATTAATTACATGTACTTGGATGCATTATTTTGCAATTGGATTAAACTATTGCTATTAATAACCCTGAGTTTTGTTGCTATGGTTACTGTGCTACTGTTACTGAGATTGCATCTGAGATCAGCATCTGAGGTGGTTAACATTTGCTGCGTGCAACTACATTACTGTGTAATGTGGATAGCTGCATTGTCGAAAGTTTTCCTTGCTGTGGCATAGGGGCGTAGCCAATTGGGTCAGAGGGAATTGAACCTTAGACAAGACAGGAGTAAGTTATGAAACATGCCACAGTAAAACACCTAAAGCTAGCTCTCTAGCCCCCCTGTTTTAGTTGTGATGCTTCACCAGCACTCACAGTTTCATTGCATTACTAGTGGTGCAAACATACACTTGTGGGTGCTGGAAAACACTGAGCTTGCGAACAGTACACACAAGTTTGCTAACAGTGGCTGCAGTACCCCTTTTACAGTGATGTGGCCTACCGTGTGACTCATAAGCGTCTCTAGTCAGGCTGGTACTAATGCGTGGGAGCCAACAGTGAACTTTCCATCCCCCTTAACTTATCTAGAGTCTTAACACTGGGACTTTTACTTTCATTTAAGAAAGGGAAGTGACACTGCCTCAGAATTTTAATTCAATTTTAAAATGATTTAAAATAAAATTTTAAATAATTTTAAATGCTCTAAAATGATTGCTTTGAAGGCCAAACTGCATACATAACACTTAAAACAGTGAGCATGCGGTGCAGTGGCAACAAATTCAAACAAAAACAAAACCTAACGTTTTGTTTTACACATATATACTATTTTGGATCAGTTCATTTACACTGTGGGGGAGATACATACAAATAAGAGAATCAGAGATGCAACACTAGAGAGAGAGTAAGAGAAGCAAAACCAACAAATGAGGGAAAATTCATAATTCTTTACTATAGCAATGCTGCAACAGTTCTATTGCTTGAGGGGAAACAAAACGTATGTGCACAACAGCAGACTCTACAGTACATCTGATAAACGCTAACAAAATTTCCAGTAGCAATACCCAGGAATGTGATACACATACACACATCTTCACATACTGAAGAAATACAGCAAGCTTCAAAAGCAAACTCCATGCATATATATTGTTACACATACAAGCCTGACTGTTAATCAGTTAAAGTAAGACCAGTAGCTGATTTTACAGCTAGGATTTTTATGGTTTCTTTGCACAAGCAGTCACTTAGAATAGACCTAGAGTATACCTGGTATTTCAGCAAGTTTTGTCATGAACATAAGGTACACTTAGAGAATAAAATCTGTATGAAGCTGATGCATGCAGCGCTAAACTATAATTTATATAAATTAATCTATAATCTGACTCAGAAAACTACACAGCCTTTTATCCAAATACATCAAGACATACTTTAAAATCTAGATCAGTCTCCAAATATTCTAATCTACCTGATGACACTTTGTGAAACGATAATGATGAACACAACCAAATGTAATCAACAAGCAATAAATTACAAATTATGAAATACACACACATATCCAGTACATTTTAACCATGGGCAGATGTTTTCATACAAGGCTGTTCTGTGTATACAAAGAAAATGTAAAAAGTATATTAATGAGATAGAGAATGCATAACAAACACATAAGAAAACTGATATATGCTTTTTGGCACATGTAAAGATCTGTGTCCCTTGCTTTTTGATGAATGTCACTGATAACGCTATAGCAAAACCCTTTCAAATCTCTGTATACAAAAATAGACATGCATTTTAGTATATATATATATATATATATATATATATATATATATATATATATATATATATATATATATGAATTAGTTATTAGTTAATTAATCTCTAACCCACAAACTGTACTTAAGACTCTGAAAAGTGTTTTAATTATCTATAAAATACCAATACTCAAACCAGGAAAAAAAAAAAATCTAATTTCGTTAGTGGCATGAGTCAAATGAATATAACTGAGACATGCCCATATCACAACAATGATGGAAATGGTTTTGTATATGAACATGTTCTCTAATGTAGTGCAATCTTGAGTATACCCAATTCTGTTTATTAAAATAAAGAGCCAATTCAGCAAGATACCATGTGCAATTTGACATTAATCCATAGGGGGGATTGCCAAGTAAGTGAGCAACTGGACGATAAAGAATCATCCACAGAGATGAGGATAGTGGGAATAATGACTTGCACACATAGTAAACGGCCATCGACCAATGTTCTCAAGTCATTTATGGTCGCCTGATCCACTTTCGGGGATGTGAATAAACTCTCAAAGTTTTGGGCACAATTAGATGGTCACACTTCGTGGGTCCGATTAGGAATTTAGCGGGACTCTAACCCTCCCTGCTCTTGTGGGAAGGGACATTTTAATGACTATGCTAAGACCCAAACTCTGTCTAACCACAATCCTTAAGTGATGCTTCTTTACAAAACATTTTAATACCAATAGCCACAGAATTAACAGTGTTGTGTAAGAAAGGTAAAAGCTTTATTAAGATGGTTTTAAATGAAGATGAGACAAGGCATTTTGCCATCTTCAGATTAACAAAAATTTCAACATTGCCACTAGGGTTGGGTGATATGGGCTATAACGCGATATGCATAAATGCTCGATTTAACCCTTTGATGCATACAATCACATCAGTAAGATGATTCTAGTAGTTCCTGCAACATATGTCTGCATTAAAACATTCTTGTTTATATTCATTAGTGGTTTCTATTGGAATAATTTTAAACTTGCATGCAAAAAGGTGGAAATCACAACCAAGTTAAATTTAACAAAACAGTATTTATTCAAACCAGGCAATGTTTTTGCTGCATATTTTGCAGATAACCGTTGTTTGTTCAACATCTTCCTTGCGATACAAAAACCAAGGTTTCTGTTATCCAGTAATTACCGGTTTTTGTCTGGTAAAATTTATAAAAAACCAGTAAATTAAAAACTTGCCGGTCAAAATGTCAGGTAATAATGCTCATACAAAACGTAGCTATGACAAAGGCTATCCCTAAACAGAACATTTGTGCTTTGACAGCGAAGCATGCTTATTTATGAGTTCAGCGAGCTGTAACCCAACTGGGCTACGCTGGTTAAAATTGCCTGTGTTCTACCCATGTCAAGCGTGCCAGCAGAGACGGGCTTATCTCTGCAGAATTGAATTAAGATGGCACTGCAAAGTCGTCTGGAGGAGGAGAGAGACGCGACTTATGCGCATTGCAAGCTACAAACAGCAAAGACACATTGGACACGTTTGATTTCAAGTCGGCAGCAGAGGACTTTGCCGCAATGGAAAAAAAGGAGAAATACCTGGTAGCCTATAGGCTACATTTGATGCCATGTAGGTCTAGCCTTTTTTTAAAACAGGCTACAGATGTTACAGGTTACAGATGTTTCGTAATAGTCTACATTTTAGCAGCTAATGTTGAGGTTTTGCCTAATATCGTTACTGTTCGTTTTGCTCAATCGTTACTGTTCATTATATAGTCAAATGATTTGAGGTTGTTGTCATTCTTTCGTCAACCTAGGTGTACATTATATTTACGTTTGTAACATAGACTGTTATTGAAACGTGACCGGTAAGTTTCAGATTTGTCCGGTAAAATAAATTCTTTCTGGACACTGGACCGGCAAGAAAAAATCCTAGCGGAAACACTGACCCAAGCCACTGCCAGACGATGGATCCAGTGCTGTTTCTTTTCGGAACCAATTTGTCTGCCTCCATCTTCTATTAGGCTACCGTTTCCGAACTCAACACGTACAAACTTCGCTTTAACTATATCGCGAACATCGAGTACAAAAACATTACGTGACAATTTGTACTCGATGTTCGCGATATAGTCATTTACTACATTCCACATAGAACAAGCCGCGATACATTGAGTATATTCGATATATCGCCTGCCCCTAACTGCCACTGAGTTACTGTTTCAGTTGGGTCGGGGAAAAATCACTTTTATTTGTAGCTCAAAGGGCCTTGTGAACCTGAATCTGGACCTGTCACAACCTTAGTCTTACATACCACCAAAAATACAACACCTCCTAGATTGTCCTCATCATCTCACTGACGCTCCAGGCTCAATGTAATCTAATGTGTAACTTAGCTATGCATTACCTACAAATCTATACTTCAGCACTGAAAAAACAAAAAAAAAAACAACTTTACTGGTAAAAAGGGAACATGTATTTCAATTCTGCTACTTAGTAAAAAGACAGAGGAGGCAATGAATGAGAGAAAAAGTTTCAATATACAGGGAGACAGAGTAATACAGAAGCACGTAATAATCCTTTTAAAAAGTCTGGACATTTTTACTTGATCAGTAGGTTTAACAGACATCACAGCAGTTCCAATGCTTTCCATATGTTTTGGACTTTCTGAGCTTGAATGCAGCTGTCACATGCTTCTAATGAAAGACCTTTAGTGGATATTTCAGATGTTAGTGCCTCTTACAGTACTGCCAGCATTTCCCTTGTGTTAAGTTATTTCCCTTTGTCACCCCATTAATATCAATTCTGACTGAACTACATCAAAACTGGGTTTCTTAGATAATGCTAGTTGGTGCAATTATTAGTGTGATGCTACAATAAGGTGTGATTGCTACCTGCCATCTGATGGTACCTGCAACCGTAGCTAATTCACATAGTTTAGCAATATTTAAGTGGACGTTGAGATGGAAGTTAATGTGGAAGTTAATGTGGAGATGTGAGATGGAAGTAATGGCATCAAACGTATCCACTGAAAACCATGGCACATTACTGAAAATCTTGCCAAACAAACAAAAAACAAGCAAAATCAACCGACACCATTCTATATCCCTGTGCTAGGAAAAAAAATGTATAAAACCTTAAGACAAAACAAAATGTTTCCACGGCCACAGCAGCTGTGAACCTCACTGTCAATGGAAGCGGTACTTGCGGGCAGGCTTCAAGCTGATGTAGGTCTTCTTCATGTCCTCTGTCTCCTCCTTCTTGACTTGGTGGTATCGTTCTCCTTTGGTCGTCACCACCTGGCTGCCATGGTAGCGCACCAGCTTCTTGGGGGCCTGCCCAATATAAGCAGGAGAGTAGACAAACTGCCCAACAGGAGAAGTAGAGTGGACAGACTGTCCAGTGCACACAGGAGAGAGAACAGACTGCCTAATGCAAACAGGAGAGACACCGCAGCTTCAGTCTCATTACTACTCATTACCACTGTGTTTTTCATAGAGTGATGTAACATCACATACATCACCACTAAGATAATATAGCTCACAGGCAGCGTCACTATGTGCCGCAAGTCAAGCATGCTTGCCACAGCGTTACATACACATATACATAAAAAACGCTGGGCACATTCTCATTCTATCTTTCATTCGGAGATAAAATAATGCCGTTCAATTTCTGGAAAAAAGTTGGTGCATGAACATTCCTAGAGGAACAGATGGAATATGTCCCCTGGCAATGCAGCTTACCTCTTTTGGTGTCACAGGCCTGTGAATTTTCTTGTCTTCCTCATTGTCCACTAACATGTATCTGAAAGAAACAATTATGTAAGATCACACATTTATTGTAAATTTGACTATCAAATTAGGTTTTGCATTGAGTGACATTTTCTTTACGTTGTGCTTGTAAGCAGCAGCTTCATCACAAAGGTCTATGGGAACTTTGCACAGCCTGGAGAACTGGCCTGTCTCAGTGAAAAAATGAAATTCTGACTCACTTCTCCAGAATGCTCGCCTTCAACTTCTCGTCTGCTTGTGTAGACACGGCCTTTCCATGGTTGACCTGCGAACACCAAAAACAAGCTGTGTTAGCATTGCAGCACATGAGAGAAGTTAAACATTACAGGTAGCATTACAACATGACAGGGTTTAAGCAGGTAGCATTATAATATGGAGTAGGGTTTAACCATTACAGGTGGAATCCTCTTTTAGATTTTCAGTGGATGGACCACACAGATTGACAGTGCATTACAAGCAAATGATTTATCTCTCTGTTATTAGTGAGTCTGAGAGTCAGAGCTTGACCTCCCCCGACTGGATTATCTCTCTCAGTCCTTTACATGGAGGCGGAGTCTGTTGCCTCATGTGAAAGCGGCACTTGCAAAACTATGATTGTCCTTTTATGCAAAATAAATGTTAAAGTGTAAGAATGTTTTATTTTAAATACTAAAAGCCATTTTTCAACTTCTGAATTTGGCAATGTAAAACAGAGTGTGCAACATTTGTAGCTGCCACAAACCTTATTGGCTCTTTCATACTTATGGCTACGATTTAAAGCTGTCTTTCCTATGTGCACACACTGTCCTTGGCTTGAGAACTGTATTTATAATGTAAATGCTGCAGCCAGTCAGATGGGGCCTAGCTGTGAGGTTACTCACTTTGAGGGGCGGGATGTGGCTGAGCTGCACGTCTCCCTCAATGATAAGCCGGACGGCCTCTTCCATATCGCCCTTGGCGATGGACAGGGCGCTCTGTGCTTCTGTCATGCTGCACTTTGGGAACATCTCCAGGAGGTGCTGCACCTGGCCCTCCCCCTCACTAACACCCTCCTTTGAACAAAAGCCAGCACAGTCAACACAACCCATCACTGCCTGTAACACAGCCATCACAAGAAAGATTCAAGGCCATTTTCCACAATGCTGAAGTCCTCACATCATTTCACATCGACCATATTGGCTATCTTTGTGTGTTTGCTTTTGAACACATATACTGTACAACTACAAGCATTATGCAGCTAAATGCTCACGTCTGTGTTTCTGTAATGATATTAACTGCTCTCAATCTCTACTCAGCCTGTAAAGCAATATCATTCCACTTAATGTCAGCATTAACACCTTCACTGGTGACGTTACCTTTGCTGTGGCACCCCGCAGCTGCGTGGAAGGATTTTGGTCCCACGTAGCAGCCCCGCTGCCTGAGGTAGCGCCATGCTTCAGTAATGACTCTGTTGCAGTCTTTGGCTGACTTTTTTCTTTAACCCACATACACAATCATGAGGTTAGATATTTAAAACCAAACTAGCCTCCTGAAAGACTAATATTAATCCACCTAATTCTACTTGCAATCATCAGTGAGGCCATGTTTTCAACCTTGAAACACACACTGCTGCTCATATGGCCACTACAGCACACAACAACAGTGCAGAAGAGTAGAGATGCAGTGGTGATGACTGTGGTCAGTAAAACTGTAATGTGCATGTCTTCCTGGTATATGATGGACATTAATTTAATGGTTATGGTACTGCAGCTATGACACATTTTAAACACATATTACAAAATAATAAAAAATAATAAAAAAAATGCTACATTTGCTGTTCTTTGAATTGTTTTAATTTAAACAATTTACATATGTTCGTGGAAGAAAACTGCTTATTACCTGTGTTTCGGGCAATGGCTAGCTTTGAGGCCAGACTAAACATCATCTCACATACTTTGACACTGCAAAAAAAAAAAAAAAAGTCAACTCTGAGGCTTTGGGAATTGCAAGTGTCTCCACCTTTTCATCATCTCAGATCATGAGAAAAAAATGTTCAGGGCAGTCAGTCTAACTGCTATTTCCTCTGGCAAAGGCTCATGCATGACATAGCTCGTTTTAAACGCTTGTGAAAACATTCAAATATGAATATACACACCAAAATCGTGGTCATCATACCTGTCAATTTCAGCAAACCCGGGGATGTGGGCTTCCAGCATTTCCACAAACACCTCCACGTCGAAGTTCTCCTCCACGCTGTCCTGAGATCCCAGGTCCTCCAGCACGCCAGTGATGTAAGACAGGATCACCTCGTCCAGCGTGCTACTCACAAGGAGACAAAACATCAAACACCTCTTACGCCAAAAACTTAGGAAAACCCAGCTGGAATCAGGTTATAACTAACTTGTTCATTGTGTTTTCAAAGATTTAGCCAACACGTTTACAGTGACACTTCTAGTGACAGCTGCTACAGTACGTGGGGGGAAACGACAGATCTGAGCAGAATCTTACCTCAGGTCTGCATTGGGAATGTACGACTGGATGAACTCACAAAGCGTATCCTGGATAATCGTACGGAGGTCCATGGCGACCAACAGCTGAAGAGACAAAAATACATACGATTAGAGGACAGAGCGCTTTACATTGGTTGTCATGTGCATTACCCAGAATAGCACGCCAAATTCATTGGCTAGCAAATGGGACCCATAGCCAGTAAAAAAAATATAATAATGAAAAACTTACAATTTTGGATAAAACCTGGTCGATGCTAGTAGCTGGCTGAAACGTTAATGTTATTCGTAAAACGGGGTACTAGAAAGCTAGCTGGCTCGTTTCCACTGCGCCCGAGACAATGGTTTGCATGGTAAAACCACATTTTTATTTCTTGGTTAGCAGATCAGGCGTGCATATATTTTCTTCTTTAGGTATACGATAAACTACCAAAAGATAAATCTGAACTAATCTTGTCTAGCCTAGACTGAATATTTAACGTCAACGTGCTAAGTGGTATCTCGAATCAGCATCCCTTTTCGACTGAATATGGGACGTTGCTAAAATAGATAGTTAACAACAGCTGGCTAACGACAGCAATGATGAACAGAGAAGTTCACAAAAGCGAAAAACTATTGTTCACAAGACATCCATCATCTGCTTCCCCCACTTGGTAACGTTAGCTAACTTCTCCAGTGTGACATAACTAGCTTGCTGCTAGCCGCTTACCCCCACAATAAAGCAAATGCTAAAATTAGACACTGCCTCCTGATGATACAAAGCGACGGAAGCTGAACGTCAAAAATAGCACGCTAGCAAGCATTACACATGCATACCCCTCTTGCACGAAGGGAGCTAGCTATAGCTAGTTGGCTTGATCGCCGAATTAAATTGTAGATAAATTTGTACCCGCACACAGTGGCTCCAACGTAGCAACCTACCTAGGTACCGACCAACTAATGAAGCTGTTTAGCAAGTATATGGTAACTTGCTAATATTTGTAGCGAACTATGTTATGTTAGCTAGCGACCCAGTCTAGTTTCCACTGTCACAACAGTTTCACCGTTTATTTTCGCAATGAAAACATCTGGCTAACGTTAGCATCTCCTCGTTTGCAACACGCTAGGGTATCCACAACACGAAACATGAAATTGTTAGCTAGGGATAGCAAACTTAAGTGTACCCGATTGACTAGCTAATCTAGCTGCTGCTAACAAACTACCTTATATGTTGTTCACACGCAGGCTAAACGCGTTGAAATTAAAGAAGCAAAAAAAACTAACAAGAAATAACTACACCCATGTGCTATTCACCCACAAACATGCGATTGCAAAAAGAAGCTGTCTTTGTTACTGACTTGCTAGCTAAGTGCAAACCGCCGTCACCGTGGTTTAAAACGTATGACATCACTTCCCTAAACACAGATGTTTTTTTTAACACAGATGTTCCCGGTGACCGTGCTTGAGATTTTACTAAGAAGCGTACGTCATAACCACTATTAACCACGGTTCACTTCCGTATTTGATGTGACGACTACGACGTAAAGAATGTGAGTTTATGGAGGAGAAGTGATCAGATGTCGTGGTCATTCCTCAAAGCCACTCTTCGTAATGTTTTCTGGCGTTCTGCGACCTGTAGTGAAATACGATGCTGTTTAAGCGGTATGAGGTGATGTCGCCATCTAACGGCAAATTATTGAAAATGTTTCAGAGCGCCTTCTAATCAGACCGTATAGGCGGTACTAGAATAGACGTCTTTCTAGCTTGCTTCGTGGCTTTCATTTCTGTCTTTCTTGCTTATCTCCGTGAAGATACTTGAAAAAGTGTATAAGTAACTATCTAAAATGTTTTGCGCTACTGTTGTGTATGTAACAATATTATTATTATAAAATCTCGTGAAACATCTCCCATTTTGTTGTTGGGTGAATATTACATTCCATTAAGAATATGATTTTGGTGGTGGTGGGGATGACGTCATACAATATGGCAAAGTGTGTAATTAAAGCAGATTAAATTTTAGATTTAAATAAGCAACCGACATGATATGTGCGTATATCGAACAGCCCTCATCAAAAGATAGATGTGCATTACTATCAAATAAACATATCCAAGATTCAGATCTTACATCCATGAATTTAGTTTTCTCTCCCCCCCCCTCCCCCTTTCTGCAGCGCTACGTAGCTGAACAGGTGGTGAAAAATGCATGTCCCCTGTTTACACGAGAGTGGAGCATCCACAATTCTGTGGAATTCTGATTGCACCATGAGCAAAAGGAGATCAACAGGAAATCTGCACTGCTTTGTGAAAAGTAGACAATATCTCAGCTGAAATTTGGCTTATAATATTCTATTTTTGTATTCTCAAAATGAAATAGTGGCGGTTATGTAATAACAAAAAAGCAACCTTAAAATGATGGATAAAGTACACTGATTAGATTGATTGTCCCCCTAAACCGGGGTTCGGCAACTCGCGGCTCCCGAGCCGCATGCGGTTCTTTAGCCCCTCTCTATTGGCTCCGTAGCTTTGTCAAAAAATATGGAAGTGAATAACTTTTTTTTTTTTTTTTTTTTTTACATTTTGCTACCTAAAGTCATCCTTACAGTATCCAATGTTCAAAATTTATTTAAGTGATATTCGTTTCGAGAACGATAAAATAACGCATGAACACACGAACACACACTACGGTAAACAAAGAACAACAACCGTATTTTTTTTTTTGTTGTTGTTTGTTTTTTGTTTCCTGAAGTCTCGCACAATAAACCAATACTTCCGTGTCGTCACACAGGGGGCTGGTGGCAGAAAGTGGCTTTGGCTCCTGTCGGGCGGTGGTGTGGGCAGCCCGGGGAGTTGCGTGTGGGCGGGGCGCAGCATTAATTCAATAAAAGAATAAGGAGCGAGTGACGCCGGGCACCTGTGAGTGGGGCGTGTGGGGGAGCTTTGCTCCCTTTTAAAAGGCAGTGAGTTGGGGTGGAAAGGGAGACAGCCGCCTGGAGAAAGAAGCAGGAGTGCGTGGGGGAAGCGCTCTGTCTTGGCGTCGGCTAAGTTGCTTTTTTTTTCTTCCTTTTTCTTTTGGTATTAGTTTCGGGGTTTTTCTTCGTTCGGTTTTTGTCTTAGCGCGGTGAAGTTGGCTGGACGTTTGATATTCGGTGGATATTCGATTTTAATTAGTCTCCGATTTGAAATCGATAACGAACTTCGACTTAACAACGTGATCAGGGTAACAAACATTATTATAGTGTATCAAAACAAAATATCAACATTTGCTGTCGCTATAGATTTGTATCCGAAACCAGCTTCATGGAAGTTCACCCTATGTTCTGTTGCTAACGTCTGTGTAAGGGACCCGTCTGCGAATTACAACATTATGGTTAACCGCTATTAAGCAGTAGGAATACAATACGTAGACCTAGGCGTAATGTAAATTAAACTTCAATAAACTTTTTTTTAATCATAATTATTATTGTAGTATTTCCCAATCAGAAATTGATATAGCCTCTAGCCTACAGCTGAGAATTTAATGAAATGACAACTATGGAAGGAGAAGCCATTTCTGACAAATGGACCTATTCATCAAAAATCAAAGAAATGCCTTTTCATCATTGATTGCTGTAGTAGTTCCCAATCACAATGTACTATTTACATTTACATTTATTCATTTAGCAGACGCTTTTATCCAAAGCGACTTACATAGGTTACAGTTCTTTACAATGTTATCCATTTATACAGCTGGATATTTACTGAGGCAATTGTGGGTTAAGTACCTTGCCCAAGGGTACAGCAACAGTGTCCCAGCGGGGATTGAACCTGCAACCTTTCGGTTACGAGTTCTGCTCCTTAACACTATGTAGTCCTAGTATTGTGAGATTTTCCAGAAATGTAAATTTATATGGAAGCAGCTCAAATATTCACCAAAAATCAACAAAATGAACTTTTTTTTCCATTCTGACTGCTGTAGTAACCAATCACTGCTCTGCTGGGTTCTCATTTGAATATTATACTGCACGCCCACTACTTTAGCCTGCACATTCAGCACTCTTCACTCATGTGTCACATTAAAATCAGTTGAGCGAGAAGTTGTCAAGCAGACCTTTGTCCTCCAGTAGGCACCTCCAATTCTCTACCCTACGGTGGCTGCAGTGAGTTAAGAATAACTCTGCAACCTAACATTAAAAACATCGCACCTTAATGATGAACAGAGCAACAAACACTTAAGTAACAAAACTATTACCTTTATAATGTATCAAAAAAGGAATTAAAATCTTACCTGTAAGAAGCACCAGCAAATGATGGGAACTACTACAGCAATCAGAATGACAAAATGTCATTTTGTTGAGTTTCGCTTAATAGTTTTCAGTTAGTCCTGAATCCAGTTGACATGGGCTATGTGGAAAGCTTGACCTATACTAAGTAGCAGATTGTTGGAAAGGCCGTTCCTCTGCGCATGCGTCGTGCAGAACTTCCCGTCAGCTTGAGATCGGATGCTGTTGCTAAGTACCTCAGAGAAGTCCTGTGTGTTACGTGCGCGTCATAATGTGAGTTACACTTTGTTAATCACGCTATTTGTTGTTAGTTCGGCCCTTTCAAAGATATATCTCAGTATTGTTATGGTTCATAGGTGTTCTCTCGAACACTGAAGTGAAACATGTTCGTCCAGTATTTGCTTATAGCAAATGGAGTTTACTGCCGGCGCACTGATTAAGAATTTATAACTGCGGCAGTCAAGTTCGTTTATATCACCTGTTAATCCCCTATCTGTTAGCATACAAATGTAAAGGTACTTATGCTACATTTGAGGTAGTTATTGTGTGTGTATGATGTTCGTGAGTTGTAACTAGCCTGATAGCCGTATTTGCGGTAAATTCCCTGGAGCCTCGTACTCACTTTGTTGTTAACCTGTATAGCCACTAGAGGGCAATGTTGGATAAAATTTGTTCATTTAAGTGCCGTAATGGCTATGCAAGTTGTTTTAACACAGCAAGGTTAATGTAATTATTAGTGTAAATAAGTTGAATCATTGGATGTAGCTTCACAATATGCTATAAAGGTAAATGTGGGTTTTTATTTACTTTTATTTCAGACCACACTGATGCATACAATCAAAGGCAATCTACTCGGCTGTGCCTTGTTGAGCTGTTAAACAACCAAATTAAATCACTGGATTGCATTTGATGGACTACTGTGTGTTCTGACCAACACCCCAAGAAGATACCCATCACAAACTTGCCACATCATATACAGTCCAACCAGTCACCACCATTCTACACAGGTAGTGATTGGGAACTACTACAGCAGTCAGAATGGAAAAAGGTCGTTTTGTTGATTTTTGGTGAATATTTTTCAGAATTAATCCAGTTCTGTTTCCATATAAAATTGACATTTCAGGAAAATTTGACCTGTAGTAAATGGCACACTACAGCAGTCAGATTGAGAATAGAGCATTTTGTTGAAGTTTGGTGAATTTTAGGTCTACGTCTTGTAGCCTTGTCCTGGCTACTGCTGAAGACCAATCAAACATAAAGGTGTAATTTGAGGACGGTCCCTTACAGACCATAGCGACAGAGCATTAGGTGAACCGTGAAGCTGTTTTCGGATAGAAGTCTACCGTTGTCGTTCTTTTTTGATAGCCTAGCCTACATTGTCATAAAGTGTCCTTTCTAGACCCTGGTAACGTTACCAAGCTGAAGTACATTGTCCAGTCCGAATCGGAGACAAATTTAAATCAAATATCCACCGAATTTCAAACGTCCAGCCAACTTCACCGCGCTTTTTGTCTTTGTGTTTGTGTGCGTGCGGGACTCAAGCAGGGCGGAGCGTCGCCGGAGCAGAGAGCCGGGATAGAGGAAGATTGTCGTCTGCAGACCCGCCGCGGCGAAGCTGCTGCCCGGCTGGTCGATTGGTGCAAACAGCAGGAGCGTCCGCCCTGCTTCACGTAAGGAAAGTGTGCTATTTCGTCCTGCACGAGACGCGTGTGTGTGACCAAGGGTGGCTCCGCTGGCTTGTCAGTTCCCTCTTCGCGTTCGTAGGAGTTGCAGAGCGCGGCGGGGGATAGGATCTGAGAGGCAGCGCAATTCCACCCAGCAGCACGACTACGTGGAGCCTGGCGTCCGGACAGCAAATGACTCTTTATGGGACACGAGGGTGTATTTGGGGGATATTTTTTTAGATTTGTTCATTTTTTTTTCCCTTGTTTTTTTTTTTTTTTTGGCGTTGCTGCTGGAGGGAAGGTGATAAGCAGCAACGCCTGCTTTATATAAGTGTGCGTGTGTGTATGTGGGAGCGCTCCCGGTGGCAGCCTGCGACACTGCCTGGTCAGCCCCGTGCGGGACTGGCTCACCCTGGCCGGAGGGAGGCGCCAACTGCAGCTAGTGAGGGGAAATTGCAGTGCTTGCTTCTGCCCGAGTGTGAAGGTGCGAGGGGATCACTGTGTGCTGTGGAACTGGAGTGTGTACACTTACCTGTGGGGGGCGTTATCCTTTGGGGGGAGGGGCCACGGTTCTCACGGGGCTCACAAGTGGAGGAGTAGGCGAAGGGGGTGACTCCAGGTGTGCTGTCAGTGATGAACTTTTTTTTATCGTAAGTTTTAACTCCAACTTGAAAAAATAGTTTGTATTGCTGCCTACCTGGTCTCGCGTTGTGGTGGGCTGACTGTGCTCGGAACAGTTCAGTGTCCGGGTCGGCTAAACCGTGACACTCCCGTAGACTTGCATGCAAAATTCACGACTTTCTCAATGTTATTTAATAACTTGACCATGTTTATATAATGTCGGTATAATTTTTTTGCATTGTAGCAGTCACATACTACCAAATATATTCTCACCAACATGATCACATGAGTAACTTTAGAGATCGCGGGTTTTCCCCCATAAAGATAGCTGACCGAATGCATGTGTCAGCCAGCAGTTAAGTCACCGACCGTCTAGTTTCGAGGTAAATTAACTTATTGATTATCTAAATGCCTTAGATAAAACATAAAACTTCACATTGGGATTTCGTTTTTATTAATATTACACCTGACAGCACAACTCTTCGCTATTACTATTAGGCTGCTGGGGATCCGTTGATATGTGGCTAAACTGCTACCTAGCTGCTAACTCTAGGTAACATTACTAACCTGCAGATTCCCCATACAATCATATGGTCTTCCCCGAATCGGACACGTTACCTTTACTTTTTTTTCCAATTGTAGGCGCACAGAATCGTTATTGTAGACAGATGTTTAATATACATCTGATAGATCATGTAAAAATGATAAAAAGTAAGATTACACGATAACACAATAAAACACTCGAGAATAGTCAATTTTCTGTTGGTACTGGTTAGGCCACTGCCTGGTGGGTTTCTGCCACCAGCTAATGCTCACGCGCTGCAATGTTTGTAAATATAGGAAATGCAAAGTTGAAGTATCAAATAATCATAGCCTACCGCAGCCACCTTGTGGTAAAACATATGAATGAATGCTCATTTAGACCTATTAGCAATGTTGATAGGCTACTTTAGACTGATTCGCTGAGGTAGGCTACTTGCATTTAAAGGGCTCAAATAGGCTATTTTTTGCGGCTCCAGACAGATTTTTTTTTTTCTTTCTGGCCAAAAATGGCTCTTTAGATGGTAAAGGTTGCCGAACCCTGCTCTAAACCATTCAGGAGTATAGGAGTATATTTGTGGAGTACATTTGTGTAACTTGTGCACTGGTCCAAGGTTACAATTTGTCAGTTAAGGTCTAATGAGAGAAGTGTCTAATGGTAAAATTTCAAAAAAGCTACCAGTTCATTA
Source organism: Megalops cyprinoides (assembly GCF_013368585.1). Taxonomy (NCBI): domain Eukaryota; kingdom Metazoa; phylum Chordata; class Actinopteri; order Elopiformes; family Megalopidae; genus Megalops; species Megalops cyprinoides. The sequence continues at coordinate 33,206,047 of NC_050597.1, forward strand.
TGGAACAAGGAGTGACTTTTAAATTAAGTCAGCCAGATGGCTGTGAATCAGAAGATAAGGAAAGGCAGTGTTCAGCAGCTCGGGTTCTTCTCTTCATCTGTGTCAATGTGGGAGCTGCACCTGCCTGCTCCTGCCACTATCTCTCCAGCTAATGAAGCTCATTGATGGGATGCTCAATACCATAAAGACCTGGCTTTATAGCAGCTCTGATTCTGTGGGTCAGGAGAGAGGAGAGTGTTCATTTGAGTGATGCTGTGAGTGTGAGTTTCCCTCTCTTACAGGGGAAATGCTACAATGATCTGAGCAGGCCTGATCCCTCACCTATACCTTTTAGTCAAGTTTACACATCCTGATGTGTCACACTGCTTAAGCATCAGTTTAAGCTCCTTCTGTCTCACCAAGTCTCGAGTCATTCTAGTCCTGACTAGTTTTCTTATGCTGAACTTTTTATGGACGAAGTTCTTCTGCTTTGGACTTTTTTTCTTTGAGCTTTTCTCGGTTCTGAGCGCTTTGAAAGACTGCTTTTGTTCACTTCAAAAACATGCCTGTTGAGTTCCTGGATCTTCTCCTGTCAGCTGTTGTACTGAGTGCATCTCTGGTACTATAGCTCAAATTTCCATAACAGAAAATTACACAATATGGGAAAAAATACTTTCAGGCCCTGTTGATAGTATAATCAACATGAAAAGCTCTAACCCCCATATAAACTGAATGAGTAATTGCTTTTATAGAGATCTGTTTATTTTTTCCCCCTGGAGCTGCTTGTCTTTTACAGCACCAAGGCACTGTATGTACTGTGTTCCTCCAGTTCCTCTCTTTGCTGTTCTTTAACAACTGGGAGTGTGGGTGTAATAAACTAATTAACATTGTACTCCTCGATTGTCTTTCAGCTCCATTTGAACAGTTATCTTGCCAGCTGCACTGTTTTGTCCCACAGCCACTGGAGCTGTGTATTACTGATCTAATATACCTGGAATGACACATCAGCCTGGTGTCTTCAGCTTGTTTAAACTGTTATATTATAGAGGTACAGAGCTCCTAAAGGGATATACACAGTAAAACCATATATCCTGAAGGGATACTGTGTGAGAATGAGATCTTGATCATAAGTCACTCCCCATGATAAGGATCTTGTTCCCTTTAGTTATTACACTGTTCTCGAGTTTTCTCTTTATGTCCCCTGAGAGACTACATAGTGATATCATAGTCACATGGAGGAACTGTAATGAAGTTTGAGAAAGAAACTTAAAGAGCATCTATATATTTCTCTAAGCCCCAAAAATAATGTATCTTCATGCAACTTAACCATGTTAGTAGTTTCTCAGGCTACATTCAGACTAGAGATAAAATTTGAATTTTGAATTTTTCCCTCATGTGACCCAGTTTGGGTGTTTTTAGAACAGTGTGACCAGCAGAGGTGGCGTACGCATAAAATTTGTAATTTGGCGACACCAAGTGGAACTCACGGTGATGCAAGTAAACGGGTCCTGTGTCAATCATTGATGAGTTATCGCGCCAGGATGAAGTGGCTGAGTTAAAAATGCCGAGGGGCAAATCTTTTTATATAGTTAAACAGTAGGTTATCATCCTGCTATGCCTGTTTCTGCATTTTTTCATCCTGCGGGTGACAGTATAGTGGCGTTTTTACTAGATAGGCCTACCTTACAATTCCCTACCTTGCCTTTTCCATGTGTTTGTGCGTCATGGCCATAATATGAAATAAGAATATTTGGGGCAGATCACCACCTAAAATTGGGCTGGCACTGGTGGTAGGTTTAATGAAAGTTGTTGATTTGCATTCACTATGCAATAGCCTCTGAAAGGCTAAACAACAACACATAACTACTGTTTCAAAATCAAATACATTTATTTCACAGCAGTGGTGAAGCCAGTATTAAACCTGAGTGTCCTCGCACAATTTAGGGAAGCGGAGCACTCAGAAGGTAGGTCTACAAGACGCAAAATAAAATTGAATGATTCTAACCACCGAGAGATGACTGCTAAAATCAACAAAACAATAGCCAACAGCGTCAGGGTCATTAAGTAAAAAAAGATGATTGGAGCGTTTCGTCTGTCTTTCTGCTCATGCCATGCAGCTCTCTTGCTCTCTCTCGTTGACCGAAACTTCTCTTCCCTGTCGTTTCCAATGAGTATTCCAACATTTCCAATATTTTTGTTTTTGCTATTTTTCTGTAGGGTACGTAAAACTTAAACTGGGGGGCAGAAAATACAACTGAGGGGGCACTTGTACTTGTGCATAGGAATGTGCGTACATATACTCACATCTCTGACCATGTGTACGCACAACACCCAGTGGTAGAATATCAAAACTGCAAGTAGAAACATCTGTCTAGTATTGTAGTTGATTGATAATTACTAAATTAATTTGTATAATTAGTCAGACATGTAACCAAATTGATGCAAAAAGGTATAAAAGCACACATGGGACAGGGATTTGAAAATGTAACATGGCTCATCTTGCATTATTAGAAGATTTAGCCCACCGTGCGTTCCGCAGGGAGCGCGTTTTCAGAGAGCGTGCTGACTTGTTTGCGGAAAGTACAGAGTGGCTTCTGAGCAGGTACCGCTTTGCAAGAAATATTGCTCGATTTATGCCGTGATTTGGGACCTATGTTGGAGCGCAAAGCAAAACACACGAAAGCCATTCCTGTTTATATACAAGTTCTATCCACCCTGGGATTTTTGGCTACCAGCACGTTCCAGCGTGAGGTTGGAGACAGATGAGGTTGGAGGCATTTCTCAGCCATCAATGAGCAAAATATTGCCTGCAGTGTTGGATGCAATAATTTCCCTGGTCCCAAACTACATTGAGTTCCCTACACAAATCTGCAGCAAGCCGAAGTCAAACGGATTTTATGCCATCGCCGAATTTCCTAATGTCATAGGTGCAGTAGACTGTACCCATATAGCGATAAAAGCACCATCTCAGAACAAATTTATCTATGTTAACAGGAAGAACATCATTCCATCAATGTTCAGCTCATATGTGATGCTTGTTTGACCCTGTTAAACGCTGTTGCCCAGTGGCCTGGAGGAACGCACGATTCATTCATTGTGCAGAACAGCTCTGTGGGCCTTCGTCTACAGCAGGGGTGTCCAAACTTCTGGAGGGCCACTTGTCCTGCATGTTTTAAATCTCTCCCTGCTCCAACACAGCTGATTCAAATGATCAGTTTGTTATTCAGCAGCTTCAGGAGTTCATAACGAGTTGATCATTTGAATCAGCTGTTTTGGAGCAGGGAGAGATCTAAAACATGCAGGACAAGTGGCCCTCTAGGAGAGGTTTGGACACCCCTGGTCTACAGGGAGGAGCTGTTGAAGATGGATGGCTTATTGGTGGGGGGTCTGACACTTATAGCCTTGGTTGTATCCTCTTGATTTTTTAGGACTGCGTCTGTCAAGACTCCCGACGCACAGAGGACAATGCGGATGGCCGTGGCTCCTCCTGCGTCATCACCACAGGAACGGACAAACTTTCTGAATAATATGGAAAACATTTGTTGGTAATATTGTTTGTAACATTGTAATTTTTTTAATGTAAACTTCTACTTCATGATTTATCATTTCAAGTTGTGATACATGTCGAAATAAATGTGTGGAAACAGTGGCTTTGTTTTTTTTTTTTACCATCACTTTTGTTGCGAAGCCCATGTAGAATATAGTTAAGTTTCAATCGTTCTACCAATAAGCAGTCCTTACAGCCTATGCACCTATCACGTGAATGTGCCTAATCCCTAATGAAGGAGCGCCAGAGAGACTGCGTCAACTTTAGTAGTAAACATCGCGTATAGCGGGGATGCTAGTTTCTCCTCGTACCGTCTTATTTCTTTTCCTTGCTACTGTTTGTGCGAGTGCATCCTAAATATAAGTACTGCAACGTTTATGTTTTAGGACCAGTTATGGACAACGTTTCCCTGTTATGTGAAGGAATGTAGTATTAATATGTCCGTATAGTTCGTGCTTAGCGTTAGCTGCCTAGTATATGTAAATCCTTCATTCCGTAAAATTTATCACCCAGTTTAATAAAACTTAATGGGCTGTCGCACTGCACGGCTCACAGAACACCTGTTAAGAATTTTGAGTATTCATTCGTAGTTTATCATGCATGTTCGATGTAGCCAATTGCTAGTGAATTGTGTTTTACTGTCCCCACTACCGCTGGCTATAATATGTAGCTCCATTTGATTTAGAATAACCCAAATATCGCTTGTACATGCCAAGTTAATTATGTGGTTACTCGTTAAATAAGTAGTATTATTTCATATTGTTCAGTTATTTGTTAAATATGCAAATGGAGCTACTTTACTTATATACTTTTATACTTCAATGTATAATATGAATCATTTATGTATGTAACTGCAATAAGAGATTTATGTTTGTATTCGTATTTGTATTTGCAGAACCACACACACCCCACCTGATTAAAATCAGTTCTGGATATTGTTGTCTGTGTTCTTGCTGGACACACCCGCAGCGATTCCGCCCTGCCTGAACTAGCTCCATTGCTCATTCCTAAGAATCCAATACAACTTTGGATGTTCGATGATCCAGCTTGCTCTGTGGGTACCACGGTGTCACTATGGTGATCTATGATGCCAGAAAGGGCTGCTTTGTCAATGATACTGGCAATTCTCGTGTCCAAAGCCGAAAGCTCGGCCGTGCCTTTTCCTCCACCGGTGGTCGAAATTTCTCGCTTGTATGCGGCCACGCGTTTTTTTTTTTGCCAATGTTTTTGAGGTCGAACCATTTCTTCTTTATTTCTGAAGGTGTCCTCCTCTCAGACCCGACACCATTAACTGCATCTGTGACCCTCTCCCATGCTGCATTTTTTTTCTTGTTAGTTATACCTGCGCTCAGTGAACTAAACAACAATTTTGGTTGCCTTACACTTCTCCGACAAGTACTTCAGTTTCTGTTTCTGAAAAGTTTCTCTTTTTGGTTCGCTTTGGCATTATTCCGGTGAGGGAATAAACAAAATCCACGTGTTTTTAAAGGGATTGTTCATACCATATATGGTTAATTGGGGGCGTTTCAGAATGCAAATTAAACACGTTCAATTTTGATTTGAGTGTCAAAAAACAGGTTGCATGGCTAGATATCTAATTTATTTCCATATATTGATGTGGCCTAAATTTTACCTGAAAAGATGTGACTTCAGGGGCCACATGTATCTTTGTGTACAACTTGCCATAGGACCATGCGTACGCACAATCTCACGATTTGCGTACGGAGGTTTCTCGTCAGAGTTATCAAAACACCACGTACGCCTGATTGTCTTCATAAATCTGAGCGTAAATCAGATCAGCATAAGATCATGTGCATATGAACGCGCTTAATGTCCACTCCCACAATTGGTCTTATATGGACCGAGACACTCCTTTAAAAAGTCGAATTAGCATATTAAAGTTCCCAGGGCCCTCATTTATCAACAGTGCGTAGAAAGGATTCTAAATTCTATCGTAGTAAGAATTTAGAAGTAAGTACAAAAAAAATCGGTATTTATCAAACGTGCGCAGGCTGGTCGTACGCACACCAGTAAGTAACCAGCATTGATAAATCCCACACCTTCTAAATCACCATGCACGTGCACTATCAGGTTAATGTGGCCCAATTGATTTTTACATCACTCTGTTTGTGACGGATCACTGAAGAATAATGGTGATTATTTAGTGATCATTTATTGTAGCTGGTAAGCAGTATAACGGTTACTCTGGTATAATTAGTATGCACAGTGTATAATATGACTGTGTCTATGTAGTTTTAAGGTGATCACATAGTCAGGGCATGTGATCCACATTCCAATGTGATGCTGCTATTGAACAAATCACACACATGTGTACTCTGTGTGTATGTGCTGCAGGCCCTCCAACGGAGAGGCCCCTGATGATTACTGACAGGGCCTGTTTGATATATTTGTTCTGTACCTCCTATCCCAGGCCAGGGCCTACTCTTTGTATGTTCTAAGGCCTGGGATCCCAGGCTCTGTCCCACTCTTTCGTGTGACCTTTGGTCCTCTACCTTATCAATAGGCTTTTAGGTGATCCTACTTGGGTAATAAACATGCATACCATTGAGTAGTACCACTTAGTGTGCCCCACAACCCACTCTCCTAAGCCCCTTTCACACATGCACTGGTCGCCGGAACGTATCCGGCCCTTAGCCGGAGGAGCTGTATGTGAGAATGTAAATGTCCAAATCAGTCAGACCGGACATGTGACGGACTTCGTTCTGCCAGCTCCCTAGTACAAAGTCTGCCTCATGTCGGAGTGAGCCCATGTGTGAATAGAGCAGGCAACGTTCCGGAGAATTCACCATGAGCGACTGGGCATATTGATGACGTTTCTATTATGTGACTGGTGCGAAACCGGAAGAATACATATACCGCGTGCCTGTACATAGCTTTCCACTGTTTCGTTGACATTGCGGATATGTCCAAATATATGCTATTTTGAGTCCAATAATCATGAAAGAGATAGTTAGCTATAGCTATACTGCCAAAACTTGTCTCTTGCAATGATTAATAACGTTGGTTAGTAGTTTATTATCTGGTTAGTAGCTAGCTAAGCTGTAGCTAAGTAATAGTGATAGGTATAGTGAGCTAGGTGAACTGGTGACCTAACATTACATAGCGAACAACAAAAACTTACCTTATTGTTATAATAAATGTATAATTAATAATAAATTATGTGTACCGGTAGCACCATTTGCATGGCTATGTGTGATGTGTTTTTTATAGGCTACCCAAAAGTACAATAGCTATGTTCGCCTTCTACTCCTCCGTGCCACATTATGTACCCATACCACCGAAAGGTAAGACATTAAAAAGAAAAAAACAGAAAATACTTCAACTCGCGAATACTTTTGGTGATCTCGTCAATACTTTTCACTCGTGAGAATGCAAGTGGTGTCTAACTGGAAAATACCACGAGGAAATCTGGACGTTTCTAAACTCGCAATGATTTCAAGCAACAATGTAACATACTACAAATGTAATTATTAATGGTCGCATACTGGGTACTACACTGAAAAACAGCATGCAGTATACAGTATATACTTGTGTAGTACGCAGTACACAGTATGCAGTAGGCGGTTTCGAATACAGCCACTGCGATTTCTGCAGTGTAGTTTTTGCATCATGTCCTGCCTCCTGCACGCGCGGAGTTCATATGTGAAAACGGCTCTAGTCTGCCCCGCCCCGTCAAGGCCTGTGACAGGGAGGACAGAGAGGAGCTGGGTCAGTGTGTTCTCATTATCAATCTAAGGGTGCCTTGTTACGACCATGGTCGTTACTGTTTGTGTTTGTGTGTGTTCGTTTTCCCCGATATACAGTGCTGGCCAAAAGTATTGGCACCCCTGCAATTCTGTCAGATAATGCTCAATTTCTCCCAGAAAATGATTGCAATTACAAATGTTTTGGTAGTAATATCTTCATTTATTTTGCTTGCAATAAAAAAACACAAAAGAGAAAGAAAAAAAAGTCAAATCAAGTATCAATTTACACAAAACTCCAAAAATGGGCCGGACAAAAGTATTGGCACCCTTTGAAAAATCATGTGATGCTTCTCTAATTTGTGTAATTAACAGCACCTGTTACTTACCTGTGACACATAACAGGTGGTGGCAATCACTAAATCACACTTGCAGCCAGTTAAAATGGATTAAAGTTGACTCAACCTCTGTCCTGTGTCCTTGTGTGTACCACATTGAGTATGGAGAAAAGAAAGAAGACCAAAGAACTGTCTGAGGACTTGAGAAGCAAAATTGTGAGGAAGCATGGGCAATCTCAAGGCTACAAGTCCATCTCCAAAGACCTGAATGTTCCTGTGTCTACCGTGCGCAGTGTCATCAATAGGTTTAAAGCCCATGGCACTGTGGCTAACCTCCCTAGATGTGGACGGAAAAGAAAAATTGACGAGAGATTTCAACGAAAGATTGTGCGGATGGTGGATAAAGAACCTCGACTAACATCCAGACAAGTTCAAGCTGTCCTGCAGTCCGAGGGTACAACAGTGTCAACCCGTACTATCCGTCGGTGTCTGAATGAAAAGGGACTCTATGGTAGGATACCCAGGAAGACTCCACTTCTGACCCAGAGACATAAAAAAGCCAGGCTGGAGTTTGCTAAAACTTACCTGAGGAAAGCCAAAAACATTTTGGAAGAATGTTCTCTGGTCAGATGAGACAAAAGTAGAGCTTTTTGGGAAAAGGCATCAACATAGAGTTTACAGGAAAAAAAACGAGGCCTTCAAAGAAAAGAACACGGTCCCCACAGTCAAACATGGCGGAGGTTCCCTGATGTTTTGGGGTTGCTTTGCTGCCTCTGGCACTGGACTGCTTGACCGTGTGCATGGCATTATGAAGTCTGAAGACTACCAACAAATTTTGCAGCGTAATGTAGGGCCCAGTGTGAGAAAGCTGGGTCTCCCTCAGAGGTCATGGGTCTTCCAGCAGGACAATGACCCAAAGCACACTTCAAAAAGCACTAGAAAATGGTTTGAGGGAAAGCACTGGAGACTTCTAAAGTGGCCAGCAATGAGTCCAGACCTGAATCCCATAGAACACTTGTGGAGAGATCTGAAAATGGCAGTTTGGAGAAGGCACCCTTCAAATCTCAGGGAGCTGGAGCAGTTTGCCAAAGAAGAATGGTCTAAAATTCCAGCAGAGCATTGTAAGAAACTCATTGATGGATACCGGAAGCGGTTGTTCGCAGTTATTTTGTCCAAAGGTTGTGCTACCAAGTATTAGGCTGAGGGTGCCAATACTTTTGTCCGGTCCATTTTTGGAGTTTTGTGTAAAATGATAATTGATTTAATTTTTTTTTCATTGTCTTTTGTGTTTTTTCATTGCAAGCAAAATAAATGAAGATATTACTACCAAAACATTTGTAATTGCAATCATTTTCTGGGAGAAATTGAGCATTATCTGACAGAATTGCAGGGGTGCCAATACTTTTGGCCAGCACTGTATGTGTTTTGCTCCGGCTGCGTGCGTGCGTCGTTTTACGTTTTCCCCAGGTCCGTCTCATCCCTTCCGGGAGGTGTGTCCTTCGCTGGGTGTCTCCTCCCCTCGCCCGTGATTGGAGCCTTCCCTCATTTCCTGGCCGGCCCGCTACCTTCAAAGAGGCTCAGTCCGTGCAAGGGAAGAGACCACTTGTTTCTGCATTGTGTTATTATTGATTGTACATCGTTGTGCGTATGTTTAGGTTCTCGTCCTTATGTTTCTGTGAGTATTGTTTTTGGTCTTCGTAACACTGTGGTTGGGTGTGGGAAGTAGGGAGTCGATGCCATTTTCTTTTCCATCTCTTTTTCACGTTGGTTTCGTTAGGAAGGGAGATAGGGAAGTTTTACTGTATCTTTTGTTTTGAGATTTATTTTGTTAGGTCAGTTAGTTTCCCTCTCTCGTTAGTTAGATTGTGTTTTGTTTGTTATTTTGGCTTGTCGACTCCTGAGTTTGTGTTCCCGGGTTACCCACTTGATTTATGTTATATGTTTTATTTGTCTTTAAATGTTAAGTGTAATAAATTCTGTTACACTTTCCCCAGTGTTCACGACTGTGGTCTCCCCTCTTTTCCCCTGTTACGGTCTGACCCTAGACCGGGCTGTAACAGATTTGGGGGCTCGTCCGCTTTTTTTTTCTTTTCCCACGCTTGTTCTTGCGGTGGGGGGGTGTAGGTGCTCGTATTTGTTGGACTGTGGCTTACAATTGGCTTGTGGTGATGGCCTCAAGATTTAACTTTGAGCAGTTTGTTCTTTGCCCTTCCCTGGAACAATTCGAGCTGTGCCGAAAAGAGGATTTGCTCCTAGTAGCGGACTTCTTTGATGTTTCGGTGCCTCGTACTGCGAGGAAGCAGGAGATTAAGGCCGCGTTGCAGATCCTCCCTGAGGGAGATGAGGTCTTGGGTGTTGCTTCTCAGGCCCGGACGCTACAGGCTGCGGCAACAGCTGAAGCCGAAGCGCCCGCCCGCATAGATCCCGATGATCCGCACTCGCCTCGGGGTGATCAAATGCTTGCGCTGCGCATGAAGGAACTCGAATTGGAGTTGTGTAGGCAGGAGTACCAGAACCGGCTTCTGCAACTTCGGGCATTTGAGCTTGAAACTGACCGGGAAATCAAGCTTAAAGAGCTAGAGTTAGCGATCGAGGACAGACCTCGTCCCGCTCCTACTCCTTTCCCGCGACGGTCAAAGACCGGCACATCTCCATCGGCGGCTGGCTCTGCAGTGTCTGCACCTTCTCCGATACCTGCCTCTCCCGCTGCACCTGTGCCCATCCGCGCCTCTTCTCCTGTGCCTGTGTCCGGTGGTGCTTCTATTGACTCCCCTGATTTTGATGTGACTAAACACATTCGACTGGTACCCCTGTTCCGGGAAAGTGAGGTGGATACCTACTTCTCGGTGTTTGAATGAATCGCCGCAACTTTACGTTGGCCAAAGGATGTATGGTCTTTACTCCTTCAGAGTAAGCTCACTGGGAAAGCGCAGGAAGTGTGCTCCGCTTTGTCTCTGGAGCAAAGCTTAGAGTACAATGTTGTCAAAACTACTGTATTACGAGCTTACGAACTAGTCCCAGAAGCGTACCGGCAAAGATTTAGGAACACTTCTAAGGCTGCTAATCAAACATTTGTTGAATTTGCTCGTGTGAAAACTACCTTGTTTGATAAGTGGTGCTCTGCCAGCAAAGTGTCGAATTTCGAGCAGTTGAAAGAATTATTGTTGTTGGAAGAGTTTAAAAGTTGCCTTCCCGAAAAGATCGTCCTCTACCTAAATGAGCAAAAGGTCTCTTCGCTATCTGAAGCAGCTGTAATGGCGGATGAGTTTGTGCTCACGCATAAGGGTACGTTCTCGTCTCTGAAGCGAGAGGCTACGGAACGTAACATCAGTTCAAAATCATCACTTAGTGTACCCAAGTCTTCCAAGTCCCCTGATCCCTCTGGGGAAACCCGTGAATGTTTTTATTGCCATGAAGTTGGACATCTCATTGCTGTTTGCCCAGCTTTGAAACGTAAAACTCAGCTAGAGAAAGCACAAGGCCCTGCGAAGAGTGTAGGTCTTATTCACACTCCGTCTCTCCCTGTCGACAGCAGGTTAGTTATGTCATCTGTTGACCCCTCATTTGAACCGTTTCTTTTAGATGGGGTTGTTTCGCTTTCCGATACAGACACTGTACGTTGCCCTGTGCGCATCCTTAGAGATACTGGAGCAGCCCAGTCCCTCATTTTGGCAAGTGCTTTGCCATTTTCGGAGAGATCGTCCTGTGGATCGGACGTGCTCGTGCAAGGCATCGAGCTAGGGATTGTGAGGATCCCTTTGCACACTGTTTACCTACAGTCAGATGTCGTATCTGGGTTCGTGAAGGTCGCCGTGTGTCTAAAGTTGCCGGTTAAAGGAGTCGCCTTCATCCTTGGTAACGACTTAGCGGGAGGGAAGGTGTTTTCTTTGCCCGAAGTCACTGGCGACCCTGAAGTGAACGTCCGCACCGATGAGTTGGGGCGTGAGTTTCCCTCTGTGTTTACAGCGTGCGTGGTCACGCGCGCTCAAGCTCGTAAATTCGAGGATGTGGTGGATCTCTCTGACACTTTTCTGTGTGACGAGGACTCGAAACGTGGGTCTAAATGTACTGTGGATCCTCCTGTAACTAACGGTGTGTCTGAGATGGAGTCACCTGTTACAGATGACACTGAACCTCTTCCGCCTTTGGGAAGAGCGCAACTCGCTGCTGCCCAGCGAGCTGACGCGTCTCTGTCCCACTGTTTCGCTGCGGTCGTAAGCAAGGCGGACTTGTCACTACATCCTGTAGCTTATTTCGTTGATGGTGAGGTACTCATGCGAAAATGGACACCGCCTGGGTCCGCACATGAGTGGACTTCTGTGTTTCAGGTAGTCGTTCCAAGGTCCTCCAGAAGTCACGTTCTGGCAGTAGCTCACGATCACGAACAGTCTGGACACCTTGGAGTGAAGAAAACATATCATCGTATTTTGAAACATTTCTTTTGGCCAGCTCTGAAATCTGATGTTACTAAATATTGCCGTTCCTGCCACTCCTGTCAGTGTTCGCGACCGTGGTTCACTCCCAGTGTTCGCGACCGTGGTCTCCCCTCTTTTCCCCTGTTACGGTCTGACCCTAGACCGGGCCGTAACAGCCTTCTGAAGCATTGTTTTTCCAATTAGGCGCCAGTGTCCAGACACGGCAAGGTCGAGCAAACCTAAACATCTTACCAGGCTTGTGTAAGCACATCTAACTACTTAGGTTGCTGCAAAGTTGCCCCCGGCAGCAGAAGGCAGGTGGCAGACACCAGACAGCAGGCAGCAGAGAAAGACTAGACTAGCGAGAGGTTGAGGAGTGTGTAAGGTGTAAGATTCTAAGTACAGGACTTAGTGCGTATAACATCTGAAACTTTGCTGAGCCGACCATCGCCTGTGAAGCCTTGTTGTATTGAAGATCATCAATAAACATTTCTACCTCTCCTTCAACCATGGTCCAGACTAAAGTTCTTTGTGTAACAGTTTTATTAGTTAGCTTGCGAATACATCAATTTCACCGTAATCCAACATCACCCTTGCCATTATAATTCTCTGTGACTAAACAGACATGACACCTTTTATTGTTGTTTAGATATACACTACTCACAAAAAGTTAGGCATATTTGGTGTTCGGGTGAAATTTCAGGATGAACCTAAAATGCACTATAACCTTTACAGGTGAACTTAATTTGACCTTCTCTAAACTTTTGAATGCACATGTCCAACTGTTCAATGTTTGAGTACTTTTTGCACAACTCGCTGTTCTCTAACAAGGAGCTGAACGGCAAAATTCACAACAGGTGTTTGATCCATGAATCGACCAATAAATTTCCTGGTTCAATTAGAATTGGTATTTAAACAGTCCTCTACATCATGCTGTTCACATTTTGACATCATGAGACCAAGACGACACCTAACAATTGATCAACAGTACCGCGCCATTGCGAGGCTTCAAACAGGATGTTCTCAGAGGAAAGTGGCCACTAAGCTTAGAGTGTCACAGAGTGTCATGAGCAGGTTGCAACAGAGATACAGAGAGACTGGAAGAGTCACAGAAAGGCATAGAAGTGGACGTCCTTTGGCCACATCCCACACTGATGACTGCTTCATTGTGAACAGTGCCCTGCGGAACCGGATGATGAATGCCACTCAACGCCAGGCACATTTAAGGGAGGTGAGAGGCACCCAAGTGTCACGTCAGACCATTCGAAAGCGTTTACATCAGCGTGGTCTGCGTGCTAGACGACCTGCAAGGGTACCTGACCACACCACCAGGCACAGGCGTCATCGTTTTGCATAGGCCAGGGAGCATTTACGCTGGACGAGGGACCAGTGGGCCTCAGTGCTGTTCTCTGATGAAAGTCGATTCACGTTGAGCAGAAATGATGGCCGCCAACGATGTTGGAGACGTCAAGGAGAGCGCTATGCATCAGCCACTGTTGTCACCAGACAAGCCTTTGGTGGTGGTGGTGTTACAGTGTGGGCAGGTGTGTCTAGTCAATACAGAACTGCCCTACACTTTGTGAATGGTACAGTGACAAGCCCATACTACCTGAATAACATCATTAATCCAGCCATTGTGCCCCTGCATGAACAACACAGGCCTAATTTTCATGGACGACAATGCTCCAGCTCATCGAGGTCGCATCATTAGGGAACGGCTGCTGGAGACTGGGATACCTCAAATGGAGTGGCCTGCACTTTCTCCAGACCTGAATCCCATAGAAAACCTATGGGATCAGCTGAGTTGCCGTGTAGAGGCTCGTAACTCTGTACTCCAGAACCTCAATGACCTGAGGGCCGCCCTTCAAGAAGAGTGGGATGCCATGCCTCAGCAGACAGTAAGTCGACTTGTGAACAGCATGAGACGTCGTTGTCAAGCTGTAATTGATGCTCAAGGGCACATGACGTAACCAATACAAGAAAATATCAATGGTTTTCCATCATTCTGCCACAATCTGAGCACTGCATATACATGGAGGTCGTGTCTTTGACATCCCTCTTTAAATTTAAGATGGCACTTTAAAATATTCATAATTTCAGTTAAAAGATCCAACCAAGGAAGAACCCCCATCAGAATAAATTAATAGGAGTATTTTGTTCATGCTCACTGGGATCGTATCAGGCTTAACCCTGTATTAGTCCCCGAATATTTCACCGATTCACAGTACACATGATCTGAGCGACTTGTTGTTCACTTTTCTTTTTATCGGGTGCTTAAAGCATGTGTGTAAATACAAAATAAATACAGAAATATTACTCTTCCTTTACTTGTTGAAACATGCTATTTGACAGAAACATGGTATTCTGATACCTACATGCAGTGCTATGAGATCTTAACTATATGAATCAAGGCAAGCTGATCCAGGGTCAGTGAGAACAGGTCTTTGAGCTCACTGACCATGACTTTGCACTGTGTGAGCTACAGTAAGCTGTTTGCTTGTCCTCTTCCAGCAGGACAGCTCCTGGAGAATATGAATCAAATCTTGTGAACCAAAACGGTTTTAGTATTTTTGTTTGGTGTGCACATAGAGTCTTGTATTTATTTGTTCTTGTCTAACAGTTATTTTTGGCAGAAATAATTTTTTGTCCTCAATGAGTTTTGACAGATAATTCTTTAAAAGCTTTATCCTCAGTACCCATTGACATTTATTGGGGTTTCTGGGAATTTGTAAACACTATTTAGGGTTTTTTGTAAACACTGATCTGTGGCAAAATGATTTAAAATGACACACTTAAAATTGTAAATTTTACACTTTATTTTACAAACATATTTTAATGATTGAGATGTTATGGTTTTGAAATAGTAGCTAGAATAGTAAATGTTGTACTGAAGGTCACTGACAGTACTTATGTGTTCAGTGACACTGGCTGTGTATGCTGTTTGGTCTAACTCAGATGTGTTTCAGAGCGCAGATTCCATAGTCACTGTTCTAGTGGAGCAGTATTCCTTTGGAGGCTCAGAGCTGAAAATGTTTGCAAGTGCTAATCCTTATGCAGCATTGGCACATTTTATTCAGGCAAAGAAATTAAAACCAGATTCATGGCAGGTAGCCTACACCTCTCATGATTTCTCTGTTTAATGACTGCATGCAGTGCCTAGGGATTGCAATGCATGTGCTGGCAAAGACACACCATAGAATATACATTGTCAATATATTACAGTTTTTTTTACAACCATTTTCACACTTAGGTCAATACCATGGCCACTTTTTCAAAACTCTTAACAATATGTGCTTAACAACCATGCATATGAGTACATCAGTTAATCTTTAGTGCAAAATGTACTACAACCACCAAAACACTTCATAATTCACCCAAAAGTGACTCGTGCTGCCATAACTATAGCAAATGCTCTCTACCAGCAGACTACTTTGTCACTCAAAGTACAATGGACTGAAAAACAGAAACAACTTGAAGCATTGTAAAATGCATATATTATGTGTTGCTGTATCCTATGTTTTAGCATAGATTACTGTAGTGTTGCATTTTAAAAAAAGAAAAAAAAGAATGACACCTCTTTAGAGTACATATTGTAATACCAAACAGATAATTCTAAAATGCTGCAATATGTTTCATTACAGCAATATGCTAAAATTTCTGTTTCAGTATAGGCCTACCACAGCACAACAAAAAGCATGCAGATGTTACGTATTCATAAGTTACAAACAACAACACATGATACAGTATACCACAGTAATACCACTGGAAGTCTACTGTAGCTCTAATGCTGATCCATCCTGTCCTCTCTGTTTGGCATCAAACTTTTACATGTATGAACTTCACATTTACAGTAACATTCTCCTGCCTTGAATCTTGAAAATATGTAAATTTTTAGCATACACTATATGGACAAATGTATTTGGCCACACCTGTTTTTCAGGGTTTGGGCTAGGTCCCTTGTCTCCAGTGGAGGGCAATCTTAATGCTTCAGCATACCAAGACATTTTGGACAATGATATGCTTCCATCTTTGTGGCAACAGTTTGGGGAAGGCCCTTTTCTATTCCAACATGACTGTGCCCCAGTGTACAAAGCAAGGACTATAAAGACATGGTTTGATGAGTTCGGTTCCTGACCTCATAAATGCTCTACAGAATGAATGGGCACAAATTCCCACAGAAACACTCCAAAATCTTGTGGAAAGCCTTCCAAGAAGAGTAGAAGCTGTTGTAGCTGCAAAAGGGGGACCAGCACCTTAACAATTTGGTCAAGCAAGATGACAAATAATTATAGAATGGGACCGGGAGTGGGCAAAGGGGTATCCAGGCTTATTCAAACGATGGTATCCTGGCTTTCTCAAAACTGGCACTCTGACTTCACTATCATACAGGCGACAGGTTCGGTTCACTCACATCCGTGAGCGTAACCTAAAAAAAACATGTCATTCCGATTTCATTATCATACAGAGGTCAGGTTCATTTACATTAAAAACAACCTAAACTGTATATGTGGGAATTAATCTGAATGATCAGGGTTCACTCCGACACTGCTGAAGCTGAAGTCTGTGTTTTTCACGTGCTTTGATACTGTTTTCTGCTGAATTAAAGACTTTCATTTCAACACGCATTCTTCTTGTCCATCTTTTTTCTTATAACTGTCATCCAGAGAGACTTATATAGGCCACAGTTTTCTCATGTACACAGTTTATACAGCTGGATATTTACTGAGATAATTCTGGGTAAGTATCTTGCCCTATGGTACAAGAGCTGAGCCTCAGCTGGCAATTGAACCAGCAACTTTTAGGTTATGAGCCCTGCGCTTTACCACTATGCTACACTGCCACATTTCATTTTCATAGCCGTTCACTGGGCTACTCACAGTGTGAAAAACAATTACATTTGCATTAACATTTATTCATTTGGCAGACACTTTTGTCCAAAGCGACTTACAAGTGAGGTAGAGTACAACACAAGCAAAAAACCATAAGGATATTAACATTAGATAGCGCTGCATGGCCAGGTTTCAATGGTTGGCCAGACAAGGTACAAGCTAGCTGGTAGAACTAATGAGTGTATTAAACCATTATATCAAATTGTTTTTATTTTATAGCTTAGTAAGAAACAGATTTAAGACATGAGAAATTCCTTTAGGGGGTAGTGTTTCAGGTGGTCATGTGAGAGCGCAAGGGCTGTGTCTTCAGATGTTTTTTTGAAAACAGAGAGGGACTCAGCAGAACGGATGAAGTGTGGTTCATTCCACCATTGAGGAACAATGGCAAAGAAAGTTCTGGATAGTGATTTTGCACTGCGATGCGACAGGACCACCAGATGCTGTTCGGTAGCAGAGTGTAGCAGTCGGGAGGGAACATAGGCTTGTAGTAGTGGGTTCAGGTAGGTAGGTGCAGTTTTGTTGGTCACCCTGTACACAAGCATCAAGGCCTTGAACATGATGTGGGCAGTTACGGGGAGCCAGTGGAGGGAGACCGAGAGAGGTGAAAGATGAGCCCTTTTTGGTTGGTTGAAATCCAGACCTGCAGCCGCATTATGTATCAATTGCAGAGGCTTAATAGTGCATGCAGGTAGGCCAGCCAAGACAGCATTACAGTAGTCCAGTCTTGAGATGACCAGAGCCTGGACAAGGAGCTGTGCAGCATACTCAGATAGGTAGAGCCTGATTTTCCTGATGTTACACAGTGCAAATCTGCATGATCTGGCTGTCATTGCAATGTGGTCGGTAAATTTTAGATGGTCATCAATCACTACCCCTGGGTTCCTTGCAGACCTGTATGGAGTTAGTGTTGTTGACCCAAGCTGTAGGCTAATGTCATGCTGGATCAGTGGGCTGGCTGGGATGACTAGGAGCTCTGTCTTGGATAGGTTGAGTTGATGGTGGCACTCCTTCATCCAGGCTGAGATGTCTGAGAGACAGGCAGAGATTCATGCTGAGACCGTGGGGTCATCAGGTTGGAACAAGTGGTAGAACTGGGTGTCATCAGCATAGCAGTGGTAGGAGAAGCCTTGCACCTGAATTATCAGGCCGGTTGTGTATAATGAGAAGAGGAGGTGGCCAAGCACTGATCCCTGAGGTACCCCGGTGGTTAGCCAATGGGACTTAGACTCTCTGCCCTTCCAAGATACTGTACATTGAAGGATCTGCCTCTGAGATAGGACTCAAACCAGTGAAGCGCAGTGCTGGTGATGCCAAGTTCAGTGAGGGTGGACAGGAGGATCTGGTGGTTCATTGTATCAAAGGCAGAGGACAGGTCTAGTAGAGTCAGGGTCAAAGGACCTGGAGGCAGCTCTCACCATCCACAGGGTGTCAACAACAGACAGGAGGGTCATCTTAGTGGAGTGGCCGATTTTGAATCCAAATTGGTTGGTATCCAACAGGTCATTCTGGGAGAGGAAAGCAGAAACCTGGGTGAAAACAACCAGTTCAAGGGTTTTAGATTGGGAATGGGAGGAGAGAGTCGGGTCACCCACCGTGTGGGTGGAGACAGGCTGTGAATGTGTGGAGTGGAGAACTGACTGTTAATGGCTTCCAACTTCTCCAGTGAAAAAAGTATCAAAGTCATCACCTGTCAGAGCAGTTGTGGGTGAAGGTGGTGGGGGCAGAGGAGAGTGGTGAATGTCGTAAGTGCTGTTGATCTTGTCCTGGAAATAAGTGGCATTGGCAGTAGAGCTGTGTGAGGAGAAAGAGGAGAGGAGAGATTGATACTTGGTCAGATCAGTGGTGTCTCTGGATTTGCACCATTTCCTCTTAGCTGCCCTGAGCCTGGTCCGATAGTCACAGAAAACCTCAGAAAGCCAGGGATTGGAGGGTGTTGCACATGCAGACCTGGAGGAGAGAGGGCAGATGCTGTCGAAACAGGTGGTTATGGTGGAGCAGGGAGTGTCAGGGGTGTCATCTATATCATATGAGGAGAAGAGGTTGGGAAAACAGGAGGAGGAGGATGGTGGACATGAAGGGAGACACAACGTGAACTGAATGAAGTAGTGATCCAATATGTGTAGCAGAAAAACAGTCATGTTTGTGAGTGAATGTATCTTTTACACAGAGCAGCAAAAATCCAGGTGCAGAGACCACACAGTGACACAGATGGGTTATGAAAAACAAAGCTTTTACTAGAGGCTTGAGAAAACCATTGTGCATATTATGCATGGGAACATACACATAGCATGGCAACTCAAGACTGAGTGATGAACCAGAGAAGAAGCAGGGTTTATACAGTTGTAAAAGGCAAAACACATGTATATTATTTCTTATAGGACTCAAGTTCATATGTAAGGTATAACAGAATGGCACAAACATCAGACAAAACATGACAATACAGAAAATGAAATAATCCCTGTTCAAAAGTTTGTATACCTTTAGTTCTTAATACTGTGTATTGCCCCCTTTAGCATAAATGATGGCATGCAGTCTTTTGTAATAATTGTGCGTGAGATCCTTAATTCTCTCAGGTGGTATAGCTACCCATTCTTCTTGGCAAAATGCCTCCAGTTCCTGTAAATTTTTAGGTTGTCTTGCATGAACTGCATGTTTGAGATCTTCCCAAAGTGGCTCAATGATGTTGAGGCCAGGAGACTGTGATGGCCACTCCAGAACCTTCACCTTTTTCTGCTGTAGCCATTGGAGGGTCAACTTGGCCTTGTGCTTCGGATCATTGTCATGTTGGAACATCCAAGAGCGTCCCATGCGCAGCTTCTGTGCTGTAGAATGCAAATTGTCTGCCAGTATTTTTGTCAGGGCACAGGCAAGGACTCAGGCGCGGACCACGAGAACTCCAGAATCCAGGCGTTTATTAACAGAATCGTAGAACAAGCAGGCAGTCCAAAACAGGCAGGGTCAAAATACCAGGAAGGCAGTCCAAACACAGTCAGGAATCAAAGCCGGGGACAGGCAGGGTCAAACCAGGTAGTCAGGAAGATCAGGTGAACAAGGCAGGAGAGCAGGCAGGAGCAAGGTCGAAGAGCAGGCAGGGTTGATTCGGGGAACAGCGATCAGGCAGAAAACACGGCGGGAACAAGACAGGTAAAAACACACTGCGACGAACTGGCAACAAGACAGAGACAAGCAGGGTAGATATAGGGCTGGGCTGATGAGGAGATGGGAAGCAGGTGTGCAAGCAGGCAGGAGGGGATCATCGGGTGGGCAGAGACAGGGCGGAGAGTGGGGCAGGGCTAGAACACAAGGAAAACAAAAGCACATGGACAGGGAAAAACAAAACACAATAGCTAGGGGGCGGGAGCACTGACAATTTTCTGATAACATGCTGCATTCATTTTGCCATTTTTGCCAACTTCCCTGTGGCACTGGAGCTCACACAGCCCCAAAACATAAGAGATCCACCACCATGCTTTACAGTGGGGATGGTGTACTTTTCACCGTAGGCCTTGTTGACTCCTCTCCAAACATAGTGTTTATGGTTGTGACTATAAAGTTCAATTTTGGTCTCATCACTCCAAATGACTGTGCTCCAGAAGCTTGTCTAGGTGTTGTCTGGCGTACTGTAAGCAGACCTTTTTGTGGCATGGGTGCAGTAACGGCTTTCTTCTGGCAACTCGACCATGTAGGTTATTTGTGTTCAAGTACCTCCTTATTGTGCTCCTTGAAACAACACCACTTTTTTCCAGAGCAGCCTGTATTTCTCTCGAAGTTGTTTGTGGGTTTTTCTTTGCATCCCGAACAATTTTTCTGGCAGTAGTGGGTGAAATCTTTCTTAGTCTACCTGACCGTGGCTTGGTATCAACAGAACCTCTTATTTTCCACCTCTATCAGGGTTTGAACAGTACTGACTTGCATTTTCAAGTGTTTAGATATCTTTTTATATCCTTTTCTTGCTTTATAAAGTTCAATTACCTTGGTACGCAGGTCCATTGGCAGTTCTTTTGTCTTCCTTGTGGTGCAGTATCCAGCCAAGTCAGTGCATCACCTCAGGAGCTGAGACACTCACTGACTATTTATGCACAGACACTAATTACAATTACAATGAGTCACAGGTGTGGGAACTTCTCTTTAATAGCCATTTAAACCTGTGTGTGTCAACCTGTGTGTTTATAATGTGGCCAAACATTCAAGGATATGTGAACTTTTGATCAGGGCTGTTTGGGTGATTTCAGTTATCATTACGATTTAAAAAGGAGTCAAACAACTATGTGATAATAAATGACTTCACGTGACCACTATCCTTAAATAAGAAAAAATTCTTTGCATTATCAGTCATATTTTCCAAATAAATGCTAATGTTTAACAATTTCTTTCAGGGTATGCAAACATTTGAGCACAACTGTATAGCAAACAAAACACATGGCTAATTAAACACGGGTGAAACCAATCAACTAAATTAGACAAAGCACAGACAGGAAGACAGGACATCTGGTGGATGTCTGGGGAAGCAGTAGCCAAAAAACCCAGACAAGCTGTTACAGGGGTGCCTGCTAGTCAATGTTGGGAGCAGCCACTGAAACTCTGACAGTAACCCTCCCCCTAGGGATGGCTCGTCATGTTCCCCCAGGGCTTTCAGGCTGGCACCAGTGGAATTCCCCAGTGAGGTTTGGGTCCAGGATGTCACAAGCAGGAACCCAGGAGTGTTCTTCTGGGCCATAACCCTCCCAGTCCACCAGATATTGGAGACCTCCGTAGACCCAACGGGAGGCAGCGGACCATGTAGATTGGTCGACTCATGATGATGCCAGGAGGTGGAGGCAATCTGGTGTCCAGTGACAAGGGACAAGGAAGGTAGACTGGTTCCACGTAGATGGTGGGAGCTGGAGCCTGTAGGTGACTGAATTGATCCGCTGCAGGACCTTGAAGGGCTGATGAAGCGCAGATCCAGCTTGCGAGACTCAACTCTTTGACCAAAGGACCCAGGAACCTGCAGAAGGCCTTCCAAAACAGATAAGTGAAGTGAGGGCTGTGATCAGAGACCACACCTTGAGCAATGCCATGTACACAAAAGATATTGTGCAGTACAAGCTTGGCTGTCTCCGGAGCTGAAGAAAGCTTGGACAGTGGTATGAAGTAGCATTCCTTAGAAAACACACTCATCTTGGTGGTAATGGATCAGTTACCTTAGGATGGTGGTAGACCTGTTATGAAAACCATGAATGGTTGGCTCAATTCCCCACCTCAAAGAGAATCCAAAGAAAAATCCAAGAAGAATCCAAGTGCAGAGACTACCCAGCAACACAGATGGGTTATGAAAAAACAAAGTAACTTTTACTAGAGGCTTGAGAAAACCAGGCTTTGCGCACAGGAACTTGAAAGGTCCTGCACATGCACAGTCAATGGCAGATAGCCCTGATGGTGCGTATTTATGAGTGGTTAGAATTGGGATCTTTTCCAGGAATTTCTGGGGACACATTTGTGAACTCTCTCACTCTGTACTGATCAGAGCAGGGACTATGTATGACTGTTCTTCCTAACTGAGCATATAAAATAGAGCAATACATTATAGTTACGTGACAAATGCATTACCAAGGTTTGGAACATCTCCCTCATGAAGTGCTACTACAGTTATGACCCAAGATGGTGCAACTTGTTTGATGTTAAAACTGCAACCAGTATACCCATAGTTAAGGAGGAAAAAATGAAAAAACACAATAAATCTGGAAATGATTTCCAATTCATCAGGTAATCAACACATCATTCACAACAGGAGAGTTATGTATTCATCAATATGCCTTACCCTATCTGTTGAAAGGTGTTCATGAAAACTTGAGATATGAGATGTAGAATTTCAATGTGTCTTGCCATTAATACAATATGCTGTGAATACTGCTGTGAATAGTTTCACATTCTATTAAAGAAGGACACCTCTCACAATGTTGAGTCAGCAGATAGAAGGAAGAGTGATATCCTACTATTTCCTGCTATCTGGAAATCTGGAATTTTGCCAAGAATTTTACCCTTTGCCAATGGTATGTGTGCATCCATGTGGCATAGTGACAAGGAATAAGGCTCTTAACCCCAAGGTTGCCAATTCACTTCCCTGGTGGGGCACCGATGTTGTACCCTTGATCCCAAATTGCTCCAGCAAATATCTATCTGTATAAATGGATACAAATAAAAACTAAGCAATGTAAGTTCTATGGACAAGAGTATCTGCTAAGCACCATGTCATGTAACTTTAGATGTGGGAAATGATAATAGTAAGACTGATGTCCATGTATTACTGTTTCATGGTCATTTGCATACCCCAGACAGCGGGGATAATAATGTCCACATTATCAGTTGTGGTGCCCAGAGCAGTGTTAGCGTCAAGCAGAGGAACTCATATTGTCTGTGCATTGACAGAGCAGAAAGCTGAAAGATTTCGGGCGGGTGGCAGTGCAGCTGTCAGGGTTTCAGAGAATGCTTCCCGAAATGACCAACAAGCGTCCTCATGACAGCCAGTCTGTCCCGGTTGCCTGCTGCTTCCCTCAGCCCCCACCAGAGGGACTTTCTTGTGTGTGTTCATCATTGTTTGATTATTGACATCTGTTTGCAATTAGTCTGAGTGTTTGGTGTATTTAAACCCCACCTGTTGTATTGTTCCCTGCTCAGTCTTGAGCTTGCCTTCTGTGCCTTCCTGTGCTGACCTTTGCCTGTGTAGTAAAGTTTCTTTGTCTATTTGCAATCCTCCTGTGTGTTTTTGAATAATCGCTGCATTTTGGTCCCTCCTGCTCAATCGTTACAGTAGCATACTGGTTAAGGAGCAGGACTTGTAACCTAAAGGTTGTTGGTTCGATCCACTGCTGTTGTACCCTTGGGAAATGTAGGCCTACTTAATCCACAATTGCCTCAGTAAATATCCAGCTGTATAAATTCATAACATTGTAAAAAGCTGTAACTGATGTAAGTTGTTCTGGATAACATTGTCTGCTAAATGCCAATAATGTAATGTAATTTCACCTGCTCAAGCTCATGTCACCCTCAGTATCTGATGGACTCTGAGATGCTGATTAAGGAGGCGTCAGTTATGCTCTCTCCCTCTGCACCAAAAGGGACAATGGATTGAGTATGAGTGGCGGGACCCACTCCATATCACTGTCCATGATAAAGCTTGACACAAAAGTCTGAGTTTTTTTAAACTGGAGGCATTGCACAAGGTAATGTCATCTTCATGATGTATATCATCACACAGCAGTGGGGAAGAGAGAACTGATGCGTTAATGCCCACTTCACCTCTGGACCTTGGGATGTCAACTTCCTACCACTGGTATTAGTGGTGGCAAGACATCTATTGCTGCAAAAAAGATGATGTTGTATTTGTAACTAGAAACTATAAATATATTTGCATTACAAATTGTCAAATATTTCAGTCCCTAAATGTTATTAGACCATGATATTGATATTTACTGATATTTTAGAAATTTACAAAATCCAACTTTACAATGTCAATGTATTGAAGAAAAAGAGTGCTTTTGTTTGATGTAGAGGTTGGTAGATGGTATAAAACAAACAAAAAATTGTCTGGATATTTTCAGACATTAATCATTTTTGCTTGAGTTCTCTCTGTATATAGAAATTGTTTCCTTCTTAATTAGAATCTTTTGAAGAACAGTACTGTTGTTGTACTTGGCATATCCATGGTCTGAAATGCACCGCCTGCAATTCATCCTTTTCTGTAGAGCCAAAATTCCTCTTCCAGGACCAAAGTCCATTTGTTATTTGGATAAGAACTATATGTACTTTTATTTGGGTGAGATCTTTTATAACTGTAAAAGAAGTCATACATGGTGTAGTCCCTCTTTAGTGATATTCTCTTTTCACTCTGGGCCAAATTCAGTCAAAATGCTGCCCTCTTTGCTCTTAACCTTGATTAACAAAAGTGAGTGCCACTATTATTTTTATTAATGTTTTAGTAACTTCATTTCAGTAGGTACTAAACTCACTGTGTTGTTTAAGTATTGCTTATGCAAATTCATTACTTTCAAATATAAGGTTAAACTGACCCTTGGTTTAACTTCTGTGTCTGCTAATGGGCATCTTTCTTCCCCACTGTTCCCAGGAAAACTCCAGGCTCACTCTGTTTGCAGAGCAACTGTCCTAAAAGGATGCTCTGGTGGTCAGTGGTGCATCTGGTAGTCCCTGCTATGTTAGCCTTGCTTTGGTGCCTCCTCATCTATCCCCCACGCTGCCTGGGGGCAGAGAGGGAGTGGGCATGCCAGCAGGATCAGATTAGGGGACATTTGTTCCACAATATTGCTGCCTGCTGCTCTCCTTGGCTGGCCCACGCAGTAGGTGGGGCAGAGATTTGGGAGGTGCCCAAGCCCTCCCAATGGCTCTCAGTCCCTAGGCCACATGAGTCAAACCTGAGCTTCTTGCTGTGCCTCTGCCATAGCCAGATCTTGGAAAATAAACTCATCCTATTTGCGTGACAACACGAGCCCTGAGGTTATAACACTGCACTGCATACAGAAATGTGAGTGGAGTCAACTACTTACTTCCTGCTGGGGGAGGGGTGCTAGAAAACCAAACAAACAAAACAAATTCCTTGCCAGTCCACTGGGGCTCACACTAGTGTTTGTGCATTAGTGGGTCTGAACACTGAGCCCTGACATACATGAAACAAAAATTAATTCTGTACAGACACACACATGCATCCATGCGCACACACATACATATACCCACATATATATGTGCACTTCATATAAATCTATCTAGATATAAAGAAAAAGCATTCATAACTGAGAGTGATCTGAGTATTTCATGATTAAGGAGCATTTGTTGTGGAATAACGTAATTCATAAAGAAATGAATAAGAGCTGTGTGTGTTTGTAAGAGAGTAAACCGTGTGTATAATTAATTTCCTGGCTTGTGCTGGTCTTCAGCCTCTCTGAGGTTTTGTGGGGGCCAAACACAGTGCCACTAACTATGATTGACTGCTCCTGTGGATCGCCCCCCATCGTGCTGGAACAGGTCTGCGGCATTTGCCGTAATGATTTGACATGATTTGGATGGTGACGACTGTGGTGATGGATGAAGCCCTTGGAAGGGGTCAGTCAGGTTGTGTAGCCCAGAGAGAGAGTGCCACTCACTGGTTATTGACAGGGCAGGTGCACAGTTCACGATTTGGGAGAACATCCTCACCTCAACCAGGAAGAGAGGGTGGTTCCCCTGTGAGACAAATAGCACAGCACTGGCCCCACTGCCAAATGGTATACAAATATCATTGACTCCTGGTGCTGAGGGGCGTGCCCACATAGGTGTACTGGGATAGAAGCTGAGTTACATGGTATATGAGGTGGCCTGACACACACTGAAATGATATTGTCATGACCAGAAACTTCATATTTAACCGTGCTGTGTCTGTCACATTCATGTGACATTGTCACATT
This sequence comes from Megalops cyprinoides, assembly GCF_013368585.1. NCBI lineage: Eukaryota > Metazoa > Chordata > Actinopteri > Elopiformes > Megalopidae > Megalops > Megalops cyprinoides. Next base: position 33,232,353 of record NC_050597.1, read on the forward strand.
TACGTATACACTGAACTGAACTGAACAACCTGTTCACTAGCAACCAAAATGACTTTACAAGTCCGATATCATTTCACATAAACCTTAAACATTATACTAAAGATAAATATATAAATGTATTACAATGTTTCACTGAGAACTGTAGAACATTTAATGCGAGTGTTGCTGTGGTCAGATTTGTGACAGGAGAATTGGAGCCAGCTACACCCAACAGTCCCCCTTCCCATGGTGCAAGACACCCCCCCCCCCACTTCTGCTAAAAACCTCCTGATTATATAAGCTCCAGGGGCTCATGCCACACTCCCTGGAACAGAGCAGAACCATCTATCTAGCTATCTAATGTTTCTCCGTTGTATATCTACACATATTGTCATATGTGACATATTATGTGATATTTACATTTATGTGACCATGTGGTCTAAAACTTAGTTAGCTAGCTCAGCATTAATGGCGCACACAGATACGTTAGCTGATTTACCTGTGCATATCTCATGACATGCTAGCTAGCTAACGTTTTTGCACTTTGTCTTGCGTTACTGCAATGCTAGATCAAAGTGAATGAGATACCTAATGTTTTCAGCGCTATATGTCACAGTTCGCTAAAACACTGGTTGCATTTTCTGATGAGTGTCTACACTATCGAAATATGCTACCAGTCGTTTTATGGTGGTATAATATTCTACTAAGGTCATTTAGACTATTTTTGTCATTTTAGATATTTAAATAGGCTATGATAAGTAGCCTGTAATATGTTGGTAGCATTTTTTGACAAGGTCTATTTGTTACCTACTAAAAATGGTGTGCAACCTAGGGTAGGCTACCTGCGGTAGGCTAGTGTTTCAAGTTAGGATAGTAGGCCTAAAGATCGATGGCTACAGATAGGACATTTGAACAAGGTAGGACATAACGACAGAACACCCAAAATTATTTATGAAAATCAAATCAAAGTTATGAAATGGAATGAAAATTTTCAATGAAAGTTGGCAATTTACAGTGACAAGAGACAAGTGGCCGTTGTAAAGCCAGCTAGGTGGGGCTACAATAGACTAGACGCGAGGTCTGTTTTATGCAATGCGACACAGTGACTACCAATGGGAGTGAAGGCAGCGTAACACACGTTGCTGAAACAAATGATCCAACATTTTGGTTCCAGTCAAGCATGATGGAAAGAAGGGTCTGGCTGCAGGCTCCACTGGTGGGACTTGTCCTACCAGTGGAGGTGGCAGTCAGTGGCGGTGGAAGTGACATAAAGTGACGTGTTTTTTCTGTGTTTTTCATTGGTCAGTTGTGTTCTGAGGCTTGAGACTGTCGGTTTGCCTCGTGCAATATCACATTCAGTACGTTTACATGGACAACAAAATTCTGATATGAACCCGATCAAGACAATACTCTGATTAAGAAACTACCATGTAAAGAGCGATTTCTGATTACCTTAATCCGGTTAAGGTCATACTCAAAGTAAACACTAATTGAATTAAGACATGTGGAGTATTCCTATTTTAGTCGCATTATCGAAGATATGTACACACCTTAATCACACTATAAACGTCCTGTGGGAGTTTTCGCTGCATTTTGCGACAGGACACATACACACACGGCAGTGGTCAACCGCAAACGAAAGCATGGCTAGAGGTGGTTTAGAAAGATCTGTAAGATCGTTGGCATGGCTTCAAGCATGAAAGCACATTTTTGGTCCGAGTGGGAAACTATCGGAATGTTAAGAATTCTGAAAGAAATGAATACAATGAAGTGCCTTGATGGCCGTAAGAACAGGAATGGCGACATCTTTAAAAGAGTGGCAGCAGAGGCGATTCTAGGATCAGACCTTTAGGGGGGCTCAGCCCCTAAAGAGAATGACATGCATACAGTGCCTTCAAAAAGTGTTCAACCCCCCTGCTAAATCACTCATTTCACTGGATAACAATTAACACATTAATATCTTTCTACATATGATATTTTAATTTACAACAATAATACTTTTAATGAATTACTAGTAAGTAACATGAGTGAAATACATGAAATATTTTTTTAAGAAAATTAATTATTATTATTATTTAGGGGTGGTGAGATTAAATTTAGGTGTGCTTGAGCACCCCTAAAAAAAGTCTAAAATCGCCAATGAGTGGCAGAAAGAATGAGGGAGGAAGGTTACATACGTTCGGCTGAACAAGTTCGCACGCGCTGGAAAATCCTAAAAAGTAACTGCACTTGAAGCTTCCGTAAAATTAAAAATGAAACACCCTAAACAGTGTATGGTACCATAACAAACTGTATCTCGATAGCCTAGCCTACGTGAAATTCTGGAGGTAACGTCGGACGGCATGATGTGGGAATAGACGTGTGCCATTAATCGATCTATGCTCTATAACATGTAAAATGGGAACATGAAAGGAATATTCTAAAAGCAACTCATGTAAACACCTTAATCCGAATATTGTCTTATTTAGAATAAGGTCAATAGTTAGATTACTGCTGTCCATGTAAACATAATCAATTTTTAATTCGGAAATCGATGGTAAACCATAAATCACTAGAAGTAGCCTACTTTAAAAGTGCGTTTTAAAAAATGTCTATGACTAAAATGAATGGGGAATTTCACTTCCGACACCAGTGTGACGTACCCACCTCGGTACTCTATAGCTGATATTTTCAATGTTTTTAATCAGAGATGAAGAGTAATTGTGCTTAATTTCTATTGATAGCCTGACGAGCCATGTCATGTCTCATGTACCCAGTAAACATGCGGTGGTTGGGCCAATTGGCTCATAGTCATTATGGCTGGCGACCGTCACCGTCTGTTGCCAACGTTGGCACACTGTTGGGATGCCACTTTAGCCCAACGGTCACCTAATCATCATTGGACTACCACTCTACCCCGACCGTCGCATAACCGTCATGAACCAACGGTGGCACTCCGTTGGCATTGTGACTTTTACCCAACTATGGCATTTTCGCAATTAATGTTCCTAACTGGCCAACGTTAGCTCGGGACGATCGTGAGGACATTTTTGAAGTTCAAATGAAAGTGTGTGAGACAGCTCTCAGTCTCAATTTGAAGAGAGGAGTAAAGCCACATCTGGGTAAGTACCTTATAATAATTGTCTTATATTTCGTTAAATAAATAAAGGTATCATGCCTAATTATGTAGCCTACAGTTTGAATTGGAATGGTTACTTTAATATATGGTATTTATATATTTATTTGTTGTTGTATGTTGGTAGTTTTAGCCAATTTTAGTGAGATGGATTTACATAACGTTACCTGGTTCTGAGCTAAATTAGCTAGTGTAGGTAGCTACGTAGGATGTTTAGCTCTTTTAGCTAATCCCACACTGCTTGGTTAGCTAAGGCTATGTTTTTTATTTCATGCGAATGGTGAAGTGGTTAATGTTATATGGGTGTCACAGATATTCAAAGAAAATATTCCATCTGGCCTCATTAATTTTTATGACAGTGGCTGTAGTAGGCCTATCTAGATAGCCCACACCATAGCGTTATCAATAAGATACAGTAGGCTACTCTGCGCTAGCTGCCTACTGCTTCACCAAACAGCCGCCGCTAGCTGTCTAAGTTTGCTTAAGGTAAACCTAGATTAGTTTCATATGGTTAAATGGCAAAACATAGCTTAGTTAAGTGAATAAGTGCCGTTTTGGCTACAGGTCGGCACATCGCGAAAACACAGTAACTAGCTACACTGTTAAAATGGCGTTTAGAAACCCTTAAACGGGGTTGCGGGGTTAACTGGCACAAAACATTATTGAGTCATTATTTTGTTTTTGTCTTTAAGGAGCTGTGCCGTCAAACGTCAAAGATGCCACAGATCCTGATATCTGTACATCAGAGAAAAATTGGCTGCGGTATGCTAAAGACCGTGATTGAGGGAGGAAGGCGAGGAACGCAAGTTTTAATTATGTTTATAAAAGTAGCCTACTGTATTTTAAATGCAATTGTATTCTAAATAATAATAAAAAAAGAGTAACATGTTCTGTCATTTGTGCTTTTGTGTATGTATTTTGTCATGGTTGAATGCCTGTTGAATTGTTCCAAATACATTTCTTTTTAAGTTTGTTTTAGCTATTTATTTCATTTCAAAAATCATGTTAATGTTTTATTAAAATGTTTTCAATAAATAGGTTTTCTTAATTATATTTGTCATTTGTTCATGTTAACTTAGGCTATAACATTGGCTACTTGTTTCCTCTTTTTGATATCTCCAACAACTACGTTAAAAGTGATACAGATAAACACTTCTCCAACCTTAAATTCTGAATGGAAATTTCTTCTTTGTAGCGCAGCATTTTTCTGCAAATGTGATATGTTGGATATAAAGGGCATATAATTGTTTCTGCCGACTTCAGAAGACCAAAATGTTGTATTTATCCTAGTACCGTGTCTACTAACAAATGCCTCTTTGCTGTAGGAAAATATGACATTGAAACCAAATGGTAGCCTATAGTAATCAGTAACGTTTGGCTGGCGACCACCAGTGTTAGCATAATGTTCTAGTACCAAATACTGCTCTGTGCAGAATGTCATATGGATTATAGTTGGCTGCCGACTTTGGGCCAACCGTGTAGATAAACGGTTGGGTCACCGTCGTAAGAACAAAAGAGTACGACGTTGGGCCATCATGGTTGGTCCAACGTCGAACCGATGAGCAAAAACAAAGGTTGACCAACGTTAAAAAATGACAATGGGCCAACGTTGGGCCAACCCTTAGCAAAAAGAAGTTTATCCAAGTGTACTATGAGTATACTTATTTTTTACTAAAACTGAGGGAGTATACTTGAAGTTGACTTTTTATAAACTATATTTTATATACTTAAGAATAGTATAGTGAAGTATACTTGGCTTATACTTAAAAGTATAAACAAAAGTCTAAGACTAAGCACATTAATACTAAGACTTACACTTATACTTTAATACTAAAACTTATACTTATACTTTAGTATACTTTTTACGTCTCTCTGCCACAAAGTACTAATACTTAGTATATCTTGCTCCAAGTGCATAATAAGTCAAGTCATTGACTCATGCTTAACATTTAATTTATATATTAATATAATATAATGCTGGGGTTTAAAACTTTACAGTATGTAGTATGTGTGCTCAATTGCATTATCTTTATGTACCTTAAAATCATACACAAAAACAGAAAAACATTTGACTTGACTTTATTGATCAAGCTAGTCCCTTTCATAAGGGTTTGGAAATGGTGTTATGTACATAGTGTCAGCTGTTTCAACAAGAACACATTTTGTTTTGATCATGTCAGGCCAGACAGCATTAACAGTTTCAGTTTTTTTAACAACATATACAAAAGTACTTTGTACATTGATTTGTGAATCTTTACATACAGGCCTGTCTGATTTACTAAGTACCTCAACTAAAACACAACATAGTTTGCCACATGAACAAAAAGCAGGGATTTGATGTGAACATGTTTGTTTAAAAATAACCAAGTCATTAATTAAACAAAATGTACCATCTTTCAAGCATGCAGCACTGTTGTATCTTTTCTTTAGTCTGTCATAGCTTTGACTGTGATACACAACTCCATCAACCAAAAAACGGCTGTAAGACCAAAAGCAGTTGCTTAGATTTCCACACAACTTTTCAATGGCAAGCCTATATGACATTTTTATACTTGTTTGCACCGGGGGATGACCCAAACCTCTGACATTTTCATTTAGTATTTTACAATTTTCTGTTTTCCTTTTACTAAAGTAAAGTTCTTCAACAAAAGATTGAACCTCTTCATGTTTTAGGTGGATTGTGTTCTTAGCCCTTTCTGGCAATTCTCTCCACAACAGAAATGTTCCGACAATTTGTGAGGGGACATACTGTGTTCCATGAAAATACTTCATGAGAGTGCCCATATTGGATTCAAATGAAAAGGTTGATGTGGCCCATAATGGCCCCCATTGTTTGACACTTTGAGTAGTGTGGGTTAGCAAGTGGATATTAAAAGTCATGTTGTTTTTCCCATACAGTCTTTGGAACGCAATGACGAATTTTTTTAGTGCTAGCTCTGCTATCAAGATGCTTTTGCTCGTTATGGTATCCTGCAGTAATGTATATATGCCAAACACCAGTAGGAACAAATGGTTCCAAAATCTTGCAGGGAGTATGCCCTTCAATACACGTAGTGAATAGAAAAGGAGAAATGCTCGCCACTCTGAAGCTTTCCACAACTTCCTTTCAGTCAGTGACCTTGGTGTCCTAGTAATCTCAACTGGTGGTTTGATTTTTACAAGTCGCCTATCAACTTCATCTCTCTCTTTACCCATGTACCAGGGGGAATCACTGTTTGTTGTATCAAACCACAGTGTAGAGAGCTGTCGAGTGACTCCAAGGCACACATTGTGTTGATATTCAGGAATGAAGCCATTTATCATTTGGAAGTGTTTAAGTTGCATTAAAGGAGATGGCCCTTTGACTCCATACACTGGCTCATCAGTTGTACCTTACATTGCATGACTGAAATGATCCCTCTCATTTCTAAGTGGGGGTTCAGGTTGTTCGTATGGATACGATTTACCACCTCTGTGCAGGCAAAAATCACAGCCGTAAAAACCATTGAACTGTTTGGTGTTGCAAAGCAACGGGCGAGCCACAGAATCAGAGCTACAAATCAGAACAAACACTTTGGAAACATGATCGTTTCCTTGTCTGTCTTGCCAGTCAATACCTTCAGTCTCTAATAATGAAGTTTCTTTCACGAATGGTGTCAGCAATGTAAACATAGATGGTTTTGTTGGCCCAAACCATAATGCTGACATCAAAATGTGCCTTTTTCTTATTTCTGGTTCCAGTTCAATTATCTGGCACTGAATTGGCCAAATGCTACATTTAGAGCTTCTGAACACTGGTGCACCATCGCAATTCCAAATCAGGGTCAAATCATCTTTTCCAAGAACTCCACTGTCACACAATTTTTGATACTCTCCACCAGACTGTATGTCAGTAAAAACACCAAAGGATCTACTTTTTTCAGTAAGACTGACATCATGTTCCTGCAGAAGTTGTTTAATCTCTGCATGAAGAGGAATTACCAGAAAGTAGAAGCCCTTTTTTAAACTTGTGTTGGCATCAAATACTGTGTTGCAACTGGGACAATGAGAGGGACAGTGGTCACTAATTCCAAGGTATTCTAAACATTTTTCACAATAAAAGTGAACTTCATACTGTGATGAACTTCCAAATTCTTTGTTGAAAAGGTAATGTGAGGGTGGAATCAAACCTGGAAACATTAGGTTGAACAGTTTCAGTAAATGAGTAAGTGCTTTGCCTGTTAAATTGTTACGCAGCACATAGGACATCACCATCAATAAACTTTCTCCTTTTGAAACAGGTGCACCAGGATATAGGGGCTTGTCACCATCTGCTTGGTCTTCAATGCCCTATGGATATAGGAAAAAAAGATAGAAAAAGCATGTATAAATTAGAATGAGTAACATTTAATACATACCGTATTATCATTATTATTATTATGTAGTATTGTCTCCAAATGTTCCAAATGTATGTAATGTGCGAACAGTAACTACAGTACTAACAATGTGTTATTGAACCACTGTCTACATACCACTGGAAATTCAGGTTCATTTCCTCTTGTACTCCCCTCCATCACGTCTTTGTCGTCAGCATGGTTTTCAGCTTCATCAATGGCAGCACCAATCAAGTCCTCTTCAGAATGTGGCAGAGCTTCCTCATTCTATGGGTTGACAAGGGAAAAAGATCACTTGAAGTAATTAATTAAAAGATTAAAGAAAGCATATATACACTACCCCATAGAATGATGCATTCACCTCTGAGACGTCCACATCCAATTGGCTTGTGGTTGGTTTCTCAGTGTCAAGTTCATCATCTTCATTTTCACTGCTGGATGTGTTACTCCAGTGGTCTTCTGTGTCAATGTGGTTATTATCATTCTGCATGTGAACAAAGGAAAGAGAATTAAAAAAAATGTAGTTTATAAAACAATGATTGAAATTGTGCAGGCATTTTGCTGTAACTTCTGCTTTTTGCTGACAATGTTGTCATTTGTGTACACTTTGGTTTGGCTAGAGGATAGCTCAAAATGCACGTATGTGTGGTATGAATGCACTCAACTATTACAGCAAACCTCTAACTATATGTATTGTAAAATGTGTGCACTGTTGACACTTCGGTGAGGGTGTCACTGAAGGCCCTCTGATGTGTATTACTATGCTAACAAACTTGGCCTAGTGTATCCCCCACGCCACCCCAATGTACCTCTTGAATGTCCATATCCAACAGGCTGGTCGTGGAAGAGTTCTCACTATCAAGTTCATCTTCACTGCTGGAATTGTTGAGTTCTTCCTCTCCATTGGTCGAAGTGTTACTCATGTGACCATCTGTGTTGATGTCATCATCATGACTGGTATTCTACAGTTTAACAACAGAAAGACAATGGACAAATTAATGAATTAACTCCCTTTATGTCAAGTCCAATCATCAAATCATAAACAGAGTAGGTGTAAACTTTAATTTTCAGACGACTTCGGTGCTTTCCACCTCAACTGCTTGTTGTGTCATGGGAGAAAAATAAGTCAGTGATGTGGCATATGACAGGTGCTTATGATAATGTACCTAGTTGGGGAGCTGAAAGCACAATTTAGGAAAAATTCGTAAACTTTAATCAAGCAGGATATGAAGGTTACCCAGATACATGGGGGAATGTATACTGGCAACACAATAATTCCACTTAGACTAAAACTGTGCTTTTGCATATTTACCTGTTGAAGGGCAGAATCCAAAAGCCTAGGTGTAGAAGAGCTCCTACTGTTGACATCATCTGTAACTTCTCTATGGGAAGCAGTGGGCCGACTAATGTGATCTTGTGAGTTGTCCTGTAGTTCTGCCCTATCCTGGAAAGGTGGGGTGTTCAAACATAAATGTCAATTACTACTCAGGTCCTTTCATTCCGAATGGGTATACTGAGTGCATAAGATCATCCAGGGTTTCCCCCAGCGCTTTTTAGTTAAGGCGGCCACCTTGACAACAAACACCTCCAACCTTGACTAAGTCCCCAGCAAAGATAAATATTTTGTATTGTAAACATAATTTCAAAGGTTGCTTTACAAAAAATGTATTGGCTATTTATTTTTTGTGCTTCCTATCATATGTCACATAAAACTGCACAAACTGCACCTTTCCAGTGACAATAGTCACTATAGTCTCTGATACCAATAACACCCCCACCACCACCACTGCCACCACCTTGTGTGACTAATTTTCTGCGGGAAATCCTGTCATCCCAAAATATTTTGGGAAGATGCCTCCACATGAGACTGTACATAGTGCATGGGTATCAATTGCCTTTGACAGCAAACAGATTCAACTTCACCCTATTCTGCCAACTTCATTGAAAAGACATCTCACCTGCATTGTAAGCAGCTAGCTGCTAGCTGTGTTCAGATCTTAGACATCAAACATTAAAACATAACAGTTTTAATTCATTATCTGTTACTTACTTTTACTTTCCATCTGTACTTGGTAGTCCTTGGAATCTCTGTTGTGTCATCCTCCAAATATCTTTTATAAGGTCCACGCCGTTTCACCATGTTAGCTCTGCTAGTTCAGCTTCTTCCAGCTTTAGCTGCTCCAGTGTCGCGCAGGATGGTGTCGTTGTTGTTGGTCCCGTCCAGAGCCGCCCCTACCTTGCAGCCAATGGGAGCCGCCCGATTTAAACTTAGCGCTCACGTCTCCCTCGCCAAAAAAAAAAAATTAAGGTCTCGACGCGTTCTCAACAAGGAAAGGAGAACGTAATTTCAGCATAAAGATACCACAATGGCATTTGCCATTTATTATTTCAAGGACAGGACTGTGGAAGTTGGGAAGATTTCATGTATGAGTACTGACGACCAGCAACAATGTCCAAAAGTAATCACTCTGTCCTGATCTAGAGGAAGAAGACAGATGGATGGAGATAAAGTGGGACATGAAAGGCAGAAAAAAGTCAGACGGTCCAGCCTTTTTCCCAGCAAAGGTTTTGATGGTTGGTGGTAAGTTGTTAACTGTATTGCTTCTCAGTTAGCTTGATAGTTCGTGCTAGAGCACAAGTACCGGTAGGCTACGTTGCGGTATGGCTCTGGGTTAGGCTAACTTGTATCATTGTCAACTACAGCTATTATTGTTATTTACAATGTCGCGGATGAGAAAATTAGCCCTTAATTGTTTTGGCGTTAGATGCCGACGAGGATGGCAACGAACATTCTCGTTTGTCATGTTCACTCACAAGAACAACTAGTTGTTCAGTTGGCACCTTTGACTTATTTGTTTTGGTCGCCATTTTTCTTTTTCTGTATGAAGGCAAAATAGGTAGTGAATTTGGCAGAATAAATATACAGTAGATAAGTAATTCAGCTTATACTGTAAGTGTACATTTAATTTTGAACTCTTAAAGCTACATGTTTGGCCTGTGGTAGTTTCTACAGGGATTTCCATATATTAATAGGCGTTTCAATATGCAAAAGAGATCCCACAAGCTTTTAATTTGATCTTGTTTCTTACACAGACAACTACAGTGATCTCTGCAAGAAGAGACAGGAATTCATAAAGGGTGAAGACATCTGGCAAGAAGCAACCAAGAGGAAGAGTAAGCCGAACAGGAGGTGGAAAGATGTGGAAAAGGATCATGAAGTTCCATCAAATAAGGTAGGCACCTTGATAAATACCTTAGTTTGACACCAGTTGATTATAAGTGACATTTCTTTATCATTTCTGGTGTGCATAAATCTTAACTCCATAGTTATATGGTTTAGGTTTTGAGTTACACATTTTTGAATCTAGGTATGATCTATCAGTGGTGCAGTTGATTCTGTAAATGCAACTAAATCATCATTAACATGGATGTTATTATATATGCCTGTTACAAACATACAAAACTGAATTATAATTTTGACAGAAGACTAAGAAGTCAACGTGTGCTGAAAAAGAGTCTGCAAACCAAATGATAGAAGAGCTGAAGAAGCAGCTGGCAAGCAAAATATCTTCAGAGGTAAAATATTTCTCTATTATGGTAATTTGAGTTGAAGCAGTAATTATGGTGTGGATTTTCTGCCTGATCCTGCCTGATATCTGCCTGATTCTTTGATTTCATGTGTTTTGGTGTAGTTGACTAACTCAAATGAGGAGTCATCAGATGAGGGGCAGCTTCCCAGAAACTGGAGTGTGGCACAGAAGAAAGTGAAAGAGCTTCAGAGAGAAATCAAGAGTCTGAAAGAAGACCATGAGAAAGAGATACGAGATGCTATGAGAGGTATTTTCTGTTTATTAATTCAAGTAGCCTAAAGCAAATTATAACAGATTTTAACGACTGATGATGTACCTATACTGATTTCCGAAGTCATACAAACACTGTGGGTGTGCAGGTCATGCATGATGAACTGAACTTAATAACACAATAAACAGAAATTTTCATGTACTCCCATACTGAAGTGTTGAAATCTGAAAAAAAGAGACTCACAAATCACACAGACAAACAATTGCTGGCAGGGAGAGCTGGGATCTGCTGCCAAGTGTGGAAAAAGGTCCACACCTGGCTTCAACCTGACATAGGTTATGGCTAATTCAGTCTCCTCCTGCTTCCTGTTCCTGCCTAATCAGCTCCACTTCCAGTCACGGTCTTCATAACAAAAATGACTAATTTAATGTTTTAAAATGGTCTCAAAACACAGTAATGACACAAAGCTTTTGTTGCCTTCTTTTCATTCCCTTTACAGAGCTTCCAGCAGTAGTGACAACGCTGAAAGAGATCATAGAAAAAATCACAGTTCAGATCTCAACTCCTGCATCCACCTGGTCCACACCCACACCAGACCGACCAGTTTCTGCACCCGCCTCTCCTCAAGTGTTGTCTGACCCTGATGACATGGTAAATACCTCAAAATGCATTGATAGTGTACCGGTATGTGTTTATCCATTAGCCTGATGCATCAGCTGCTTTCACTTCGTGCTAAGCGTCTGAAACCCAGCCATAGACATTTGTTCGCTACACGGTGGGCAGATACTTTATGCTTAAAACCAATCGTGGCTGTTTGGTCGTGACTTCAGCCAATCGCTATTGGAGTAGGATCCTTTGCCGTGGTGCATATTACGCGCTCAAATGCATCGTTTGAAATCTCTGTTCGCTGATTGGTCCGTCACAGTTTTAGGATGGAGCGAACGTAAGCTAATGGCTGGTTGTCAGACGCTTAGCATGGAGTGAAACGAAGTGAAAGCGGCTGATGCATCATCAGGCTATTTATCCATGTGGGTTTGCTATACAGTTTCCCTCTAGTCTACACCTTTTGATTATACACGTAAGTTAGAAAGAAAGCATATTCATCAACTTTTTACTGGATGTATACTATTCAAGATGGATTAGGAAATGCTATGATGATGCCCCCAAATTTCTCATGTTATGGAGTTAGTCTATAGACTATAGGCCTATGCATATTCAGTGAACTGATGAATAGATAGAATTACAAAGAAAATGTTATGTAATTGTTTCATCATTATTTGGTGAGTAATATTCAAATATTTTGCAGGTGCCTCTTACGCCAGGTTGTGATGTAAAAGTCCCAAGACTAAAGCTGAAGTCTCTGCGGACTGCAAGTTCAGCATTGTACATTGGGGATCTTGCGGTGCTCATCTATGGTAAAGACACGCTGTCCAACTCAAGTTTGACCGGGAGGCAGTCAGGGGCCCACAAAGATGTGGAATCAAAGCCACAACTGGATAACACCAAGCTTGATGCTATATTTGGTGAGTGCATTTAATTTAAGGCAAAACTGGAATAATAGGGAAAGACAGTTATAATCAGACACTCACTCACTCACTCACAGTACTACAAATAAAATAAAAAAACAACACATACTAATGCTTCTATGATTTGCACGTGATGTCACCACCAGCATGCTGCCCATTGTTTTGCCACTCAGTTACCACTCTGTCTTACTCAGTCTAACTGACTGGGGTGTGACGTGTGTGCAATCCCTTTATAACAGTTTTTGCTGATTGCATTTAAGTTCTGAATTGTACCTGATAAACCGTCCTCCCTGCCATGATGTGTGTTAATTGTGGACGGTGAATAAGAATAACATTGAGGTAATGTTTTGTTCTGTCTGTGTTTTTCTCTCACAGCCCAGGTGAAATTCCCTGACACCACCATGCAAGATCTGAGACGAATCATAAGAAAGAAATGCAACAACATAAGCTACGCCAAGCAAGTAAATGAAAAGAAGTCATAAAAGTAGTTTCTATGTACTTATTTGTATTTGGTTCCAAAGGTTAAAGGAAGGACTTTAGTTCTCAGCTGAAGACGCTATTTTTACATTTTTACATGCAAAGATGCACTTTTTCCTTTCATTTTCTCCAGTAAGGAAGGACTTGATTTCATAGGTCTTTGTATTTTAAATGTTGAAGACGCTATGTTTACATTTTTACAAGCATATGCACAAGTTTTGCTTTACCACTTTTTACAAATAAGGACTTGATCTTGGAGAGACCGTTATGTTTACATTTTTACATGCAAATGTGCACTTTTTCCTTTCATTTTCTCCAGTAAGGAAGGACTTGATTTCATAGGTCATTGTATTTGAAATGTTTGAAAATATATCAAACTTATTTTCAACATTCTGTCTTGTGATTTTGTAAATGCATCACACTCTTGTGTACATACAGTATGAGTAAACTTTAAGAACACTTTAAGAAGTATATTTCAAGTATATAAATAGTAAGCTACAAGTAATATGCCAAGCAAACTTAAAGTAAACTAGTAAAATAACCAAAGTTTATAACAGCATACTTAAAGTATACAATAATACACTAAAAATAGGGACTTGAAGTATGTAACTAGTACAGTGGCAGTATATAGATAAGTGCACTTGTGGTATACTTACGAGAGGGATATACCAAGTATATTGATAGTATATAGATGAGTGTACTTGTTGTATACTTTAAGCATACAAGAAGGATATACCAAGTACATTGATAGTATATGGATGAGTGTACTTGTTGTATACTTTAGAGTGTACTTTTGCAAACTTAAAATTAACTTCAAAATATACTTTTATAAACTTGAAATGTTCCAATTTAGTCCGAAAAAGTATTAAATTTGTATACTTTTGAGTACACTAAAAGTACATGGTCTGGAGTATGCTTGCTATACTTATACTTATACTGGAGTATACTTAAAAAAATAAACTTAAGTATACTACTTTTTGCTAAGGGATTGTTGTTGCTGTTTTCCCACTAACAACCTAATTATCTGCATGCTTGTGTTTAAGTGACAGATTACGTGTTTTCCCCAACTGCCCATGCTAATAAAATGTCGGTCATTAGTAAAAGTAATCTTGATTGGTAATACATTTTGATTAAAATTAAATTTTAAAGATTTAAATGTTTCCCGTCCTACGTCCTACAAATACAACGTAACTTGCTACAAGTACGAGCCAAGAATCTTATGTTTACAAGGTCAGATGGCAAGAGTGCCTGTCCAGGTAGAGTCTGAACAGGTGTCTTCAGCCCACGTCTGAAATTGCAAACAACTGAGTCCTGACAACAATTCGGAGTTGAAGACACAGCAATTTACTTACTCTGAAATTTGGAACATGTAAATAGCTAACGTTAGCTAATTAACGTTAGCTTTGCTTCCCCTATCATCCAGCCGATTGCATGCAATAGACGTTAGAAGTAACGTTAACGTAAGTAAATTGCTAGGTTGTTAGACAAAGCCATCTAGCGGTATCACTTACATTTAAATCTTCAGGTGTCGCCGCCATTGTTCCGTACACTGTGTCTTCAACTCCGAACTTGTTGTCGGGACTCAGCTGTTTGAAATAACAAGCCTCTGGCCAAACACTCGATGCCTGTCGTTCAGTTAACGAAAGCTGACAATCAAGGTTCAAGGAGGTCGTGTGGGTGTGATTGCGTTGAAAGTGACCAATCATAAGAGGGCCAGTGCCCCCCTCGGTTTCCGCCCCCAAATTGTCAAAACTTGGGTCTGAGTTCTGCTCGCGCGAGCACGTGTGCCCTCCACTCTCTCTCTGGAGCGTGTTGGCTGCTTTCTGCCCGAAAATGTTTTATACGCTCGCGACTTTTGACGCCATATAGTTGTAGCTATTATAATATGTTATATATTTTATACATGCTATAAATTAGCATTATTGCTCAGCAAACATGAGACGTCTACCGGACGTGAAGATCACGTATATATTGCGTCGGTTTGTACAGGACCATATCTGTACGTATGCACGACGTGCAAGTAAGGTTCAGGTTCTGGACGTCTTACTACGACCCCTTTTGGACTTTGATATGTAGTTCAATATTTGAACGTCAGGCTGCAAGTTCCCTAACGGTCGAAAAATGACGTACGGGAGAGAATATGCGCAAGTGCAAAACCTCATACAATGTCATTTTTCGACCGTTACGAGGGAACTTGCAGGCGGAAACCGTCAGAGTGTGGTTAGCTCGTCGATCAAATGCCAGATAGTGGAAAGAGCTTGAACACAAGGTAAGTTTGTCTAATTATCTAATTATGTTAGCTTTTGTGTTCCTAAATTTGTTAAATGTTAGCATTGTTGTCTTTTTGGCTATGTGACGGGACGGCGAGCGGCAAACAGGTGACAACAACAGAGATTGGGGTGAACAAAGACAAGACGTTTAATTGTGCTATACAACAAACAAAAGATATAACTATTTACAATAATAAACAAACAACACCGGGCAATTATTCCCAGGTGCCTCCTTCTTTCACTGGCTCACAGAGTTTATACTCTCCTACAGCCTTCTCCCCCAGATGACAGACTTGGGTGCTTAAATAGCCTGAGCCCTGCCCTGGACTAACCCACCTGGGTCAAAATATTAAAATCAATTTACAGGAATAAAGTGACAAAGTTATAACAACAATTCATCCCACAATGAAATACACACGTTCCGTTGACAAAATGTTGTTTTGTTCTAAATAAACAGATTGCTGCATAAAATTTACATTGGCAGCACAATCTCTCCCTTCCACGTTTCAACACATGGGAACTACGCTACCCATAATACTATATAATTCCCATGATCCGTGTACGCACTCCTTTTGCCTGTTCCCGGTAGCAGCTCTAACCCACAGGTGAGTCATTTCAAACTTAATTGCAATTATCACATTTGTTTTAAAGTAACAATTATAATTGCTGTCTGTTAAATTAGCAAACCCGATCGCTTGTTTTCGTGTGCACCCGAAACAAACGCTTGTGTTCGCTACCTTAAAGTTTTAGCAAATCCAAACAACAAACAGTCCAAACATATATGGCTGTAGCAATCCTATACATAGCTGTAACAGTCTTCTTTCCTCTTGCAGGACTGAACACATCTCACTAGCTGAAGAAATAAACCGATGCTATTTAAACCGAGTCCGTGTATTATTAAAACATTGCACAAAACACATGTATTGTCGCACTCCCCTGCTTCCTGACGAACTGAGAGCCAGGATCACAACACAACGGGAAATCAGAGACTGCTGCGCTCTAATTTTCACGGAGACCTGGCTGTCAGCCAAAGTACCAGAATCCGCCGTGCAGCTACAGACGCACTCTGTTCACCGAGGAGACCGCACTGACACCTCCGGTAAGGCTAAAGGAGGTGGCGTGTGTGTATACATAAACAACTTGTGGTGTGGAGATGTACAAACTATCCACAAACACTGTTCGCAAGACGTAGAGATGCTGTTGTTGAAATGCCGACCCTACTATCTACCGAGGGAATTCAGTGCTGTGTTTTTGGCTGCCGTTTACATCTCTCCGCGAGCGAACTCATCAGCAGCACTCGGTAAACTCCATGACGCTATCAGTGCGCTGGAAACAGCTCACCCTGACACTGTTTTCATCGTCGCAGGAGACTTCAACCACTACAATCTACGGACTGTGCTTCCGAAATATTTCCAACACGTAAAGATTCCCACACAAGATCAGAACACGTTGGATCATGTTTACAGCAACATTCGTGGGACATACAAAGCTGCCCCCCGCCCCCACTTTGGACTCTCAGACCACATCTCCCTGTTCTTGGGCCCGGCTTACAGACAAAGACTCAAACTAATGAACCCAGTGGTTAAACAGGTTAAATACTGGTCTCCAGAGACTGAGAGTATCTTACAGGACTGTTTTGCACAGACAGACTGGGATGTGTTTACAGCTGCAGCCACACTGGAGGATTCTTCTATTGACATAAATGAGTATGCTGAGTATGTGACTGGGTACATCAGCACCTGTGTTGACCACATTGTACCCACCATACAAATCAAGAAGTTTCCAAACCAGAAGCCTTGGATTAACAGTCAGGTACGCCACATGCTGCATGCTCGATCCCTCGCATTCAGATCAGGTGACGAGGAGGAGTACAAGGCAGCAAAGTACAGACTGAGGAAAACCATCAGGGAGGCTAAAAAGCAGTACAGAGAAAGGATGGACGGCTTCTACTCTACTGTTGATGCTGGACGGATGTGGCAAGGCCTGCAGCACATCACAGACTACAAAGGCACCACCAAAGAGATCACCAACTCCCCCCCCCCCCCCCCACCCTGCCGGAACAACTAAACCAATTTTACGCCCGCTTTGAGATCTCCAGCAGCAATACTCAGAAGAGGTGCTCCAACACCCAGACCATGCAACCCCCCCACTAACCATCTCAGCAACTGATGTACACAAAGTCCTGTGAAGGATAAACCCCCGCAAGGCAGCAGGCCCAGATAACATACCTGGGAGGGCTCTCAAAGCATGTGCCACAGAGCCGGCTGATGTTCTGGCCTCCATCTTCAACCTGCCCCTCTCACAAGCCACAGTCCCCAAATGTTTCAAAACCACCACCATCATCCCAGTTCCCAAGAGGAGCCCAGTGTCTTGCCTGAATGAATACTGGCCAGTTGAACTCACTCCCATCATCACAAAGTGTTTTGAGAGAATGGTTCTGGCCCACATCCAGAGCAGCATACCTGGAACACTGGACCCCCTGCAGTACTCCTACCGCTCTAACAGATCTACCTCGGACCCTATCTCTGCAGCCATTCACATAGCACTTTCCCATCTGGAAAACAAAGATGCCTATGTCAGGATGCTCTTCATTGACTACAGCTCTGCTTTTAATACAGTCATCCCCTACAAGCTCACCAGCAAACTGCTGCACCTTGGTCTCAGCCCCACACTCTGTGATTGGATGTTAGATTTCCTCACTGGCAGGCCACAGGCTGTCAGAATAGGAAATACAACATGTAGTAACATCATGATGAACACCGGCACCCCACAAGGATGCGTCCTCAGCCCCATGCTCTACACACTGTTTACACACGACTGTGTCGCCTCTCACAAGGACAACACCATCCTGAAATTTGCTGACGACACCACTGTCATCGGACTCATTACTGGCGGTGACGAGACAGCATACAGGGATGAGGTGGCAAATCTGGTGACATGGTGTGAGGAGAACAATCTCACCCTCAACACAGACAAGACCAGGGAAATGATCGTGGACATGAGAAAGGAGAAGAAAACTCATCAGCCACTGATCATCCATAGGCTTGAGGTGGAAAGGGTGAGCAGTTTCAAATTCCTGGGCGTGAATAGTAGAGTTATTACCATCTAATCTATTTCAGATCCTTTCATTGTAACTAGCTGACGTTAGCTATAATGTTGGTTTCAGTCAGTCTCATTTAACGTATGTTAAATCTCGCATCACTTTTGAAAACTGCTATAGAAAATATCCTACTGTAGCGTTAGCAGAAGCGAGTCTATAACTAAATGCTAGTGAACTAACGTCTTAACCGACAACTGTGCTACCTAGTTCATCTGGTTTGGGCGAGGACACAAGAAGGCTTTCACAGCCTTGAAAATAACTACTGTGATAAGAGGTGTTTGAATAAGTCACTGCATTGCTGTCATTATAATTGTAGAAAAGACAGTCTACCTAATAGACAAGACACTTTTCAATTCTCCTGCAGTTATTGCATAATATTCTCAATGCTCAAGAACTGTTACCTGTTCAGGTGCGGCCACTTCGCAGAACATCAGCGCCAGTGAGTGTGAGGCCCACATAAAGAGCTGGCTGAAGTACAGTGGTGACAGGCATGAAGGGAGAAAAAGGAGAGCTGCGAGACAGCAGGGAGGTATGTCACAGCCCTGAATAGGGGGGAAAAGTCATATGAGAAAGTAACATATTGGACATGAAAGTGTATAACTGACAAACAAGTAGGTAATCATCAATCTCTTTTCACAGTGGATTTATAAGGCTATTATCTAGGTCAGGGGTTCCCAACCTTTCTCAGCAAGGGATCCCCTAAAGCAAACCTGATTCAATCCGAGACCCCCTTAACCCCCACGATCGTGCCACTTAAACAAAATTACACATTTTACATCGTTATTATGCTTAGGTCTTGATATACAGAGCATGGTATATACAGAGCATTTGTGCGTCGCTTCGGATAACAGCATATGCTAAATGAATAAATGTAAATGTAAAATGTAAATGCATGGTTTTAAGGGCCTGTGTCCACCTACCGCTTTGTCTGCCTAACCCCAAGCTCTGGGTGCTTAGAACTGGAAAAACATGTAGCTGCTATCAACTGGGACCGACAATTTAGTGTAAAAAAACAGGAAGAGCTAGGCAACACTCTCAGCTATGTCGATGAAAGCGTAGTAGGCCAGTCTATGTAGAAATTTGTTTATAATAAATAAATAAGTTTAAGTACCTGCCTTCTAAGCATATTAATTGGATGATTTTAAATTAAACTATACAGCCTTACCTCGTATTTACCAAATGTCACACTCAAACGGGCACCATGAGCGATAGGCTATGCTATTCCTTGCATAGGAAAATCCAAACTGACCTAATTATGTCGCGTGGCTCATGCATTAGGTGTCACATGCATTTTCATACTGCATAACCAGTTTGAACATTGCAGGCCTAATGGTCTGCGGAAATTAAACAATTAATAACTAAACAATTAATTAAACAATTAAAAACTTTCTTACCTCATAGTTTCCAGTGATATCCTCTTGAACAGGAACGTGCTCACGTAATGCGCCTGGCACTTGATCTGTCACTAAATGGTTGTGTATCTCCTTTTCTCCACAGGTGGTCAAACGCCGGTTTATTTCAGTTCAAGCGATTCCGAGTAAGTAGGGTAAAGAAATGCGAGCGCACATGGCAAACAGCCTACATGCAAGTCTTTTCCATCGGTCTTTGAATATGTAGCCTATAGCCTATACATTGATCTTTCTCAGGAACTAGGATCCGGTCCTGAAGACATCACTGATCGTATTTCTTTCTTTCTTTCTTTTCTCTCTCTCTCTCTCTCTCTCTCTCTCTCTCTTTATGTATTCATTTATTCATCCATTCATCTATTTATACACTTCAATAAATATTGATAATATCTATAACAACTTGTAGCCTATCTGTCTCAATTGTTTAAGACATGTTTATCAGTGAATAAATTGGTTATCAGCAATAATTTTTTTTTGTTATGCCATAGCCTTGTTATGTTGGTACAGACCTTACAGTTCACGAATAGGCATGTCTTGAAAAATTAGCCATTGCACATGATAACATGTCATGATGACCTGATTATTGATTTGCGTAGTCTACATTGTAGACTCCACAATATTGTCTATACATCGAATTGAAAACAAAAAAATAAAAGACGTTGGCAATTGATTATAAGCCAACGTCTTGCCAACCAGAAACAAGCTGGATTAGTCGATGTGCAACGTAGAAACAACGTTACCCCGACGGCCAAAATGACGTTGACCCAAAGTCAGTAATCAACGTCATGCCAACGTTTGTCAAGCTGTTGTTCCAACGTCGGGCCAACGTATGCTTGCTATCTGGGTCTATCTAGCTAGGCGACTTTGCCCGTTAGCTAGTTAGTTAGAACGTTAGTTGTCTTGCATGTGTTCGGGCAACCAGAAACGAGCTATCGTTAACGTTACATATGCGCGCGCACACACACACACACACTATATGCTGTCTTTTTCAGATTTTTCAGATCATGTACACCAGGGCTGTTTGGATGGAGGATGGAAGGGAGATGGAGGGTACAGTTCCTTGTAATTGGATAGACATGGAAAAGATAACCGTTGTGGCCAAAGACTAAACCAACAGAAGCTTTCAAGATGAAAAAGAACCCCCAGGTTGACTGGCTGACTTTCCCATTGGTCAAGAGAAAAATGATTTCAGGTAGATTTTGATTAACGAATGGTTTCATTCCTCAAATCTCTAATCAAAATGTTGTTGATGAAATAGCCTAGTGTTTATTACAGTTGAATTGTATGCACATTCTAGCTAATAGACGTGAATGTGAAAACTACAACCTGACCAGCCAAGCCAAGGAGGAAGAGGAGGGAGTGATTGAAAGGAAGAGGAAAATAGCTAAAAGAAATTTGATGATTATGTTGTCAGTATGTTGAATGAATTTAGGAATATCAAATATGAAAATGTATTAATTGAGCACAAACCTGGGCTCAAATTTTAGACCATTAATGTTTTATTTTGCATGTTTTGCACTGTTGACAGAATCTGATGACTTGGAAGAGAAGGAGGAGGAGAGCATGATGGGTAAATCATGACATTGAAAGCATAATTCTGAAAAAAAAAAATGTTATAATAAATGGAATGTTTTTGTACAATATGTTCTAGACAGATTTGCTTATTTATGCTATCAAATTGTATAAGTGGCAAGTTACCCCCCTTTCCCATTCCACCAACAAAGTTACAGCTCATTCAGAGCAAGCCAGCTGGACCTAGTGACAATACAACTTCTTGTGAGTATTGATCATCTATCACTTTCAGACTCTTGTCTGACTGGGTGGGGCGTGCTGGCAGGTCTCAGGACAGGGAAATCTCCATTACTCTGTGAGTAGTCATATTAAATCTGTCACCTTTTTTGTGTAAGAATCAAATCATCTTAAATCTAAGAACATTCTTTATGTGTTTTTCAGAGCCGCGATATTCAACCCCAAAGAGAGCTACAGGTCCTACATCCAGGCACATTGACAGGTCAGGGCACACAGTCAGGTCCAGGCACAGTGTCGGTTTAAAAGGCATCGTATGGTCAATTTATATAATATTTATATATATATGTCCTTGATATATTTATTGGGTTGGGGATGTTAGTTTGTCTATTTCTGTGTTGAAGTGTAAGAGTATTGAAGTGTCCAAGTGTAACAGGAATATACACCCCAAATTACAAGAATACCCTAGGTAATTTTTAGGCTATTGTGATGGATGATGACCTAAACCCAGGCTGTCCAAATAAATGGAGAAGAGAGGCTGTTACAGTCAATAAATAATCAATAATTTATTATTGTTCCATTTCAGGTATGTTTGTGTTCTCTCAGTCTTTAGTTAAAAACAAGCAAGGCAATATACATTCATAAATAACAAGGAGAACACGCTAAACCAACAGGTGGCACACTGACAAAGATGCCAAAACCAAGAATTCCCTCACTGAGAGCCTGTGCCCACTTAACTGAAGCACAGTGGTACCCTGAGCTAAGCAGTATCAAAAAAAACTCATAGTGACTGATTATATTATATGTGTACACACAATGGTTAAGAGCTATCAAGCATCACGCTACACTGCACAGCAAGCACACAGAAGGTGCAACCCACACTCTTGCCCCTAGGGCGTGTCCACACAATACTGCTATGTAAACCAACAGGATCAGTTACAGTCAGGCCACAGATCATAGAGATGGGGGCAGCAAAGGGGCAAGGAGACAAAATAAGTCAATAAAGAAAAAAATAATCATTCAGAAAAAAAAGAAACAATCAAAAAACACAGAACAAAAGTACACCACTCTCAACTACTACAAAAGAGGAAGAGGAGCAAAGGCAAGGGGGAGAGTAGAACCAAGGAGGGAGGATCAGATACGCAGCAGCCGCACACAGGCGAGCCGCTGATACGACACAGGGAAACCCGTGACGGCAGGGAAAGCTAAGAAAGGGGAGGAAGAGGGGCAAACTAATGAGGGGGCTATACTCTGCAGCCGGTAGACTCAACCAAACAAACACTGACGCTACTCGACCGGCATTGATTAGACTACGCTAACCACTGCATACACAGCCTCAGTCAATACAACACGTACACACACCAAACACACTCACGCACATGATACGAAAGAAAAAAACACAAGACTGTAGAACATAAGGCTGGCTGTGACGCTAAACCTAAACAACAATAAAAAGAAGACGGGGAAAACAGTGATCAAATCCAGGTCCACAGTCACAACAAAATCTGTCGCGGGAAAGAGCAGATCTTAATATCTCAACAGCCTGGATGCCTATACCCGTATAGATCACAATGATAGACAACAGGAGATGTACATATATATGAGGCTACCATGCCTACCTTTACTCTCAGGGGTAAATGCTACTGATGACCCAGGGAAGAAAGAGAAGCCCGGAGCTCTCAGTGCACTACGGTACAACAGGTGAATGTTACTACCAAGTGGTGAGCGATGACATTAATACTCACAAGCGTAGTGAATTGGGAACAAGATGAAAGCAGTTACCTCACACACTTGGCTGGAATAAACCTCTCAAGCTTCCATGGACAAATGGCACAGCTACCCGCAACAAACAGCTTTTTTTTCAGGGACGACCGCGTGAGTTTCAAACAATCCCGAGACACTTCTAAATACTGGAGGAAGTTACGTGCACATTATGTACCGTCGCACCAGGTGAACCTAATCAATTTGATGACTACCGGGGTTCAACCGGCTACACAAGTATAATAGCCATCAGGTCCAGCAACGGCTCTAGGCATGACAGAGAGAGGTCCAGGCACAGTGATGGGTCCAGCCACACTGACAGGTCCAGGCACGACAGCGATGGGTCCAGGCACAGAGAAAGGTCCAGGCACAACAGCGACAGGTCCAGGCACAACAGCGACAGGTCCAGGCACAGAGAAAGGTCCAGGCATGACAGCGACGGATCCAGGCACAGAGAAAGGTCCAGGCATGACAGCGACGGGTCCAGGCACACCAACAGATCCAGGCATCACAGTGTCAGGGACAGTGGTGGCTCCAGGCACAGTGTCAACCCGAGGCATGGTGAGTTGTCCAAAGACCACAAGTATTCATCAAAACATTTTGTAATTCAATGAGTATTATCCATACATCCCTAATTGTTACAATAGTGTAGATTTATTGTGAAATTATTGTACAATTATGAACATCTGTCTTAGGGCCCAAATCTGTTGGCCAGAGGTTTTATCAAAAAAAATGTCACTTAGAAGTTTCCTTAACTGACTTATAGTTACCTTGCTTTACAGGTACTGCAGTCGCTGGGTTTCAAAGGCAAACGGACAAATTCCCAATGTCCACAGCAAGTGAGTTGAAATATTTGAGGAATGACAAAGGAAACCAAAACTGAATTAAACAGGCCTTGAATCAGGGTAAACAAACTCGGAGACGCTCTTATTTCTCAAGACTTTGTTGAACATACCGCTGTTTGTGTCATTATTGTTTGGAGGTATTAGGTCAGATAACACTTGTTTTAATATTTACCACGGTCTTTCAAGTAACGCATTGTAAATCTGATTACATCAGAACAATTGTGAACCAGTCTAGCTAAAAATACTTTAGCGAAAATAGGGAAATCTTCAAAATCAACATAAATGTTCTTTTTGATTTCAGAATTTCAGAAAAAAAGTATTTGCCAAGTTAATTGACATCCACTTGGAGATCAAAAGCCTTGGCAGAAGTGAGCCTGCCCTTTCAGCCACCCGCATTGAGAGGTTGAAGACCATGGAGGACTTTGAGAGAGAGGAGCAACACCATCAATGATGGTCAAACTTTTGACACCTTGGTAGGATTTACATGAGTCTTAAAGTGATGTGCTCGTGGGGAGCAAACAGTGTATAAATCATGTGGGGTGCAGTATGTCTGAAGTTTTGTCATGGACTTTTTTCCAACAGGTGCAGCAACTAGCCCGTGTTGGAGGGAAAGACCTGAAGGACTGTGTCCACAAAGTCCTTGACTGTTATGTGTCAACATATGGATTAACCCTAATGTCCCAACAAACAGGGGACGTCCCCTGGACGTTTACAGGACATTCATGATGTCTGCGATTGGTCCCCACCACAACGTTCTCTAGCGAACGTTATTGGGACATTTTTGAAGTTCGTAATAGGTTCTCGTTTGGTCCCTAAGCGACGTTTGGAACGAGCTGTAAATCGGACCTTCAAGGGACGTTCTAATTTTGTCCTTCGGGGGACTTTGCATTTGGTCCCTCAACAACGTCCTAGTGACCTTTGCATTTGGTCCTTTAGGTGATGTTCACAATATAACCAGGGATTAGTGATCTCATGCTCTACAGGGCGTCTAAATAGCCTGTGCAGGGACCGTTACGTTTCTGGGTTTTGTGAGAGCTGGAAAGTGGACAGAGAGGATAGATAGCGTTGTGATAGTTTTTCAAGCATAGTTTAGTATTTTGGTAATTTTGAAGCGTTAGTTTTGTAGTTTATATTGTTAGTGTAGTTTATATTATAGTGTATTGTATATAATTAGATTTTTTATAAATTCGTCCAATAGTTAAACAGTGTTTTAGATAGTTTGATAGTGTTTTAGTGTTAGGCACTGTACAAGTGTACAAAACAACATTTAAGTTAAATTTTTAGCACTTTAAGCTCTATTATAAGGTTATTTACCATCATACACAATGTTAAATATCAAAATTATGACAAATGGTGCAGTCTTGAGAAGTCACAGCTAGCTTCCACAATGGATCAGCATGGGCAGAAATTGTTGCAATGTATGCTTTGCATCATGTTGTATTTATCATTGATTATAGAACTATGTTCAGCCATCTCAAACCGTATAAATAAAACCTGATGCAAAGCATATTTTGTGATGAATTTTGTATCAGAAAACGGACACCATTGACCACTTTGTGAGTTTCCAGTCATTGAAAATATGGTGTTTTTGGAAGGATTTTCTCTATGCTCATGCTGATCCATTGTGGAATGTAGCAGTAACTTCAGCAATGGGCTAGAGTTCTCAAGACTGCACCATTCGTCATAATTTTGATATTTAACATTGTATGTGATTGTAAATCTTATTATAGGGTGTTAAGTGCTGAAATTTGTCCTTTAAAAAACATTTACAGACACAATTACATTAAAAATAAAAGTTTAAATTGAATACCGTGTGTGACTTTTGTTAAAAGAAAATAAGTGTAGATGTGTGCACAAAGACTCACTGAAACTTGTAACTAGCTGTAGGAACGAGGTAACTTTATTAACATGCAGGTAGCCATCCACTCACAAGTGTTCCACCCTTAAGCCCCTGGACTGTGAACGTCACCTCCTGTAGATAGAAATTAGGGATGACTGCCTAGGCAACCATCAACACAATCTACAATAAGGTCATAAATAAAGCCAAATTTGGTCAGAAGTAGTATTTAAATAAGTCATTTGACGATCATAAGATGTTGAAAAGACGTCCAGAATGACCATTTCTGAACTAACATTCAACGTTGTATGGACGTCAAATTTGGACGTTCATAAGATGTCATTGAAAAGAGGTAAAAACTCATTCTGGCTCTTCAGGAGGTGTCTTTTCAACATCCGACCAAGACGCCCGGTAGATGCCGTTTGGATGTGTTCTTGCTCAGTGGGTGCCAGCATGGTATACATTACACATTCATCATATTGATTCATATGACCTAATTCTTTGTTCCTCCTCATTCCCTTGCAGGGAACCACACTCACACACCCAGGCACACATACCCACATCACTTAAATAAGGCCCTGAACTGGGTATCTGCCTCCTTTGTTTTGACTGACACCACATTGCTCAACTCATACTGTTTTAAAAAGGGAAAGCTAACCTTACGCCTAAACAATATCATAAGTATCCTGGAGAGGAGATGTTCATTTGTGGAGCAGTTGTCAACCTTTTGATCCTTTGAGTAATTGCACACTTGATTTTTGGTTTCTGGAGGTGAGGGTTTTGTAGGGGGTTTCTGGGAAATGAGACAGTTTGGAGATATAGGGCCCTATCTTACACCCAGTGCATGGCAGCTAGCGCAGCGGTGCAGTTGTCTTTGCTAGCTTACAGGCAGTGCATTGTCATTTTTGTCATGTGCTCACGCTGTCAAAATAGCAGGTGAACATGCGCGGCCTTAGGTGTGGTAATTAAAAAAAGAGGTGTGGTCAAGCGCATGGTCTATAAGACGCTATTTTGACAGCACTGAATATGCGCCGTTGACCAAGAAAAACCTGGTTGGAAGTCAGTGGCGCATTGTTTAATGTTATTTTAAGGGCACAGTATCAACTTACTCATGTCGGGCTGCGTGATCATACACCCTGCTTCTGTCATACAACAACAAACAATAGCACACATCCATGCAAAATATATCAAATTAGATTACAATGGGACACATCGTTTTGAGATAAATGAAGATATGAGGAAATGTATGTCACAATGAGTAGTTATAATAATCAGGTATTCACAGATACGGGAGATTAGAAAAATTAGGTAGGTAGACCTATTTAAAAAAATAAAAAAGATTCTTTCACCAAATACCACAGGTATTTAAGGACACATGTCACAATGGAGCTGTCGGTCAATAACCAGGAAACTAAATCTGGCGGATCAACACTGACAGCTACTTTAGGCTACACCAACACAAGACCATGTAAGTTTATTAAAACACCTTGAACTCTTCAGTTAAATATCTTTGCATTTGCTCATATGTTGTCGATTCGCGCAGCCGAATGGAGTATCTGATGGCACAGAGAATTTTAAGACGGCAAAGGCAGAGGGTTCACCGTCCGAGACTTTCCTATCTGTCGCTCGGTGAGGAGGAATGTATGTGTAAGCTGCGCCTATCCCGTCAGACTGTGACAGACATCTGTCATCTCCTGGCAGATGATCTGGGAACTAATGCATCCTGTCCCTATGCCCTTCTCATTGCTGTTAAATGCCTACCCATTAAAAACATGGCTGATTACACCATACATCATGCCAATAACAGTGCGTGAATTGTCCTTTAATCGCAAACAAGCAAAAGCACACACTTCAGATGTTTGGATAAGTCAGGTGGCACATTACAGTACAGCCCTTGGAAAGTCGGAGCATTCTTTGTGGCATGTTGTGTGTTGCATAACATTGCCATACGCCATAGATGTCTCCTGGACTTAGATGAGGGAACATTACAGGACTTTCAAAGAGGTGAGGCTGAATTGCATGTGCCGATGCCAATGGACCCAAATGCACCAGCAGCAGCACGGGAGAGGAGAGATCAGCTGGCAGAACAGCTTCATCATCCGTAGCCTGGTAAGCACAGGTTTTTTATTATTATTTCTTCGGAAGAAAATCGGTTTGGTATCCCTGGTAATTGCGCCATTGAAATAGCAGTCCGCCATTGATCAAGCGCCTCGCTTTTAAAGGGAATGACAGATGACGATCTGATTGGTTCTTTGCATGTCACGCCCAAAACATACCTCTGATTAATTAGGTAGACTTGTCCAACCCTTTTGGAGCAATGCGCTGGCGCTAGGCGCATTTTTTCCGCCATCAAAATAGCAAAACGCGCCAGACCACACCCACAACGACAGTGCGCTTCACGCCACTGACGATGCGCCTTAGATCGTTAAAATAGGGCCCATAGTATCACTAAGTACCACTGTGTTCTGAGGAGGGATAGTCGTTGCTGGGAAACCTGACCGGAGGATGCGGTAGGGAAGGACGCACACAACGACCGTCGTAGCGGAAGAAGAAGGACGCACCAACAACCGTAGCGGAGGAACCGATTTGGAGGATGCATGGAAACATGGACGCCGCCATCATCGCATAGCAACTGGACGAGGGGATGCCGCAGCCGGGGACACCGAGGAATATTGTGGAGCAGCGGTTTTTAAAATGCGGGTCTATATAAGAGCTGGACTTTGTCATTGAGGGAGACTGATTATTTACATGCTGCTGAAAGCTACATGACTGTGCAATTTTAGTGAGATCGCTTACCTTTGAAAAAGAAACTTACTGACTTTGTTAAGATAAAATTTATGCGCAGGCTATAATCGGCAGTTTAGTAGTTAGCAACGTTGTGCGGTGAACCATCAAGAGACACCTGTCGTCGGACTTCGAGGAGTGGACCAATTTCAGTGTGGACTCAGAACCTACGACACTGACTGCCCGGTGAGGCTTTGCAACCTGCGTTTGGGAGATTCTGATGTTTGGAATAAACTTAAACTGTTAGATTAGGAAAACCCTCTAGTTCTGTAACTAATAAGCGCAAATTTACTTTTTTATAGACCGCTGACTGCTCAACTGTGTCTTTGTGCTGTGGATTAGTGTTACGGCAACTTTTGTCCACTTTGTTATTGTAACATTGCTGGATCTTCAGCCCGTAATGGCTAGTTATTATGTAGCCTATGCGCTCTCCTCCCTTTCACACATTCCTTACTGTTATTCATTCTGTTTTGTGTTTACTTGTAGTATAGGAGACCGGTAGGGTGTATTACATGGTACCGTTAGAAAAAGCCACAGCTGTAATGGTGTGTATGTGGTTCCCACCAATACATATATTATCCTTAGCTTTTTGGTTATGTACCAGATGTGATGTAATCCTCCTCTGAGAATGAAGGACTCTGACATCCTTCCCATTCTCCATTCCTGCCTGCATTTCAGAGGCCTTGTTAACCATAACCTTTGTGCAATAAAGTTGAGCACTCACACCTGTCACTCAGGAGTCACTAAAATGAATTCTTGAAGCCAGTGTCCGTCAAGACCAAGAGCCAAACTGTGAGTGTTCAGCAAGTATATTAAATTGTAGTTTTTATTTTTTTATTTTTTATCACATTTTAGAAGGAATCATTCTGCTTTTAAGTTCACCATTAAGATCCTTGAGATTCTTTTCTGGTTTCAAACCCTTCTCCTTAACCTTGATTTGAAAAGTTAGTGAATTTATAAATGTAAGTTCATTTTCTTTGTGAATGAAGCTTTTGCAAGCTTTGTGAATGAAGCTGTTGGGGCGACAGTGGCTCAGGAGATAGAGAAGTCAACTGGGGATTGGAAGGTCCCTGGTTCGAATCTGGCTCATCCTGGCAAAGTGTCAAAGTGTCCTTGAGCAAGACACTGAACCCCCAACAGCTCCCAGTGGCCAGTTGGTAAGCCTGTATAGCAGCCTCTGCCACTGGTAGGTAGATGTGAGGCATATAACTGTAAAGTGCTTTGAGTACTCAAATGAGTAGAAAAGCGCTATATAAATGCAGTCCATTTACCATTTACAATGAGAGCATTGCTCCCCTTGAGGAGCATGAATAAAGCCCTGTTTACACTAGCAGAGAATGTAGGGTAAAAGAGGGAAAATGGAGCAGCTGTGCTTCTCATAGGATGAGATGCCCATTGAATAGGACAAAAGAAGTCATAACAGCCTCCTGAAGTCATTCTCAGCATGTCTGTATTTGCCATCAACACGAATGGCAATCCAGAACTAAAGCGTTCTGGTCTGTGAGATTAAAATAAATGACCACAAATAACCATGTTAACCCAATGTTCACCTTTCTGTTCTTGTTGCTGATGTGTTGCTGATGTGATATGTATGTAATCTATCCTGCCATGATGGCTGTGCAAGTGTCCTGCAATAAGTCGTAGTGAAAAACCAGTCCAAAATCAGTAACCAAAAAATCCACAGGAATACACAGTATCAAAAACGGCAGGCAAAAAGGGTGAATTAGGATTAGGCAGAGTCAACATGGCTACTGATGAGACAACAGGGAACAGGTGCGCAGGATGGGCTTCAGGTGGTGGGTGTGGCAGCAGGGCAGACAGACGGGACAGGAGGTGGGGGCAATGGCTGAAAACAAAACAAAAAAACACATGCATGGGAAAAATAAACAAAAGACACACCCACTCTGACAGACAGGGAGAAACCAGCAGCTCAGGCTGGAGTGCTGACACAACTCTTCAGAGCACAGGAATCTTTAGTGCCAGTAGTGACAGTCTGTAACAGAATCTTTATAAAAAATGGAGGAATTCAAAACTCTCCTTCAAAAAACACAGTAACTATTGTAATGAACATACTATATCACCAATATATCAATATTTTGAAACTACTGTGCACCACAGGATATGCATATACAGTACCAGTCAAAGTGTGGACCAGAGTCATGTAGAGAGAGTCACATCAACAGAAGTTCAAAATGCTTGATCGTCACGTGATTCATGTAGACTTCAGATAGTTCCAGGAAGTTCTTGGCGGGAAAATTGAATGAGTATATACAAAGAGACAGAACTGTGATTTTTGGTAATTAGTAGTCAATAAATGCATTGATTTACAATATTTATATAGCACTCCGACATGTGTATGTAGTTACATCAATATGTTTTTTAAAAAGTAAAATTCGGTACTATTTGAGGATTAGTGTGAACAGCTAGCATTACCTGCCTTGTTGACATAGTTTAGGCTAACGTTACCTTGGTTAAAGAGCGTGTTGCTGTTGTTTATTGCTTTGAATTCTTTTTTTTTATTATTATGTTCTTAAACTTGTATGGTAGTCAAGAGCAATCATATCCTCATGTTTATTGATATATTTAGAGGGAGGGGGAGGGAAGGAAATTGGTGGTTTCAGTAATCCCATGGTAATTGAGTAATCTTAATAACTTAATGAATAATGTAATCGTATGACTTTCAGATAGGACAGAAGGAGACTGACAGATGACTATCAATGATTGACATGAATTCATTAAATAAATCTTTAATAAACTCAGAAACATGAATAGCATGTCAAGCAGTTTGTCTGTGCCCTTTCCTCCGTGTTGTCCTTGCATATGTCAGGAGTCCTGACAGAGTTATTTGGCGGGGCTAGATTCCCTGGAGGTAAATTGGTGGGGGTCAGGAACACGCATTCCAGGGCAGAATGAATAATTGTTTGATTGGCTTTTGGGTGGCAGCTTTGGCTGGAGTGCGGGCTCACAGCTTCTCCTTGTTCCTGATTAGGGTAGCAAGGTTTAGTTGGGAGGGACACCAGGGAAGAAGGCTCTGTGTGCAAGGAGTTTTAGATGGGTTTTTGGTTTAGTTTTTCTTTTTGTTGGGGAACCGGCCATTTTGGGAATCAGTTGGAGTTTTCTTTTTTGTAATTTCTTTGGTTTTGTTTTAAGTTCCCGGAGGTCGCAGACTGGGAACTTTTATTTTTTGTTAGTTTATCAATTAATTCTCTTGTTCCTTTCCTTTTTTTCTTTTGGGTTTTTTGGCTGTGTGGTTTGTGTTGTCTGTTGGGGCGGAGTGGACTATGGGCCTTCCTGGCGGCGGTTCCCGAGATGGAGCTACACTGGCCGAGACTGATATGTGCCAGGGAAAGGGGAACACAGCAGGTGGAGAGACAGCGGCCTCGGACCCCCCCCAGTGCTGGGCATGAGACGGGGAGTGGATATCCCATTGTCATAAGGAATGTCCTAACCCCAGGGAAGCATTGGGGTGTGTGTGACCAGTAGCAGCGGGTGGCTGGAGTAACGCTGACATGCTGCCATCTCCCTTCCTACAGTACAGCGTCATGGAGCTCCAGACCTGACAGTGTGGCGTCAATGAGGAGGGGCCGACAACTGGTGACTACGGCAGCCGCTGGGAGGTCGGACAGCGAGAACAAGAGCTTGCCCTCCACCTCTGTGTGCTTTCTTTTCTTTTGGTTTTTATTTTGGGATGTAGTAAGGCCTGGAAGAGATGCGCGGGCCAAGCTACATCCCACCGTTATTACATTTTCTATTTTGTGTGCCCCCCCCCCAAGTGGGGTCAGGCACGTGAAGGGCCAGAATGGGGGCACCTGGAGTGGTTAATGGCATGTATGGGAGAAGACCTGAGTGGTCCGAGTGGTGCGCTGTGTGGGGGTTGCCCATACCTGCGGGTCGTCTCCAGGCTGGGTGGAGGAGTCCCAGGAGGGGAGAGCAGGTTGGGGAGGGGAACGAACCAGGCCAGGGGGGAAATGGTGAGAGTCTTGGTGTCCCTGCTCACATGTCCCTGGTACATTTTCGCTGCTGGGTCGCAATCACACTCTGCATTTTCTTCAGGAAATGCACTTTTCTAGTTTTTTCTTATTCCACCAAATTTTACCACTTATACCACTTCCCGTCCCACAGTTTGAGATATCGACCACAAACCAACTGTAACCCATCTGGTCTGACCCCGATCAGTGTGCTTGTATACAATTAAGCTGTACCCACACTCGTTCTCTGGTTTGTCATTTTTTCATCCATTGTTTTCCCTATAGACTCCCATTCATTTTTAAAATCACCCCCTCACACTTCATGGCCTTCCCACTCGGTCACTTTTCACCCCTTAGCCACCATCTCGCATGTTGCCTTGGGACAAATCACCCAACACTCAACCAAGACCATCTTGACCCGCACTCATCTTTTTGTTGTTCACTCATCCTTCCATCCTCCCATTCACCTCAGTTCATTTTCAAAGTCTTACCACTCGGTCACCATTTGACCAATAGCCAGGGGACCTGATATGCTGCTTTGTGTCCCAACACTCACCAAAGGTGGGTGTGTCCCTAGCAACCATATTATTCACCCTAGCAACCACTTAGCAACACCCTGGCAACCACCCAACAACACCCTAGTAACCACCTAGCAACACTCTGGCAACCACCCAACAATGCCCTAGTAACCACCTAGCAACACCCTAGCTTCCACCTAGTAATGCCCTGGCAACCACTTAGCCACATCCTAGTGATTGTCTCATATACGTTAGGACGTTTTCGCTGCCAGGTCATAATCACACTCTGCATTTTCTTCAGGAAATGCACTTTTCTAGTTAAGAACTGAAAGTGTTTTGTCTGCTCTGACAATTTGATTCTAAAATAGGAAATGTCAGTTGCCTACGCTCCACATGAGAGAGAGAGAGAGAGATTGACTGACTGACTGACTGACTGACTGACTGAGCACTCAAAGGACAACCGTTCTCAGTTTATGCTACACAGAATCCTGAGCATATGCAGAAATAATTAGGATAAAAAATGCGCTTGTGCAAACTTCCAGTTGGCAAAAAGGTGTCTCAAACAAGAAAGACCCCCATGGTGTCTGGGTCCACTGTTTCTATCATGTATGTTCCCTGGAGGTTTCAGATGACAAAATGCAGAAAGTTTTGTCCCCCTTCCTGTCACGTTACATCCCTCAATCTGGAGTTTTTTTTTCACATGTTGTCTCGCTGTCGGTGCTGTCAGGCAGTAGCCTGGCCCCCACTCTCATGTTTCTAATTAGTCTCATTTAATTAATTATATCAGGCAGTGCATCTTCCACACACTCGTTTGTATTCTATCGTTTTTAAATAAGCACTAAAAATCTGCTCCCTGTGCGCTAACATATATATTATACTTGTCCTTGGCACAATAAATTATATTTAATAAATGAGATCAACACCACTGTCACTGTGTGCTTATTTATTCCGCCATCTTGAAACGCGTACATCTGAATCTCACGGGACTTCCCCACATCACCCTACTGTAGTGCACATACTGTGCTGGCTAGTACTTAAGGATGTTACATCTCCCTTAAAAAAAAGAGATGCTCCTTTGTGCAGGAACAGACCAATCCTATAGAGACAGAGCGCAACGGGTCATCAGAGGGAAAACTACGCCCCTCGTGGGGGAAGACATTCCGCAAAGTTGAAAGGGAGTAAATGGGAAATTGCGGGACTGTTACGGGTATGCCACATGACGTCAGGAAAAGGGTGCACGGAAGTAAGGTTTAGGGGTCACATGACGTCAGGGTCACGGGTGCACGAACTTGTGCACCTTGGGTAATTTAAATGTCTATGGCGGCAAGCACAGGCGGACGGAATTTGAGTGAGTACCAGCGTACTATATTGTGCGAATTTAGTGTTGTCTCACTTTGTGTTTAAGAGCCGCTTTTTGTGTAAAGTTCGTAAGACGGTGGTGCATTTTTTGTCGAGTTTATTTTCTAGTTTTGTTTTGGTTGTTTTGGATAGGACGGTGGAGCCGGTCCGACGGTCTATTGCAGACTGGCCGGTCCCCACCGTTTTATTTCATTCTTTTGCGCACCGATCTCCAGATCTCCATACTTTTCTTTACTCCACATTACTTTCTTCCCTCTCTCTAAAACCACTCTTTCTAAAACTCCAGTGCACTGCTATCTCTCCAACTATCTGTTCTCCAATCTGTATAAATACTGCTCAACCCGTTCAACTACGAAGCACTCGCCGCTGCGTCTTCTGCCCGGCTGGACCAAACTCGGAAGAGTGAGTAGCCGGGATTGTTATATTATTATGTGCGGAGTATTTGTCCTGCCAACTGCCCTGTGACTGCCTGTAGTCACCTTTGGTAGGAGTCTGGCCGTAACATAATTTGGGGGCTCGTCCGGGATTTGTTCTGTTTCAGTCGCGTTTTGGTGCGACTCAATGTCGAGTGTGCGGCATTAATTTTGTATTGCGGGTTTTGATTGTTGACGGGTGCTGACATTGAAAGTTGGGGCCGGATCTCAGTATTGTTGGGGTGTCGCCTGCATTTCTTTCTGAAATCTGTTACTTTTATTTCTGTTTCGAAAGTGTGCTTGCAGGAACGAAAATGGTTTTCGAACTTGGCGAGTTTGTTGCTAATCCGACAATCGAGGTGTTCGATAGTTGTTCAAAAGCGAACTTGTTCGAGATTGCGGAGTTTTATAAAATCAAAATAAACCGTGCTAAGACCAAAAAGGAAATCAAATCTAGCATTGCACAGGTGTTGGTGGAACGGGAGTTATTACCGGCTGACGTTGTAAAATCTGAGGAATCTATAGCTATTGAGCAACTGAGATTACAGTTGGAGCTAAGAAAGGTTGCGTTAGCTGAAAAGGAAATTGAACTCCAGTTTAATGAAAAGAGGGAACAGAGGGAGAAAGAACTAGAGATACTCCGTTTGGAACAGGAGAAACTAAAACTGGAGCATGAGAAGGAGTTGCAAAGTAAGAAAATGGAGATGGAAATGACTTTGCGTATGCGAGAGCTGGAATTAGGCGTGAGAGCGCACGAATCCCCGTCCACTGGGTTTGATGTGAGTAGGCACGTCAGAATGGTTCCTCCTTTTGATGAAAAGGAGGTGGATAAATATTTTCAGCACTTTGAGAAGGTGGCTACCAGCTTGAAGTGGCCAAAGGATGTTTGGGCTCTATTGCTACAGTGTGTGCTTACTGGGAAAGCCCAGCGTGCATATTCTGCCTTACCTGCTGAGCAGAGCTTGAAATATGATGAGGTGAAAGCAGCCATTTTAAGAACATATCAGCTCGTGCCTGAAGCATATAGGCAGAAATTTAGAAACTATAGCAGACTGGAGGGCCAAACATTTGTGGAGTTTGCTAGGGAGAAAGAAACTCTCTTTGATAGATGGTGCGATTCTCAGGACATTCAGGCAGATTTTAAGAAACTCAGAGAAATGTTGTTAATGGAAGAATTTAAAAGATGCCTTCCTGAGGATCTTGCCACACATTTAAATGAGCAAAAGGTGCTGGAGGTGAGTCATGCTGCAGTTTTAGCTGACGAATATGTCCTTACTCACAAAGGGGGTTTTAGACAGTCCTCCCGAGAGTTAAAATTTGAGGCCAAAGGTGGACTTAAAAGTTCACCTAGCCAGGACAGGCCTGTAACGGTCTCAAACGCCACTGACAAGAGACCAGCTGAGGCTGGGTCAGTAGCAGGAGAGAAGGGCTTGGGGACAAAGCAGAAGCTTGTCTGTTTTTACTGTAAGAAGAAAGGCCACAAAATGGCTGACTGCTGGATCCTTCAGAAAAAGAATCAGTCCTCAAAAGGGGTTGCTCTTATAAATTCTCAAGCACCTGTAGTTGAGACGGTGGTTTCGACAGAGCTAGCTTCCTTTAAGAAGAGTCGGGTTCTGGGGGAATATGAGCCTTTTCTTACAGAAGGTTTTGTCTCTTTGGCTGGTGGAGGGGAGGCTGTTTGGTGCCCAGTTAAAATATTAAGAGACACTGGTGCGGCCCAGTCTTTCATTTTAGAGGGGATTTTGCCCCTGGGTGAGCAGACCATGACAGGCACTAGTGTACTGGTCCAGGGTTTTGACATGTGTTTTGTGGAAGTTCCTTTGCATGTCATTGAGCTCAAATCAGAGTTGGTGTCAGGACGCGTTGAAGTTGGTGTACGTTCCAACCTTCCAGTGCCAGGAGTGTCCTTCATTTTAGGAAATGATTTGGCTGGGGGTAAAGTTTTAGCAAACCCCAGGGTTTCAAGGGAACCAGTACATAGGGAAGTCCCTGAAAAAGTAGTGGAAAAATACCCTGAAATTTTTCCCACTTGTGCAGTAACGCGGGCAATGTCTAAGAGGTTTGGTGCCCCTAAAGGTGATAAAAGGAATGGGTCTGTTCATGATTTGGATGATGTTGACCTTGGGGAAACATTTCTGGGTAGCATGGATGGACTTGCCCCAGTAGAATCACCCCCTCAGCTGGTTTGTCCCCAAGATGTGGATTGTGAGCAGAGTGAGAGTGGCTTCGCTTGGGCTACGGAGGGGTTGGGTACAAACTGTGTAGCGCGAGAGGAGTTAATTAGCCTGCAGAAGAGGGATGCAGATCTAGCACCCCTCTATGAAAAAGCCCTGACAGAAATGGAAGCTGAGAAGGTTCCTGTGTGTTATTTTTTGAGGGATGCGGTGTTGATGAGAAAATGGAGGCCACCAGATGTTCCAGTTTCTGAGGAGTGGAACATTGTGGAACAAGTTGTGGTTCCACTATTGTACCGCAAACAAATCCTGAGTCTAGCTCATGATGGTACAATGGCGGGTCACCTAGGGGTTACGAAGACGTATGATCGGGTTTTGAGGCACTTCTTTTGGCCTGGCTTGAAAAGAGATGTGGTGTCATACTGCCGATCTTGTCATATTTGTCAAGTTAGTGGCAAGCCAAATCAGAGGGTAGACGTAGCCCCTTTGCAGCCCATTCCTGCTTTTGAGGAACCCTTCAGCAGAGTTATTGTGGACTGTGTTGGTCCTTTGCCCAGAACTAGCAGTGGTAATCAGTATCTGCTCACCATAATGTGTGCATCAACCAGGTTCCCTGAGGTTGTCCCCTTAAGAAAGATTACTGCTCAAGTGGTGGTGAAAGCCCTACTAAAATTTTTTTCTGTTTTTGGTCTTCCTACGTCCATTCAGTCAGACCAGGGGTCCAATTTTATGTCTGGAATTTTTAAACAGGTGATGCAGCAACTTGGCATCCAACAAATTACTTCCAGTGCATATCACCCAGAGTCCCAAGGGGCTCTGGAACGGTTTCACCAGACCCTGAAGTCAATGCTAAGAACTTACTGCTGTGGGTTTGAGAAGGACTGGGATGAGGGCATTCCTTTCTTGATGTTTACAGTAAGGGAGGTGGTACAGGAGTCCTTAGGTTTCAGCCCAGCGGAGTTGGTGTTTGGTCACACTGTGCGTGGGCCGTTGAAACTTCTTAAAGAGAAGTGGTTATCTGACGATACCCCTGCTAATTTGCTGGACTATGTAAGCAAATTTCGGTTTAGGCTTACTAAGGCCTGTGAGATGGCACGGTCAAACTTGGAGTTGACCCAAAAAAGAATGAAGACCTGGTATGACCGTAAGGCTCGGTTGAGAACTTTCAGTCCAGGGGATCAGGTGCTGGTTTTGCTTCCTGTTCAAGGCTCTCCCCTGCAGGCTCACTACCAAGGTCCGTACCGGGTTGAGAAAAGGATTGGGTCTGTTGATTACCTGATTGCCACTCCTGATAGGAGAAAAAAGAATAGGCTGTGCCATGTAAACATGTTGAAAGCTTACTGTCAGAGAGAGGAGGATGAACAAGAAAAATGTCCTGCTGTAAAGACTGTCGCTATATCCTCTGTAGTGATGGATGGTGGCATGGAGGAGCAAGAGCCTGCCCCGGTGGTTCAGGGAGGACCGGAGGGTCGGTTACGAAATTCAGAATATTTAAGTGACTTGGACACACAATTAAGACATTTAGGACGACGAGAACGCGTGGAGTTAGCAAATTTGATTTGTTCATACCGCGTGCTGTTTTCTGATGTCCCCAGCAGAACCACACTTATGTCCCATGACATTGATGTTGAGGGTGCCGTTCCTAAAAAACAACATCCATATAGAGTGGGCCCAGAAAAAGGGAAAAATCTTAGGAACGAATTGTCTTACATGCTTGAACATGGTATTGTGGAACCCAGTCACAGT
Source organism: Megalops cyprinoides (assembly GCF_013368585.1). Classification (NCBI taxonomy): domain Eukaryota; kingdom Metazoa; phylum Chordata; class Actinopteri; order Elopiformes; family Megalopidae; genus Megalops; species Megalops cyprinoides. The sequence continues at coordinate 33,271,530 of NC_050597.1, forward strand.
AGCTGGAGCTCTCCATGTTTGTTGGTTCCCAAGCCAGATGGAACTTATAGGTTCTGCACAGACTATCGGCAGGTGAATGCGGTGACCAAAGCAGATTGTTATCCTCTACCCAGGTTGGATGACTGCATTGACCAGGTTGGCCCGGCTAAATATGTTAGCAAATTGGATCTCCTTAAAGGCTACTGGCAAGTTCCCCTAACGGATAGGGCAAAGGAGATCTCTGCATTTGTCACCTATGAGGGGCTATACCAATATACAGTTATGGCCTTTGGGATGCGAAATGCCCCAGCAACATTCCAGCGACTGATAAATCAGGTTTTGTGTGGGCTGGAGGGGTGTTCTGCATACCTGGATGACGTTGTGGTGTATAGTTCTACGTGGAAAGAACATGTTGAGCAAATGAAGGCTTTATTTGAGAGATTGGTGCAGGCCAATCTTACAGTGAACTTGGCGAAATGTGAATTTGGAAAGGCTACCGTCACCTATCTTGGTAAGGAGGTGGGCCAAGGTAAGGTCCGCCCAGTAAGAGCCAAGGTAGAGGCCATTGATCAGTTCCCTGTACCTAAAACCAGGAAAGAATTAATGAGATTCCTTGGCATGGTTGGGTATTATAGGGGTTTCTGCTGTAACTTTTCATCTGTGGTGGCCCCCTTGACAGATTTACTGAGTGCCAAGGTCAGTTTTGTATGGACCCAGGGGTGCCAGGAGGCTTTTGAAAGGGTCAAGGCGATCCTGAGTAGCTCTCCTGTGCTCTCAGCACCTCGTTTTGAGAAGGCCTTTAAGCTCGCTGTAGATGCTAGTGATGCTGGTGCTGGTGCTGTCTTATTGCAAGAGGATGAGTTAGGAATTGACCATCCTGTTTGTTATTTTTCAAAAAAGTTTGACAAGCACCAGAGGAACTATTCCACTATTGAAAAGGAGACTCTTGCTCTGGTCAAAGCAATACAGCATTTTGAGGTGTATGTAGGTGCTACTGTGCATCCAGTGGTTGTTTTTACAGACCATAACCCTCTAGTGTTTTTACAGCGCATGAAAAATAAAAATCAACGGTTGATGCGTTGGAGTTTGTTCCTCCAGGATTATAACCTGGAGATTAGGCACATTCGGGGTAAGGACAATATTATTGCTGATACCCTGTCACGTTGCCACATGTAGACAAATTTTAGATATGACAATAAATAACTAAGCTTGAGTTTGGAAATTTGTTTTCTTATTTATTTATTGTCTTAAGGGGGGTGGTGTTACGGGTATGCCACATGACGTCAGGAAAAGGGTGCACGGAAGTAAGGTTTAGGGGTCACATGACGTCAGGGTCACGGGTGCACGAACTTGTGCACCTTGGGTAATTTAAATGTCTATGGCGGCAAGCACAGGCGGACGGAATTTGAGTGAGTACCAGCGTACTATATTGTGCGAATTTAGTGTTGTCTCACTTTGTGTTTAAGAGCCGCTTTTTGTGTAAAGTTCGTAAGACGGTGGTGCATTTTTTGTCGAGTTTATTTTCTAGTTTTGTTTTGGTTGTTTTGGATAGGACGGTGGAGCCGGTCCGACGGTCTATTGCAGACTGGCCGGTCCCCACCGTTTTATTTCATTCTTTTGCGCACCGATCTCCAGATCTCCATACTTTTCTTTACTCCACATTACTTTCTTCCCTCTCTCTAAAACCACTCTTTCTAAAACTCCAGTGCACTGCTATCTCTCCAACTATCTGTTCTCCAATCTGTATAAATACTGCTCAACCCGTTCAACTACGAAGCACTCGCCGCTGCGTCTTCTGCCCGGCTGGACCAAACTCGGAAGAGTGAGTAGCCGGGATTGTTATATTATTATGTGCGGAGTATTTGTCCTGCCAACTGCCCTGTGACTGCCTGTAGTCACCTTTGGTAGGAGTCTGGCCGTAACAGGACACCATGTCTTGAAACAGCTTTAACATAAAATGTCAACACCAGTCCATTTCAATACCTTTCTGCCCAAAGAAATGGGCAGATATATATACTGAGATATATATATATATATATATATATATATATAGATATAGAGAGAGAGAGAGAGAGAGAGAGAGAGAGAGAGAAACTAAGTCTGATTGGGCTCCCTCAGTGTCCCTTTTATATCCCAAAATCAATGTGGAAAAATGACCCCACAGAGTGGCCAGCAGTCACTTATTTTGACTTGTGCCATTACCTGATCAAATCACCAGGTAGGCTAAGCTAGTCAATATTGTCATCTAGATAGCTAACGTTAGCTAACATTGTGATCAAAATACTCAAGTCTATAGTCTACTATTAGGCTACATATTATTAGCGCTACCATCGCCCTGTATCAATCCGAATCAATGTTGTATGGACTTGCCATATTGTCATGTAAGATCAAATGCTCAAGTCTAAATAAAATATAAATTGCAGTTACACTTGAGGCATAAAGACTATGTGTGGTGAAAATGATGGCTGGCGACTAATGTTAACTTTGGTAATCAACTAGCCACAGTGGCTGGTAGCTAAATGTTATTGTCAAACCCTGATTACAATGTTATTCTCCACATGCACTTCCCAGAAGGCTTTATTAAAAGTAACTAACAGGTTAGGATGAGCCATTTAGTCCCTGCAAACATGGAGATAAACCAAAGATTGAGTACTTTGGTAGCTAGCTTGCTAGATAACTAGCTAAGCTAATAGGCTATATCTGGGGAATTGGTATCAATCATATACAAATTTTTAACAACATATTCTCAGACAGAGAATTAATTAACTTTTTGACCTACATGACACAAAATTTCTGCTGCACACATAGACGTGAATAGTATCGGGATCCCATAAGGTCCCCGTGTCTCGGGAGCCCTCCTATCTGTTAATAGCTTTAAGCAAACTGTGAAGTCTTTTTGGCTCTGTTTTGCCATCTTGGAATCCTGTAAAAGCTTAAATCCTTATAGGGTTAGTTATCTTATTTGCCGTGCATCCCACCATGCAACGGCTTATTGGCATGATTGCGGTTTTAGTTTTAAGTCAAAAAAGAGAACTGTGCAATGCAAATCAATGGAAAGTGCAGCGTTGTTTTCCCCCACGACAGCTCATGCTGTAGCTTTCGTAATAACACACAAACTACAGACAATCTGCGGTGTTTGTTTTATTGTTAATCAAGGAGGATAAGGGGGAACAGGTTGAAAGTAATGATAGATTTAAAGGTAGTGTTCTGACTTTCTGTTTCCAGCTCACCCACCGCCACAGTGCAATATGGGTCGAATCTCGCTAATGACATTATAGCCCATCATAATGTGTGTGACATTCTTCATAATCGATAACCGACTTTAAGTTGGTGTGCCTTGACATTCTGATTTGACCTTTGATGTGCCTTAGCCCAAAAAAGGTTGAAAACCTCTGCTCTACAGCAGTGTTTCTCAATCCTCTTGGAGCCCCCCTGTAGAGCAGGGAAAGATGGAAAATGTGCAGAGTAGCGGGGCCCCAGGAGCAGGACTGAGAATCAGTGCTCTACAGTGTACTGTGTTGCCAGCGTTTTTTGGATATTGTGTGTTGTGTTTTCGCATCCCATCACTTTCAGTACAGTATTCAATAAATTACATGAGATATTCAACACTTAATTATAAAATAGGCTTTCTGTTAGATGATTTTGTCCAACTGTAGGCTAATGTAAGTGTCCTGAGCACGTTTAAGGTAGACTAGGCTAAGCTATGATGTTCGGTAGGTTGGATGTATTAAATGCTTTTTCGATTTACGATATTTTCAACTTACGATGGGCTGTAACCCCATCGTAAATCAAGGAGCATCTGTATATGAACATGTATGTTTAAATTGAGTAGACATTTTACCACATAACCAAAGTGCAATATCTCTTAGAGGCAGTATGTGATCAAAAGTAACCCTTCACAACAGGTAAGTAAACATAACTGGAAAGTGCATCAATTAAACTGTAGTGCATTCATTAAACAGTACTCCTTCATAAGTAACAGATATGCATAACAACAGGTAAGCATAACAGGTGCATTCACTTTTTTGTGAATGTACAATAGGGCAGCGATCTGCCTACACCTGTTACAATGTTTACAAGTCAAGGACTTGTCTAGGCCTGATGGTGTGGCCAGATCTTGTTGTATAGCCAGGCTGTTGCTGGTCTAGCTGGCCGTCTGGCTGTGGATGTTTCACAGGTTCAGGCTGTGGGAACTGTGTGTGGTTGGCACGTGGCTCTGCCTGTTGGAAATTTGTTGTGCTTGAACTCTCCTTGCTCTCATGGAGGTTCCAGCAGTTGCGTCGGAATGTCTGTCCTTCTCTCGTTTGGATGTGGCAACTCCTTTGCATATCTGTGGGCTGTGTTACCATTGCAGGTTTCCAGGATCCATCCTCATGCCGGAAACGGATGGGTGTACCCACAAGTAGGTGAGGTAGAGGTCTGGTAGATCTATTATAATATAGCTGCTGCCGTGGGTTGGCACACCTTTCCCCTCTCGCGTACAGCTTTCTGGGATGTGACTTGCGGCTGCAGTTGCTTTGCTGTCACAGGAAGGGATGAGCGTAGTCTTTGGCTCATCAGGAGTTGAGCAGGTGACATCAGGTTGTCCACGGGTGTGTTCCGGTATTCTAGTAAACCAAGGTAAGGGTCTTTGTTTTCAGCTTTGGCTTTGTCTAGGATGTGTTTTGCTATCTGGACTGTCTTTTCAGCAAGGCCATTGCTTTGTGGATAGCGGGGGCTTGTAGTGGTGTGTTTGAAATCTTATACCTCTGTGAAGCAATGTAGCATGGCCCATTGTCGCTGATGATAGATTCTGCAATGCCGTGGCAGGAAAATGCTGATTTGAGTTTGGTGATAACTGTTGATGAAGTACAGCTCTGTAGTCTCTCCATCTCAAAGATCCTGCTCTAGTAGTCTACTATGACAATGTAATCTTGTGCATTGCGGGTTTGCACTGCGTCGCTCTTGGCATGTGCTGCATTTCTCCACTGCTGCCTCAATCTGTTTTCCCAATCCAGGCCAAAAAAAAAGATCTGGTGCTTGGTTCTTGCTCTTCTCCATACCCATATGCCCGGCATGTATACGCTGTATCATGTTTTCTCTGAGCCTCTGAGGAATTATTTTTTTGCCTTTGAGCGTTATGCTGTCCATCTTGGAGATTTTGTCTCTGTGGTTCCAGTATTCTTGCATGTTAGATGGGCATTTTTTCATTTCATCAGGCCATCCGGCCTTTGTGACACTTTTCAGTGCAGAGAACTGAGCATCTTGTGCCAATTGCCTCTTTGTGTCAGTACTTTGGCCCCCTAGCTGTTGTTCTTGTGTTTCTCCCTGTCTATCAGTGTTGTCCATGTGCTTTTGTTTACAGTTCCCTTGTGTTCCGGCCCTGCCCTGCTCTGCCCTGTCCTCGCCCACCTGAATTCTAGATCACCTCAACCTGCCTGTCTGCCCACCTGCATCCCATCTCCTCATCAGCTCAGCCCTATATCTACCCTGCTTGTCTCTGTCTTGTTGTCAGGTCATCTCAGTGTTTTCTCTGTTACGTAACTGCCTTGTTTCTCGTGTTATTGATCTCGTGCTGACTTCTGCCTGACTGCCTACCTTGTCCCTGCCTGCCATCCTGCCTTGGTTGCCTGATATGCCTGCCTACCGGTTTGACCCAGCCTGCTTCTGTTTTTGATCCCTGCTCCTTGTTTGTTCTGCCTTGGACTGCCTTCCTGGTTTTTGACCCTGCCTGTTCTGCCACAAACTTGCCCTGTGATTCTAAATAAACCCCTTGGAACCTGGAACCTGGTCTGTGTTTGAGTCTGTGCCTGTGTCCTGACACTTTGATTTCCTGTAGTCTGTTGTCGCTTACTGGAACACTGCTGATGGTGGTGTGTACTTGGGCTTCCATACCTTCCATCAGGTTGTCGTCATGGTATTCAGTTAAGTTTCATGACAAAGTGTCAGCCATCGGTATTTCCTTTCCAAGGTGGTGGAGGATGTGGATATTGTACTTTTGTAGCTGTAATATCCTTTGGAGCCGTGGTAGTGCTGCTTCCAGTTGTTTCCAAAGTATCGCTTCTAGTGGTTTGTGGTCTGATTCTACAATCACTCTCCGGCCATACTCGCGAAAATGCTTGCAGCCGAAGAGTACTGCATACAGCTCCTTTTCGATTTGAGCATAGCTCTCTTCTGTACTATTAAGTGATTTGGATGCATAGGCAATTGCTTTGCCATCTTGGAGCATGACTGTGCCAAGGCCACATTTTTAAGCATCTACTTGGAGCCTCAGCTCTTTCTGGGGGTCAAAGTATGCAAGCACTAGGTGATGCGTTATGAGTTCTTTCATCTGTTTGAATGCTCTGTCATGGATGTCATCCCATATAAATTTACTCTGTTGTTTCAATAGCTGTCGTAGTGGTGCGTTTACCTCAGAGAGTCGTGGTGTGAATCTGGCAAGGTAGTTGATCATCCTGAGTATGGTTTCCAGTTCAGCCTTTCTCTGCGGTGGTTGCATCTCTTGGACTGCCTACACTTTCAGTGGGTCTGGTCTGATGCCTTCATGTGAGAGTTTATGCCCGAAATAGCTGACCTCTGACACACATATGCGACACTTGTCAGGGTTTAGCTTTATCCCTCTCTCTCTTATGTGTTCTAGCATAGCTCTGAGGTTATCGTCGTGTTCCTGCTTGGTGTTTCCAAACACCAGGATGTCGTCCACTATGGCAGCTACGCCATTAAGACCTTCATATGTCTCGTCTACTTGCCTTTGGAATTCATCTTGGGCTGAGCTAATATCAAAGGGCAGTCAGAGAAATCTGTATCTACCAAATGGTGTGTTTAACGTTGTCAACAGCAATGATTCAATGCTCAGTTTTATGGCCCAATAACCTGACCTAGGACACTAAATATTGAGCTCCAGCATGTTTTGTGGTGATATCCTCTAGTGTGGGTAGGGGGTAGTAAGGTCTTTGGAGTGCCTTATGGAGGTCTATGGGGTCGAGACATACTCTCAATTTGCCTGTATAGGGTTTTTCAACTACCACTAAGGCGTTCACCCATTCTGTGGGTTCTGTTATCCTTGCAGATAATGGTGTTTTCCTCCATCTTGTCGAGCTCTTGCTTCAGTCGGCTTCATAGCGCGATGGGGATCCTGTGTGGTGGGTATACCACAGACGTTGCGTCTGGCTCAACATGGAGGCTGCACTCTCCTGGGAACTCGCCAATGCCCTGGAAAACATCTGCATACTCCTCCAGTATGCTCTGTGAGTCAGTGTCTGGTTTCTCATTTCCCTCAGTCACAGCCAGTACTAATTTGATCAAGTTCAGATCTAAACTAGATCTCATTCCTAAGATGGGCAGGGCTTTGGTGTCGACAATGTAGAATTCTAGCATCATTGAGCTGTCCTTGTATTTACATTTCAACTGGCAGATGCCCTTTACACTCAGTGTTTCTCCTCCAAATGTGGTGAGCCTATGTGTAGCTGGTTTTATGGCGGTGTTTTTAAACAATGTGCAGAACATGTTTTCTGGAATGGCGCTGATCTGTGCGCCAGTGTCTATTTTGAATTTCACTTTCTATTATGTTACGGCCAGACTCCTGCCAAAGGACAACCCGGCTACTCACTCTTCCGTGTTTGGTCCAGCCGGGCAGATGACGCTGCAGCAAGTGCTTCACAGTTTTAACTGGCTGACCAGTATTTATACGGGTCAGAGAAAAGATAGTTGGAGAGATAGCAGTGCACAGGAGTTTTAGAGAGAGTGGTTTGAGAGAGGGAAGAAGGTAATGTGGAGTAGAGAAAAGTGGAGATCTGGAGATCGGTGCGCAAAAGAATGAAATAAAACAGTGGGGACCGGCCAGTCTGCAATAGACCGTCGGACCGGCTCCACCATCCTACCCAAAACAACAAAACAAAACTAGAAAAAAAACTCGACAAAAAATGCACCACCATCTCACGGACTTACACATAAAGCTGCACTTAAACACTAAGTGAGAAAACAACTAAATTCGCACAATATACCACGCTGGTACTCACTCAAATTCCCTGATGACTGTGCTTGCCGCCATAGATGTTTAAATTACCTGAGGTGCACACCTTTGTGCACCCGTGACCCTGACGTCACGTGACCCATAACCCCTATTTCCGTGCACCCTTTACCTGACGTCATGTGGCATACTTGTAACACCACCCCCCTTAAGACCATAAATAAATAAGAAAACAAATTTCCAAACCCAAGCTTATTTATTTATTGTCATATCTAAAATTTGTTCTACACATGGCAACATGACAGGGTATCAGCAATGATATTGTCCTTACCCCGAATGTGCCTAATCTCCAGGTTATAGTCCTGAAGAAACACTCCAAGCGCTGTAAAAACACTAGAGGGTTGTGGTCTGTAAAAACAACCACTGGATGCACAGTAGCACCTACATACACCTCAAAATGCTGCATTGCTTGGACCAGAGCAAGAGTTTCCTTTTCAATAGTAGAATAGTTCCTCTGGTGCTTGTCAAACTTTTTTGAAAAATAACAAACAGGATGGTCAATTCCTAACTCATCCTCTTGCAATAAGACAGCACCAGCATCACTAGCATCTACAGCGAGCTTAAAGGCCTTCTCAAAACGAGGTGCTGAGAGCACAGGGGAGCTACTCAGGATCGCCTTGACCCTTTCAAAAGCCTCCTGGCACCTCTGGGTCCACACAAAACTGACCTTGGCACTCAGTAAATCTGTCAAGGGTGCCACCACAGATGAAAAGTTACAGCAGAAACCCCTATAATACCTAACCATGCCAAGGAATCTCATTAATTCCTTCCTGGTTTTAGGTACAGGGAACTGATCAATGGCCTCTACCTTGGCTCTTACTGGGCAGACCTTACCTTTGCCCACCTCCTTACCAAGATAGGTGATGGTAGCCTTTCCAAATTCACATTTCGCCAAGTTCACTGTAAGATTGGCCTGCACCAATCTCTCAAACAGAGCCTTCATTCGCTCAACATGTTCTTTCCATGTGGAACTATACACCACAACGTCATCCAGGTATGCGGAACACCCATCCAGCCCACACAAAACCTGATTTATCAGTCGCTGGAATGTTGCTGGGGCATTTCGCATCCCAAAGGCCATGACTGTATATTGGTATAGCCCCTCATAGGTCACAAATGCAGAGATCTCCTTTGCCCTATCTGTTAGGGGAACTTGCCAGTAGCCTTTAAGGAGATCCAATTTGCTAACATATTTAGCCGGGCCAACCTGGTCAATGCAGTCATCCAACCTGGGTAGAGGATAACAATCTGCTTTGGTCACCGCATTCACCTGCCGATAGTCTGTGCAGAACCTATAAGTTCCATCTGGCTTGGGAACCAACAAACATGGGGAGCTCCAACTACTATGACTTGGTTCCACAATACCATGTTCAAGCATGTAAGACAATTCGTCCCTAAGATTTTTCCTTTTCTCTGGGCCCACTCTATATGGATGTTGTTTCTTAGGAACCGCACCCCCAACATCAATGTCATGGGACATAAGTGTGGTTCTGCTGGGGAAATCAGAAAACAACACGCTGTATGAACGAATCAAACTTGCTAACTCCATGCGTTCTTGTTGTCCTAAATGTCTTAAATGTGTGTCCAAGTCACTTAAAAATTCTGAATTTCATAACCGACCCTCCGGTCCTGCCTGAACCACTGGGGCAGGCTCTTGCTCCTCCATGCCACCATCCTTCACTACAGAAGATAAAGCGACAGTCTTTACAGCAGGAGTTTTTTCTTGTTCATCCTCCTCTCTCTGACAGTAAGCTTTCAACATGTTTACATGGCACAGCCTATTCTTTTTTCTCCTATCAGGAGTGGCAATCAGGTAATCAACAGACCCAATCCTTTTCTCAACCTGGTACGGACCTTGGTAGCGAGCCTGCAGGGGAGAGCCTTCAATAGGAAGCAAAACCAGCACCTGATCCCCTGGACTGAAAGTTCTCAACCGAGCCTTACGGTCATACCAGGTCTTCATTCTTTTTTGGATCATTTCCAAGTTTGACCGTGCCATCTCACAGGCTTTAGTAAGCCTAAACCGAAATTTGCTTACATAGTTCAGCAAATTAGCAGGGGTATCATCAGCTAACCACTTCTCTTTAAGAAGTTTCAACGGCCCACGCACAGTGTGACTAAACACCAGCTCCGCTGGGCTGAAACCCAAGGACTCCTGTACCACCTCCCTTACTGCAAACATCAAGAAAGGAATGCCCTCATCCCAGTCCTTCTCAAAGCCACAGCAGTAAGTTCTCAGCATTGACTTCAGGGTCTGGTGAAAGCGTTCCAGAGCCCCTTGGGACTCCGGGTGATATGCACTGGAAGTAATTTGTTGGATGCCAAGTTGCTGCATCACCTGTTTAAAAATTCCAGACATAAAATTGGACCCCTGGTCTGACTGAATGGACTTAGGAAGACCAAAAACAGAAAAAAAATTAGTAGGGCTTTCACCACCACTTGAGCAGTAATCTTTCTTAGTAAAGATTCAGTAATCTTTCCAGCCTCAGGGAACCTGGTTGACGCACACATTATGGTGAGCAGATACTGATTACCACTACTAGTTCTGGGCAAAGGACCAACACATTCCACAATAACTCTGCTGAAGGGTTCCTCAAAAACAGGAATGGGCTGCAAAGGGGCTACCTCTACCCTCTGATTTGGCTTGCCACTAACTTGACAAATATGACAAGATCAGCAGTATGACACCACATCTTTTTTCAAGCCAGGCCAAAAGAAGTGCCTCAAAACCCGATCATACGTCTTTGTAACCCCTAGGTGACCCGCCATTGTACCATCATGAGCTAGACTCAGGATTTGTTTGCGGTACAATAGTGGAACCACAACTTGTTCCACAATGTTCCACTCCTCCGAAACTGGAACATCTGGTGGCCTCCATTTCCTCATCAACACCGCATCCCTCAAAAAATAACACACCGGAACCATCTCAGCTTCCTCTTCTGTCAGGGCTTTTTCATAGAGGGGTGCTAGATCTGCATCCCTCTTCTGCAGGCTAATTAACTCCTCTCGGGCTATACAGTTTGTACCCTTCGTGCGATCTCACGCCTAATTCCAGCTCTCGCATACGCAAAGTCATTTCCATCTCCATTTTCTTACTTTGCAACTCCTTCTCATGCTCCAGTTTTAGTTTCTCCTGTTCCAAACGGAGCATCTCTAGTTCTTTCTCCCTCTGTTCCCTCTTTTCATTAAACTGGAGTTCAATTTCCTTTTCAGCTAACGCAACCTTTTTTAACTCCAACTGTAATCTCAGTTGTTCAATAGCTATAGGTTGCTCAGATTTTACAATGTCAGCCGGTAATACCTCCTGTTCCATCAACACCTGTGCAATGCTAGATTTGATTTCCTTTTTGGTCTTAGCATGGTTTTTTTAAAAAATATATTTATTTATTTATTTTTTAAGACCCACCACCACCCCCCCTCTTCGGAGGACAACTTTATTTTTAATAAGGCAATACATTCGTAATAATATTCTTATGGATATCCATAAAAGGGGGGGATTGTGTATAGCACAACATACAGAATGTGAAATAAAGAAAACGCAAGAAAAAACAAAGTGACGAGTAAGACGGGACGAGTAGAACGGGACAATAGCAAAGGACTGGGAAGACAGGACTAGACAAGACAGCTGACGAACATGAAGAGGCAAGTTATTAGAGATTGAATAAAGTAAGATATGATTCACAATGGGTGGTCATGGTTTAGGGATGCTGAAAGAGGTTGTCAGATATATTCTGCAAGAGTGTAGGTGACATGTGTCTATGTGTATGTTTAATTGTGGTAACGGATAGGCAAAATAAGTAAATAAATTAAAGAAAGAAAAGGGGGGGTGAACCAAGTGTAGGAATGTTAGGGGTCAGGGGGGGTGGGGGGGGGGGGCGCCTGAAAAAGGGGAGCAGGGGGGTATGTGTCTGGTAATATACATGGCTTGTAGTTATGTTTGGATTGAATTTAGAAAAGTTAGAAATGGGTACCAAACTTCAAAGGCTGATATTTGGTTCTTTTTGTGAGCATTACTTTTTTCCATTGAAATGTATTCTGAAATTAGATTAGTCCAGTGAGTGATGTGACAGGATTTCCTTGATTTCCAGTTTTGGAGGACTACTTTCTTAGCAACAGTTAGAGAAATGAGCAACAGATTCCTGAGTTTTGATGGGATGTGAACTTTGGAGATATCACCAAGGAGACAGAGTGTTGAGGATGGTGGGATTCTGTAGCTCAGGATGGTGGAGAGTGTCTCAGTAACCGTGATCCAGAAAGACTGAACTGGTTGACAGAGCCAGATGGCATGAAGATAGTTGTCTGTGCTACCTGAAGTGCATTTTGAACAGATATCTGTGTTGGCTAGTCCCATTTTTAACTTTTTACTTTGAGTGTTGTGAGTTCTGTGAATGACTTTATATTGTATGAGCTGCAGGTTTGTGTTAGTGGTCATGGAGAAGGTATTCTTACAGATTTGTTCCCAGAAATCAGGGTTGGGAGAGAGGGCTAGGTCAACTTCCCACTTGGTTGTTGGTATTGTTATTATATTATTTGAGTTGGAGATCAGTATATATAGTTTGGAGATTAATTTTTTAGAGTTATTGATTTTCATGAGTTCATCAACTAATTGAGAGGGTTGTAATGTGTTGTTGGTTAAACTGGTTTTGTCTTTAATTCTGAATCTAAGTTGTTGATATTGAAGGAATTGGTCTCTCCCAACCCCATATTTCTGTATGAGTGTGTTGAATGATATGAGTTGATGATTCTCAAACAGGTGAAGGTGTGTGATTCCCTTTTGTGCCCATGTGGAGAAGTAAATAGGTTTGTTCTGTAACATGAAGTCTGGGTTGTGCCAGAGTGGGGTGAACTTATTTAGTGCTAGTGATGATTTAGTGATTTGATTCGTTTTCCACCAGGCTGTCAGAGTTGTAGAGATAGTAATGAGTTTACAGTAGTTTGATTTTTTGATTGATTGTGGGAGGAAGGGGAGGTCTGCAATTGAGATGTTTGTACATTGATTTTGTTCTAGTTCCAGCCAGGGGTAATTGTATTTGGATCCATTTGACTAAGTACTGTAATTGATTTGCGAGGAAGTAGTGAAGGAAGTTTGGTGCCTCAAGCCCGCCATATGATTTTTTATTTTGTAGTGTTGAGAGTGAAATTCTGGGTTTTTGGTTTTTCCTTTAAAATTGTGTTGTTAATGAATTGAGTGTTTTAAACCATTTATCTGTAGGGGTAGAGGGGATCATAGAAAATAGGTAGTTAATCTGGGGTAGGGTTTTCATTTTGACTGTGGCAATTCTTCTGATGAGTGTGAGAGGGAGTTTGGTCCAGCATTTGTAGTCGTCTTCAATTTTTCTGAGGAGGGGAGTATAATTGAGGTTAAAGAGCTCTGACAGCCTGGGGGAGATATTAACCCCTAGGTACTTGATGTTGCCAGTGTGAAGAGAGAGGGGAGAGTCCTGAGCTCCAGAATCCCAGGCATCCTCTGAGAAGGGTAATATGACTGATTTATTAGAGTTCCAGGAACTGATTAGTACGCCCTATAGAGAGATAGTGTGCTCACCCAAGCCGGGTAGGGGGATACCCGGCAGATACAGACCAGATAGGGCGAGAGAGCTGGGTTACAGTAGGGCGTAAACGTAGAAAGGGGCACAAAATTCCAAGAGGGGCAGTATCTCCAGAGATTGCGGTGACCAACCGTTTCGCGCCACTGCAGGACGAGTTGACCCACGATCCTGAGAGTGGGAGGACTGAAGAGCCCCAGGGCACCCAGGTGGCCTCATCCTCCAAGAAAAGGGAGTTGGTGATAGTGGGGGATTCAATCATTAGAGGGGTAGATAGCATAGTGTGTTCGCGCAACAAGGAGTCTCGCATGGTCTGTTGCCTGCCTGGTGCCCAGGTTGGAGACCTCCTGGAGAGCGCGGACAAGCTCCTGGCCAGAGCGGGGGAGGATCCGGTGGTCATGGTCCATGTTGGAACCAATGACATAGGAAAGGGTAGGTTCGGGGTTCTGCAAGAAAAATTTATTGAGCTAGCGGGGAAGATTAGGAGCAGAACCTCCACGGTAGTCTTCTCTGGAATTCTACCAGTACCACGTGCAAGCAAAGGGAAGCAAGCCTTTATATGGAGGTTTAACACGTGGTTACAAACCTGGTGTAGGAAAGAGGGGTACAGGTTTATGGGGCACTGGGACTCCTTTTGGAACAGGGGTGACCTGTACAAGCGGGACGGGTTGCACCTGAACCGGAGGGGTACAGCTGCACTGGGCCAGTGTATGCTTAGGGTAGCAGAGGGTTATTTAAACTAGGGTCTGGGGGGGCAGGGAGTTTATACAGTCAGATGGGTAGGGATAGACAGACTGCCGGAATAGAACACACCATGGCTAAATATCTTATTAGTAGAGAGGAAACGATGCTTGTAAATCAGTCAGAGCAGCACTGTAATAGAGGTGGTTCTGGGCAGTTGGGGGCGGGGGTAGAGGGCAGGAGAGGCACACATGGTACCCTGAAATTTCTCTGTTTAAATGCTAGAAGCATAAAAAATAAAATTCTCGATCTGGAAACCGTTATGAGTAATAGTAACTTTGATGATGTTGGGATTACAGAGACGTGGCTTGGTCCAGGGGATGGAGATGAGTACAACGTAGAGGGATAGATAGAATCAATAGAAGAGGAGGAGGCATAGCTCTCTATGTAAAGGGCAGCAATGTAGCATAGTGGTTAAGGAGTAGGACTCGTAACCGAAAGGTTGCCGGTTCGATCCCCACTGGGTCACTGCTGCTGTACCCTTGGGCAAGGTACTTAACCCACAGTTGCCTCAGTAAATATCCAGCTGTATAAATGGATAACCTTGTAAAGAACTGTAACCTATGTAAGTCGCTTTGGATAAAAGCGTCTGCCAAATGAATAAATGTAAATGTAAAATAATCTTAATACTCAGGAAATACCAGGAATGGAGCCCCTTGGTGTTAGTGAAGACATATGGATTAAGATATTGGGGGAGAATGAAAAAGGCCTGAATGTTGGAGTATGCTATAGGCCACCAGCCCCAGATAGCAATGTCAGTAGTACTCTCTTTGATAACATTAAACTTGCATGTCAGGAGGGTGAGACAATAGTAATGGGGGACTTCAATTACCCTTCAATTAATTGGGAAGCTGTGTCAGGTCAAGGTAAATGTGAGGAAGAGTTTTTGGATGTTGTAAATGACTGTTTTTTGATACAGTCTGTTACTCAACCCACGAGAGAGAACACAATCCTAGATCTGGTTCTGTGTAATAATCCTGATAGAATCGGCAGTATTGAGGTAGGGGAACCACTCAGTACAAGTGACCATAGTTCAATTACATTTGAAGTTTTTTGGCAAGTTAAGTCTGCATTCTCCAATGCTAGAGTATTCAACTTTAGGCAAGCTGACTTTATTAAGATGCGTGATTATACAAGGAATATAAACTGGGTACCTCTTCTAGGTGGTAAAACTGTCAAAGAAATGTGGTGCATATTTAAAACGATTATTCTGGATGTACAGCGTAAATTCATTCCGCAAGTGAGAAAAGGAAAACTGAAAAAGAAGCATCCACAGTGGATGAATAAGTCACTGTGGAACAGTTTGAAACAAAAAAGGAAATTATTTAGAAAATACAAGTTGGAGAGCTCAGATAGTAATAAGATTGAATACAGTAATATGCGAGCTCAAGTTAAGAAAAAAATAAGGGAAGCCAAAAGGTGTTATGAAAGACAAACTGCACTAGATGCAAAGAGCAACTCTAAACGTTTTTTTCAATATTATGGTCAAAAAAGGATAGTTAAGGATGAAATAAGAGGTATAAAAAATAAGGATGGGGTTATGGTTTACGATAACAAAGCTATTGCTGATACACTAAACAGTTACTTTGTGGAGAGTTTCACTAGTGAAGTGTTTTTGCAAATGCCTTCAGGTGCAGTCAGTTCTCAGAGACTTATAGAGGAAATTGGTTTAAATGATGCAGAAGTACTAGATAAACTTCAAAAACCTAAAACAAATAAGGCAGCAGGCCCTGATGGAATATATCCAAGAGTTCTCAGAGAACTAGCAGAGGTGGTTTACAAGCCTCTGACAGTTATTTTTAAGCAATTCCTTAAAACTGGAGAAATACCAGATGACTGGAAACATGGCAGTGTAGTACCTATCTACAAGAAAGGAGACCGGACTGAACCAGGAAATTATAGGCCTGTCAGCTTAACTTGTATCGCATGCAAAATACTGGAATCCATCATTAGGGATAATTTGCAATTATTCCTGGAACGAAATGGTGTTCTAAATGATAGCCAACACGGTTTTTGCAGAGGGAGGTCGTGCTTAACAAACCTCCTGGACTTCTTTGAGGAAGCTACAGCATGTCTGGACTCAAACCAGGCTTATGATATTATCTATTTGGACTTTCAAAAGGCATTTGACAAAGTTCCGCACGCGAGACTCATATTGAAAATGACATCTGCGGGAATTACAGGAGCCATCACCGAGTGGGTTCGAAGTTGGCTGTCTAATAGAAAGCAGACTGTAACTGTGGGAGGAATTGTATCAGAGCAGGGTCCTGTACGAAGTGGAGTCCCGCAGGGATCGGTGTTGGGGCCTTTGCTATTTCTTATATACATAAATGATCTTGATGCAGAGGTTAGAAGTAAAATAGTAAAATTTGCAGATGACACAAAACTAGGGAGTCTAGCCAACAGTATAGAATCAACTAAGGTAATACAGGAAGACCTAAACAGCATCCAAAAGTGGGCAGATACCTGGCAGATGACTTTCAATTTAGATAAATGTAAAATCTTGCATGTAGGAAATAAGAACCTTAAACAAGACTACTTCATGGGTGGAAAAAACTAGAATGTGCTCAATTTGAAAAGGACTTGGGAGTAATGGTTGACCCAAGCTTAACAGGATCTAGGCAGTGTGCTGTAGCAGTAAAAAAAGGCCAACAGGATGCTGGGATATATAGCCAAAAGTATTGAGTATAAATCTAAAGAGGTTATATTGAAATTATACAATGCCTTAGTCAGACCGCACCTGGAATACTGTGTGCAGTTCTGGGCACCGCACTATAAAAAAGATACTGAAGCTTTAGAAAAGGTTCAAAGAAGGGCAACTAAATTAGTTCCTGGCATGAAATATAAATGCTATGAGGAAAGACTCAAGTTACTTAACCTATTTAGATTAAGCGAGAGGAGGCTTAGGGGTGATTTAATTGAGGTATTTAAATTTATAAAAGGAATCAATAAGGTTAACTACAATAGATTCTTTAGGGTGAGTTCAGTCTGTAAAACAAGAGGACATAAATGGAAACTAGTTAAGAGTAAGTTCCGCACTGATGTAAGGAAATATTATTTTACACAAAGAGTTATCAATACATGGAATAGGTTGCCAGGTCATGTAGTTGAGGCAGAGACCCTTGCTGTGTTCAAGTCTAGACTTGATGCAGTTTTGGATACTCTTTAATTAAGAAATGGCGAGCTTAGTTGGGCCGAATGGCCTGTTCTCGTCATCATATGTTCTTCTTATATGTAATCTGGGTGAATGAGCGTGGGGATGACTGTTTCTATTCTGATTGCTAGCGCTTTGGTGATAATTTTCAAGTCGGTATTCATTAGTGAAAGAGGTTGGTAGCTAGAGGGGTGAGCTGGATCTTTGTTGGGTTTTAATAGTAATGTCATAGCAGCGGTATTCATGTGTGTGGGTATGGTGGAAGAGGTTTTTATTTCTGTAATTACTCTGTTGAATAGTGGTGATAATATGTCCAAAAAGTGTCTGTAGAATTCGGCTGGTAATCCATCTGGTCCAGGAGATTTCTTACTTGGCATGTTGTTGAGAGCTGTGGTGAGTTCACTGAGGTTAAGGGGTGCATCTAGAAAATTAATTTGTTCAGCAGTTAGTTTCGGTAAGGTCAGATTGTTAAGGAAAGCATCAATTTCAGATTGTGTGGGTTGGGGAGCAGAGGAGTAAAGATTGCTGTAAAAGTTTCGAAATACGTTGTTTATATCTTGCGGGTTCTGAGTGATGGTTCCTGTGGAGTCCAAGATGGATGGGATGATTGATTTCTCTGTTTTGTGTTGGAGTAGATTTGCCAAATATTTACTGTTTGCTTTATTACTGTATTGAAAACCATTATATTTCAGTTGATGAATTAGAAACTGTGTTTTTTTCTGTATGATATCTTCAATTTGTGTTTGGAGTTCTTTTAATTCATTTTGTTTTGGTTCACTGGGATTGCAGGATATTTTGTTTGTTAAGTGTTTGATTCACTGTTGTTAAGTGTTTGATTCACTGGGTCACTGCTGCTGTACCCTTGGGCTGTACCCTTGGGCAAGGTACTTAACCCACAGTTGCCTCAGTAAATATCCAGCTGTATAAATGGATAACCTTGTAAAGAACTGTAACCTATTGAAGAATAGTGGTGATTATTTAGTGCTCATTATATTGGTAGACTGATTAGTTTGGTAGAATTAGTATGCACAGTGTATAATGTGACTGTGTAGTTTTTAGGCCGCTCACGGAGTTGTGACCTGTGGCCTACTTTCCAAGAGATGCTGCTATGTTGAACTAATCATGCACACAAGGCACACTGAAAGTGTGTACGTGGCACAAGGCCGTCCCAACGGTGAGGCCTATGATTTCGAGCACTCATATAGCTGTAGAAATCACTCATGTAGCTGTAGTTCAGTATTAGGTTAGTCATGACATGTTTAACCATTTGGGATGATCAGCACAACCAAGGTACCTCAGTTCCTAGAAGCTTCTTTTATAATAAAGGTTTTGTTCTTAGGTGATATAGGGGTTCTCTACCCGGCTGAACTTTCTCCCACTCTGCCTCCCTTGTCAGTGTCTGTGACAAAGAGGAGTTGGGTCAGAGTGTACTCCTTATCAATCTAGAGATACCTTCAGAAGCAATGTTTTTCCAATTAGGCGCCAGACTCTAGGCGATGCAAGGACAGTTATAATTAACCACTCTGGACAGCTCAGGGATGGTATAAGATGTTCTTTGTTCTTTGTTTAGTACAGAAGCAACGCAACAACAACGTGGCACGGACCAGAGTCGTGTACATATATCTAGGTGTGGGTGCGAGAATTACCTAGCCGCACTAGAGACAGACTGAGCGTGAGGACGAGTGTGCAAGGCTTAAGACTCTAAGTGAGACTTAGTGCGTGTAGTACCTGAAGCCGACCTTCATGTATGAAGTCTTGCTGTATTGAAGACCATCAATAAAACCTGTTTCTACCTCATCTTCGACCACGCTCCAGACTGAAGTTCTTTGTGTAACAGTTTATTAGTTAGCCTGCGAGAACATCAATTCACCAAGAGCCAACAACTTGGTGCCGTGACTCGGATCCACGAGGAAAAGGAGAGATCCTGCCAGAAAGTGAAGAGAAGACACTTGCGCGCTTTCAACATCTGTTGATCTTCTCTAACAATTGGTGAGCCCCTTTCCTTACCTTGCTGGGTTCCAGAAAGAACCGAGACATTTACAGAGTACATGTAACACTATAAGTAAAGGCTAACAGTTAGACAAAGAACTGTGAAGATACGTGCCTACAATGAGGGAGCTGTAATCATTGTATGTTTGATGTGTACACGAGGGTGAAAGAAAATTTGCAAACTGCAAAGTGTGTGGTGCACCTTGACTGCAGAGAAAAAGAGTCTGTAGTGACCGGTTAAATGCATAGCTCCTTTGGGAGAGCGCTATAGCGGATATCCTACGAGTAAGGGTACACTGGTGGAAAATTGGCATTTGTATGTGTACGCTTGAATTCGTGGATGCACGTGCCTTGTCACGGAAGATCGCGATATTCCTACAGTTTGAAATAGATCTGTAGAAGCCCGTCAGGGAACGGAAGAGCTGTCTAGACGTTGATGTGTTTTATTTGTTTTATGTGTTTTTGTACTGTCGACAGTGAGCGAGTGAGTGTGTGTGTATATATCTTGTGGTTTACGGTGTTTGGATAAAGAGCTCTATTCAAACAACCGACGGAGTGAAACTCTCCGGGAGGAGGAGAGTAGTGTGTAAAAGACATCTGAGTTTTCCTAGTGAGAGAACTAGCACTGGTGTGACAACAGCCTGAGATTAATGATAATGGCGGGTGCTCAGGGAAACTCTGAACCTGGTGCTGACAAAACGGAGCAGATTCCTACTACTGAGAAGGGTGGGAGAGCTGCGCCCGATGTTGATTTTGAGACAATGGTGGCAATGAGTACGGCGTATTTGCGGTCCACTTTTAAATTGGAACAAGTTGAAAAAGAGATTGAGCAAAAGTATGGGATTGAGCTTGAATCTGGTGGTGTGTGGCCAATTGATGATGTTAAGAAAGCTTGGGGAAAGTCGCAACGTGTGCCTGAAAAAGAAAGAGTGCCATTAACTTTGGTGGTGTTGGGTCAATTGCGGAAAAGATACGAAAAGCAAGTAATTTCGGAGTCTGAGAGGCAATTGAGTCACGAGAAAGAAAATGTCAGGGCGTTGGCTGAGGAGATAAGAGAAAAGAATGTGAAATGCAAGAGGCTAGAAGAGGAGCTGTCGGAGCTCAGAGGCAGACTGAGAGAAAATGGGAAGGAGCAGGAGCCCTACTGCAGGGGCGGAGCTACAGTTGAAAGGGGAGCTCACGCCTGCCCCACTGCTCCTCCCTACAGTGTCTACCCGTATGCGGAAATGGAGGAAGCAGTTCAGTTTGAAAGACGATATGCATTCAGAGCAATGGCAATGGGCGCCTCTAGTGATGATGACGAGGAAAGCACGGTTGTTGCAGATGATTCTGAGCCCAACAGTGAAAGGCGCTTAAGGCCCCTAGTGGTGAAAAGGCACGGGGATCAGATGATCTACGCTCACAAAGCATGCAAGCCAGAAGAAATTGATAAGTGGTCCAAAGGCCTGCAGCATCCACGCAAGGCAGGGATGGAGACTTGGACAACAATTGAGCGTTTGCGTCACATCTATCGCCTGCATCCCAGTGATGGCCTTCAGTTACTGTGTACAGTGCTTAACACTGCTGAAATCGCTAGAGTGACTCATGAAGTTGAAACAGCATTGGGAGATGATAGACAGAATTTGGGTAATGCCTGGGAAGCAATTCGTCTGTGGATCCAACGAGCTACAAGAGCAACAACAGATTGGGGAAAAATTGCTGCCTGCATCCAGAAAGCCGGAGAAGCAATTGATGACTACTCAGACCGGTTTTCCAAGCTGTTCCTGAGACATTCTGGAATAGAAGGCCTCAATGAACGGAACATCGGAGGGAATGCGAATGGCCCACTGAAGGCAACATTCATGCAAGGCCTGTTACCTGAAGTGCGGAAGGCGGTCAAGTTGAGCACGCCTGGATGGGAAGATAACCGCACAACATTTGAAGACCTGGTGACAGCAGCAAGAAGAGTGGAAACAGATCTTGAATGCAAGATCCGCAATGTGGCTGCACAGAAGCAGAAGAATCAGAAGGGCAAGACAGGAGCCTGCAGGAAGTGTGGGAAGTACGGACATTGGGCTAGAGAATGCCGCACGGGAAACCGAAAAGGCAACGGTCCACAGCATAAGGATGCTGAAGACAACTTGATGCAGAGATTCAAGAACTTGAGTGGAGACAAAAAGAAAGAACTCCTGGACCTGATTTCGGGAAACGAGTAGCCCCCTCCATGCAACCCCTCGCAGCGGCAATTGAACAACGGAACGACGGACTTCATGTGTGTGCAACAATTAATCGGATAATTGAAATTGATTTCCTTTTGGACACGGGAGCTGAATTGACTGTGATACCCGCTTCACATTTGAATGGATGTGCATTACCTGTGACAAACAAGACACAAATAGCTTGTGGTGCTGGAGGAGAAAGGTTCCTATTAAGACAGACACAACCCCTATCAGTGACAGTGGGACCGGCAGAGATCATCGTCAGTCTGTGGGTTGGAAAGGTGACGCAACCATTACTGGGAATGGATGTATTGCTGCAACTGAACTCCAGTCTGACCTTCTCGGAAGGAAAAGTGACATGGAATTTGAGAAAACTGCAGAAGCCAGAATTGGCACAGCATCCAATCTGGGCACAGGGCAAGAACGACTGTGGCCTCCTGGATATGGAACCTGTCACACTTACTGGGAAACCGCCTCCATGCACACGACAATACCCCATCAGCAGAGAAGCAATAGCAGGGATAAGGCCAATCGTCAATGAGCTTGAAAAACAGGGCATCTTGAAGAAGACTCAAAGTGCATCCAACAGCCCTGTATGGCCTGTGAAGAAAGCCAACGGCACGTGGAGACTGACTGTCGATTATCGGAAGGCGAATGAGACCATTGACAAGCTGACACCGCTTGTGGCAGATCCGTCCATGATCTTCAATACGCTGAAGCCGGAACATCAATGGTTCACTGTGATTGACATGGTGAATGCGTATTGGACAGTGAAATTGTCTCCTGAATCGCAAGACTGGCTGGCCTTCACAGTAGATGGGCAACAATACAAGTGGGAACGGCTGCCTCAGGGCCTGCACAACAGCCCCACTTTGTACCACCAAGCTCTACGAAGACATTTGACCTCAGAGGACGTGCCGTCAATCACGTCTGAAGTGATTCAGTATGTGGACGACATCTTGATTGCGTCAGTGACGGAAGAAGAACATGACAAAGATGTGGCGGCCCTCTTGGATTACCTGTATGGGAAAGGACACAAAGCAAGTTTGGAAAAGCACAGATTGCACAGCAAGCAGTGGTGTATCTTGGACAAAAGATCTCACAAGGGAAGAGGGGAATCACACAAGATCGAACAGTCGCAATTCGGAACACTCCTGAACCAACAACAGTGAAGGAACTTCGGTCCTTCCTGGGCCTCTGCAATTTCAACAGGGCCTGGGTGGAGTCCTACACTGAAATTGCCCAACCGTTGACTGAAATGCTGAAAGGTCGACGGGAATCAAAAGAGCTCATACAATTGGATGAGAACCAAAAGGAAGCATTTGAAACTTTGAAGAAAGCATTATGCGAATCACCTGCGCTGGGCATCCCGAATACGGAAATGCCATTCACTCTACATGTGAATGAGAGGGATGGATATATGTCTGCTGTTTTGACGCAAGAGCATGGCGGACTGCAAAGGCCAGTAGGGTACTACTCTGCGAAGCTGGACAACGTGGCTCTGGGTTTTGGACCATGCTTGAGGGCTGTTCAAGCAGTCTTCCTGGCAATTCAATCAGTGGCCAGTCTGGTCCTAGATCAGAAGCTGTTTGTGAAGTGCCCCCACGCTGTTCACACTCTGCTGACAATGAGACGTGCGACACAGGTCTCAGCGAGCCGGTGGGGCAATTGGCAAGCAGTATTGGAAGCCCCGAACATTGTCATTCAGAAGGCAACAGTCTCCAACCCATCTACAATGATGAGCGCTGTTGAAATTGAGGAAGATGACCACGTCTGTGAAGACATTGTCGTCACCTTGGAGCAAGATCAACACCTCAGGGAGACACCTCTCCACAATCCGGAGTTGGTGCTGTTCACTGATGGATCTTCGACAGTGGAGGATGGAGTAAGGCATGCAGGATGGGCAGTGACGACTGAGCATGACATTCTGAAGAGAGGCTCAATGGCACCTGGAACGTCAGCACAACAAGCAGAATTGAAGGCCTTGATAGAAGCGTGCAAAATAGCAAAGGACAAAACAGCAAACATATACACTGATTCAAGATATGCTTTTGGGATTGCACATGACTTTGGCCTGTTGTGGAGACAAAGAGGATACATGACAGCTAAAGGAACACCTGTCAAAAATGGTCAATTGGTTAAGGAGCTCATGGATGCAATCCAGCTGCCAAAAGAAGTGGCAGTGTTGAAGGTCAAAGCGCACACGAGACAGAGTACCATGGAAGCGAAAGGCAATGCCTTAGCTGACGAAGCTGCGAAAAGGGCTGCATGGATGGAGGGGGGAGAACAAAGTGAAGACCAAGATGAAGACACTGAAGCTGACACTCCTAGATCACACCTGGCAGTGTGTCAGAACAGTGAACGATTGACGGATGTCAAGGAAATGCAACAGAATGCCAGTAGGGAAGAAAAATGGGGATGGATTGAGCACGGAGCGAAACTCCATGATGACTGCCTGTGGCGACATGGCACGAAGATAGTGGCTCCATCCAGTCTCTTACCATATCTGGCGACTCAGATTCACTCCCTAGGACATGTGGGAGTAGATAAGATGAGATATCGATTTTCACAAACATGGTGGAATTCAAACTTTGCAAGTGTTGCGAGACAAACGGTGCTAGGGTGTGTCACCTGTCAGAAGAACAACGACGACAGGAGAATCAAAGTGCCTGCCAAAAGGACATTGGCACCACCGGGACCGTTTCGACATCTACAGGTGGATTACATTTCACTACCACCTTGCAAGGGCTATCGAGATGTACTGGTGATTGTGGATAAATTTTCCAGGTGGGTGGAAGCGTACCCCACTAGGAGAGGCACTGCAACACACACGGCGAAAACATTGGTGAAAGACATAATCCCTCGATGGGGATTGCCGGATCAGATCGATTCAGACCAAGGAACGCACTTTACAGGAGCTGTTTGTGCGGAGGTTTGTCGAATGCTGGAGATCCAGTGGTCTCTTCATTGTCCGCATCATCCACAATCCTCTGGACAAGTGGAGCGAATGAACAGGACGCTGAAAGAGAGGCTGGCGAAAAAACATCAGGATGGAATTTCATGGCTCGAGGCCCTACCTGCGGTTCTGTGTAGCATGAGAGCGACACACAACAAGGAAACGGGACTGAGCCCCTTTGAGATCATCACTGGAAGGCCTATGTCTTTACCAGGAACAATTGACATGCGCAAGGCTGACATACACTTGACATCAGATGCCTTGATTTCTTATTGCACTGAATTGACTGAAGCAGTTCGAACAGCTGCCCAGCAGGTGGTGGAGGCGTGGAAACAGCCACCTGACGGGGGACATTCTTTAGTACCTGGTCAATGGGTCATGGTTCACAAGCCCCAAAGGTTACCATTGGAAGCGAAATGGGAGGGACCCTATCAGGTGTTATTGGTGACAGACGCTGCAGTCAAGGTGCAGGGGAAGCAGAAATGGATTCATGCAAGTCATTGTAAATTAGCTGAGCCCCCAAAAGAATAGGGAGAGTACAACAGCAGCGCTATGGGAAGAGTCGGAGGGTAGAACTGGAGGCAGTATGTTCCAGGGGTTACCTAAAGACGAAGAAAACATGAAATGACATGTTTCATGCTGTTTCATGTTAATACTTCTCATTGTGTTACGACCCTGCTGGAGGGCCAGACGGGGGAAAGTAGTGGAATTACTGGAATTGACAGTTAGTTAGGACGCTTAAAATGTCATTACGGCTATGATGTGTTGGTCGTTTTCCTGTGTGTTTGTGTGTTTGTGTATCTTTCAGGGTTCTGAGTCCTGGGCAGTCAGAGGTTACAGGAGCTGGCCTGGATCAACCTGTGGATCGAGTGACCCTCCTCCTGAGCTGCGACATCGCCTCGTTTGTCATCGAGAGTGCCTGAGGGACGACGACAGAATCTTTGGGAACATCGTTCAAGATCATCTATGAACTGATATATTGACATTCTGTGTGATAACATCTATGATGAATATGTGGTTTGTTGTGGTGTTTGTGTTGTTTTTGAAAGTTCAAGCACATTATGACAGTCATCATGATACGCACAGGGATAACACATTTCTAGCCATGGCACACAGCTATGCTAGGGCAAAGGGACAAGATTCATGTTGGGTGTGTGGGTTATTGCCAACATCTTCTAACACATATCCATACGTATCAGTTCCATTCACATTAGCCGACTATGCTACAGCATATAATGACACACAAAGCCCCTTCTTTGAGGGAAACGTGACCTTCTATACGCGACCAATTCCATCAAGCCCCCCAGAGCGGGTGAAATTGAGTTATGCGCCTGAGGGTATGTTATGTTGGGAAAACAATGGTACGGGTATGTTTTTGGGACGAAGTTCATGTAACTATAGTCTTTCTACTTTAAGACCATGGGAAGCGATGCATTGGCATGGACATTTTGCTGTAATATCCTTGTTCGTTTTAATGCCAAATTTAGGAGCTGAAGACAAAGCCGCTCCAAATGGGACAATGTATGTTTGTGGGAAGCATGCTTATTCATATTTGCCTGCTGAATGGTCAGGATCGTGCTATACGGCATATGTAGTACCAGCTAGCATTGACACTGATAAATCAGGAGCTACATTCAGTGCGTCAAATGACGTTGCAAAACCGCATAGCCTTAGACATTATTCTGGCAGATAAAGGCGGAACATGTGCAGTTTTGAAACAAGAATGTTGCACGTATGTACCAGATGCGTTTGTTAATGTCACCACATATGTACAAGACATTTACGAGCAAGTGGCCCACTTAAAAGCATCTCAGAAGTGGAGCTGGGAGACATGGTTAGGATCTTGGGCGGGAGAATTGTTACCCCAGATCATTCAGATTGTGACACCTTTTATTGTTTTGATTTTGGGCATATGTTTGTTTTTTAAGGGTGTAACCTGCTTGGTCAGCAGAGCTATGACACCTGCACGTGTGGCCCAGATGACAACGACGTTGAACTTGACTGAGACTTCGTTTTTCTATTAGCTTTCCTTTCCTTTTATTAATGCTAGAAACGCAAGATGCCTATGCTCTTGAGAGTATAAGATTCGCTTCGCTTATATATATAATCACTTTATCTATCACATATAATCACTTTCCTTTTTTGTGATCATTGATGAGTTTGGGAATGATCAGACGGGGGACTGAAGAATAGTGGTGATTATTTAGTGCTCATTATATTGGTAGACTGATTAGTTTGGTAGAATTAGTATGCACAGTGTATAATGTGACTGTGTAGTTTTTAGGCCGCTCACGGAGTTGTGACCTGTGGCCTACTTTCCAAGAGATGCTGCTATGTTGAACTAATCATGCACACAAGGCACACTGAAAGTGTGTACGTGGCACAAGGCCGTCCCAACGGTGAGGCCTATGATTTCGAGCACTCATATAGCTGTAGAAATCACTCATGTAGCTGTAGTTCAGTATTAGGTTAGTCATGACATGTTTAACCATTTGGGATGATCAGCACAACCAAGGTACCTCAGTTCCTAGAAGCTTCTTTTATAATAAAGGTTTTGTTCTTAGGTGATATAGGGGTTCTCTACCCGGCTGAACTTTCTCCCACTCTGCCTCCCTTGTCAGTGTCTGTGACAAAGAGGAGTTGGGTCAGAGTGTACTCCTTATCAATCTAGAGATACCTTCAGAAGCAATGTTTTTCCAATTAGGCGCCAGACTCTAGGCGATGCAAGGACAGTTATAATTAACCACTCTGGACAGCTCAGGGATGGTATAAGATGTTCTTTGTTCTTTGTTTAGTACAGAAGCAACGCAACAACAACGTGGCACGGACCAGAGTCGTGTACATATATCTAGGTGTGGGTGCGAGAATTACCTAGCCGCACTAGAGACAGACTGAGCGTGAGGACGAGTGTGCAAGGCTTAAGACTCTAAGTGAGACTTAGTGCGTGTAGTACCTGAAGCCGACCTTCATGTATGAAGTCTTGCTGTATTGAAGACCATCAATAAAACCTGTTTCTACCTCATCTTCGACCACGCTCCAGACTGAAGTTCTTTGTGTAACAGTTTATTAGTTAGCCTGCGAGAACATCAATTCACCAAGAGCCAACACTATGTAAGTCGCTTTGGATAAAAGCGTCTGCCAAATGAATAAATGTAAATGTAAAATAATCTTAATACTCAGGAAATACCAGGAATGGAGCCCCTTGGTGTTAGTGAAGACATATGGATTAAGATATTGGGGGAGAATGAAAAAGGCCTGAATGTTGGAGTATGCTATAGGCCACCAGCCCCAGATAGCAATGTCAGTAGTACTCTCTTTGATAACATTAAACTTGCATGTCAGGAGGGTGAGACAATAGTAATGGGGGACTTCAATTACCCTTCAATTAATTGGGAAGCTGTGTCAGGTCAAGGTAAATGTGAGGAAGAGTTTTTGGATGTTGTAAATGACTGTTTTTTGATACAGTCTGTTACTCAACCCACGAGAGAGAACACAATCCTAGATCTGGTTCTGTGTAATAATCCTGATAGAATCGGCAGTATTGAGGTAGGGGAACCACTCAGTACAAGTGACCATAGTTCAATTACATTTGAAGTTTTTTGGCAAGTTAAGTCTGCATTCTCCAATGCTAGAGTATTCAACTTTAGGCAAGCTGACTTTATTAAGATGCGTGATTATACAAGGAATATAAACTGGGTACCTCTTCTAGGTGGTAAAACTGTCAAAGAAATGTGGTGCATATTTAAAACGATTATTCTGGATGTACAGCGTAAATTCATTCCGCAAGTGAGAAAAGGAAAACTGAAAAAGAAGCATCCACAGTGGATGAATAAGTCACTGTGGAACAGTTTGAAACAAAAAAGGAAATTATTTAGAAAATACAAGTTGGAGAGCTCAGATAGTAATAAGATTGAATACAGTAATATGCGAGCTCAAGTTAAGAAAAAAATAAGGGAAGCCAAAAGGTGTTATGAAAGACAAACTGCACTAGATGCAAAGAGCAACTCTAAACGTTTTTTTCAATATTATGGTCAAAAAAGGATAGTTAAGGATGAAATAAGAGGTATAAAAAATAAGGATGGGGTTATGGTTTACGATAACAAAGCTATTGCTGATACACTAAACAGTTACTTTGTGGAGAGTTTCACTAGTGAAGTGTTTTTGCAAATGCCTTCAGGTGCAGTCAGTTCTCAGAGACTTATAGAGGAAATTGGTTTAAATGATGCAGAAGTACTAGATAAACTTCAAAAACCTAAAACAAATAAGGCAGCAGGCCCTGATGGAATATATCCAAGAGTTCTCAGAGAACTAGCAGAGGTGGTTTACAAGCCTCTGACAGTTATTTTTAAGCAATTCCTTAAAACTGGAGAAATACCAGATGACTGGAAACATGGCAGTGTAGTACCTATCTACAAGAAAGGAGACCGGACTGAACCAGGAAATTATAGGCCTGTCAGCTTAACTTGTATCGCATGCAAAATACTGGAATCCATCATTAGGGATAATTTGCAATTATTCCTGGAACGAAATGGTGTTCTAAATGATAGCCAACACGGTTTTTGCAGAGGGAGGTCGTGCTTAACAAACCTCCTGGACTTCTTTGAGGAAGCTACAGCATGTCTGGACTCAAACCAGGCTTATGATATTATCTATTTGGACTTTCAAAAGGCATTTGACAAAGTTCCGCACGAGAGACTCATATTGAAAATGACATCTGCGGGAATTACAGGAGCCATCACCGAGTGGGTTCGAAGTTGGCTGTCTAATAGAAAGCAGACTGTAACTGTGGGAGGAATTGTATCAGAGCAGGGTCCTGTACGAAGTGGAGTCCCGCAGGGATCGGTGTTGGGGCCTTTGCTATTTCTTATATACATAAATGATCTTGATGCAGAGGTTAGAAGTAAAATAGTAAAATTTGCAGATGACACAAAACTAGGGAGTCTAGCCAACAGTATAGAATCAACTAAGGTAATACAGGAAGACCTAAACAGCATCCAAAAGTGGGCAGATACCTGGCAGATGACTTTCAATTTAGATAAATGTAAAATCTTGCATGTAGGAAATAAGAACCTTAAACAAGACTACTTCATGGGTGGAAAAAACTAGAATGTGCTCAATTTGAAAAGGACTTGGGAGTAATGGTTGACCCAAGCTTAACAGGATCTAGGCAGTGTGCTGTAGCAGTAAAAAAAGGCCAACAGGATGCTGGGATATATAGCCAAAAGTATTGAGTATAAATCTAAAGAGGTTATATTGAAATTATACAATGCCTTAGTCAGACCGCACCTGGAATACTGTGTGCAGTTCTGGGCACCGCACTATAAAAAAGATACTGAAGCTTTAGAAAAGGTTCAAAGAAGGGCAACTAAATTAGTTCCTGGCATGAAATATAAATGCTATGAGGAAAGACTCAAGTTACTTAACCTATTTAGATTAAGCGAGAGGAGGCTTAGGGGTGATTTAATTGAGGTATTTAAATTTATAAAAGGAATCAATAAGGTTAACTACAATAGATTCTTTAGGGTGAGTTCAGTCTGTAAAACAAGAGGACATAAATGGAAACTAGTTAAGAGTAAGTTCCGCACTGATGTAAGGAAATATTATTTTACACAAAGAGTTATCAATACATGGAATAGGTTGCCAGGTCATGTAGTTGAGGCAGAGACCCTTGCTGTGTTCAAGTCTAGACTTGATGCAGTTTTGGATACTCTTTAATTAAGAAATGGCGAGCTTAGTTGGGCCGAATGGCCTGTTCTCGTCATCATATGTTCTTCTTATATGTAATCTGGGTGAATGAGCGTGGGGATGACTGTTTCTATTCTGATTGCTAGCGCTTTGGTGATAATTTTCAAGTCGGTATTCATTAGTGAAAGAGGTTGGTAGCTAGAGGGGTGAGCTGGATCTTTGTTGGGTTTTAATAGTAATGTCATAGCAGCGGTATTCATGTGTGTGGGTATGGTGGAAGAGGTTTTTATTTCTGTAATTACTCTGTTGAATAGTGGTGATAATATGTCCAAAAAGTGTCTGTAGAATTCGGCTGGTAATCCATCTGGTCCAGGAGATTTCTTACTTGGCATGTTGTTGAGAGCTGTGGTGAGTTCACTGAGGTTAAGGGGTGCATCTAGAAAATTAATTTGTTCAGCAGTTAGTTTCGGTAAGGTCAGATTGTTAAGGAAAGCATCAATTTCAGATTGTGTGGGTTGGGGAGCAGAGGAGTAAAGATTGCTGTAAAAGTTTCGAAATACGTTGTTTATATCTTGCGGGTTCTGAGTGATGGTTCCTGTGGAGTCCAAGATGGATGGGATGATTGATTTCTCTGTTTTGTGTTGGAGTAGATTTGCCAAATATTTACTGTTTGCTTTATTACTGTATTGAAAACCATTATATTTCAGTTGATGAATTAGAAACTGTGTTTTTTTCTGTATGATATCTTCAATTTGTGTTTGGAGTTCTTTTAATTCATTTTGTTTTGGTTCACTGGGATTGCAGGATATTTTGTTTGTTAAGTGTTTGATTCTTTGTTCTATTGTATTTTCCAATTGTTGTTGCTGTTTTTTCCTATGTGAAGAGTATGATATAATTTTTCCTCTGATTGCGGCTTTCCCAGTTTCCCATAGCAGTGAGGGTGAAGTGTCTGGAGAGCCGTTCGTCTCCAGAAAGAATGCCCACTCTCGCCTTATGAATGTTATAAAATTGTGGTCTTCTCGCAGTGAGGTATTCAAGCGCCATGTAGCGAAGGGCGAGAGCAGTCACCCCGCCCGGCCTTGAACCCGGGTCTACGGGGTACCAAACATGCGACTTTGACCGTAGTAACGGCACTCCGTCACACTGCCCTCCCCTTCGGGAAGCGCACCCATGCGCTTCACGCGCCATGGCGTCCCTCACGCATCCTCTTGCCATATTTCTCCCATCCCAGGGTGCCCCACTCACCAGTGCTTCACCCATCTCTGGGGTCCCTCACACCGTGCTTCACCCATCTCTGGGGTCCCTCACACACCGGGGTCAACTGAACCTGGGGGTCCCTCATACGGCTCACACACCGGGCACGCCTCCGATGGCCTCGCGGCAAGCCATCCCACTTCTGACACCATTTGTAGCGAAGGGCGAGAGCAGTCACCCCACCCGGCCTTGAACCCGGGTCTACGGGGTACCAAACATGCGACTTTGACCGTAGTGACGGCACTCCGTCACAATAATAGATATAATATACTACCACATCCAATTAGATACAGTGCACAAAGTAGAAGGCATGTTTCCCAAGTTGTAATATCAAAGAGACAACTTATAATAAATACATACTGTGTCTTAAAAATGTTCCAACAGTTATACAATAGAAATCTATAACACCCCAACCTATAATACAACATCAATATTAAGAGCAGGATTAATCAATTATGCAGTGTACTTAGCAAAATTAAAAAAACCCACTAAAAGAGGCCATTATATAATGCTCAATGAAAAAGTACATTTCTGTAAAGAATTTCTTGTTTTTGTTATTACAGTACTGAGAAGGAGACCAACCTCATACAATGTTATATTAGTCATATTAGTATTTCTTATTCATTGCCTCGGTACTGTAAATGACTCCACTCCAGAATCACTAAATTGGAAAAATTATACTTCCCATCATTTGACCTGCAATGGTTCGTAGGAAACAGTAACAGAAGTACGCTTCGCTAAATGCCTGTTTCCAACTGCACTGTCAAATTAGCAATAAATCAATGAACAAATAAAAGCAAAAGGTTTTTGCGTAAAGAGCATAAAACTGTAAATGATATGCTGCTGTTGTGTAAAAGGCTATTTTTACAACTTCATCCTACATGGGATAAACGATTCCGTCTTGTTCTGAAGAGCCTCTTAACGCGTTAAGTTCGCTTCATGAACGGAAGCTGTCCACATACTCATTAGCAAAAGATAGACTTAATCAAGGCAGTGTTAACCTTCATCTTTCATGGGGGATTTCGTAATTAAAACGCTCCTAATGAGGTGTCGTTGACTGACGGGTCGGAGTTGCCCTCGTTAGCACTAGATATGACAGCAAAATGATGGCGAGCATACATGCTAGTGGCTCGCTTTGGGCCCGCATTTTCAGCGGTTTTCTTCTGGGAGGCCGTGGAAGGACTTCGCGGTTAGTGTTGACCATGGACGGCAAAGTTTAAAACCAAACACCTTGACAATAAATCCCACATGAAATCAGGTCAGTGCTTTTTAAACACCTGATTTATTTTGGTTTCGATTTGCTACATAGAGAAATGTTATTTGTCCAGGAACATCGTGATGGTCAGAGATGGTCAAAAGCACATAATAAAGTATTTTATCACAACATTAAAATACCCCTAAGCTAAATGTATCAAAATAAACTACAAAAATACTGGTAGGAAAATGTATCAAAATAAAATTCAGCATTTTGTATTTTGAAAATACAAAATTTTCCAGGAAGCATCAAATGAATATTTACATGCAATTTAAGGAACTCTTCATCACCATCCATTTGAGCAGACTTCAGCTTTTCTGGATAACCTTATGTAGTCAGCGAGCGGCACACCAATGGGAAGTAGCGTTCCGATTGGCTCGCAGACATAGTTAAAAAATAGTTTTGAACAGGCAGGAGGCCCGAGTTCAATTTTGGGGTCCTTACCTTGCTGTGGCAGCGCTGCTGGCATTGGGTGCATGTGGGACGCGGATGTCTAAGGTAGGCGCTGTGTAAATTTACTTTGTGTTTGGTAGAGGTTTTTGATTAATCTGTTGTTTGTATTTGAATATAGAGCCGTTTTCACATATGAACTCCGGACAAAGTGCGGAGAATCAGGTCTGCAATTTGGCCAGAATTGCCCTTTCACACATGTAGCACACAACAGGAGATTGTCCGTGATAGACGCGTTCACACCTACTGGAAATACTCCGGTTTGGTTCAGGTGAGGGGCGGTGCTTGGGTAGAACATGCAGGAGGCAGGACATGACGCAAAAAGTACACTGCAGAAATCACACTGGCTGTATTCGAAACCGCCTACTGCATACTGTGTACTGCGTACTACACAAGTATATACTGTATACCGCATGCTATTTTTCAGTGTAGTACCCAGTATGCGACCATTAATAATTACATTTGTAGTATGTTACATTGTCGCTTGAAATCATTGCGAGTTTAGAAACATCCAGATTTCCTCGTGGTATTTTCCAGTTAGACGCCACTTGCCTTCTCACGAGTGAAAAGTATTTACGAGATCACCTAAAGTATTCGCGAGTTGAAGTATTTTCAGTTTTTTTCTTTTCAATGTCTTACCTTTTGGTGGTACAGGTACATAATGTGGCACGGAGGAGGAGAAGGCGAACATAGCTATTGTAGTTTTGGGTAGCCTATAAAGAA
The DNA here is from genome assembly GCF_013368585.1 of Megalops cyprinoides. NCBI lineage: Eukaryota > Metazoa > Chordata > Actinopteri > Elopiformes > Megalopidae > Megalops > Megalops cyprinoides. Next base: position 33,305,468 of record NC_050597.1, read on the forward strand.
AATCACGCATAGACATCCAAATGGTGCTACCGGTACACATAATTTATTATTAATTATACATTTATTATAACAAGAAAGTAAGTTTTTGTTGTTCATTATGTAATGTTAGGTCACCAGTTCACCTATCTCACTATACCTATCACTATTACTTAGCTACAGCTTAGCTAGCTACTAACCAGATAATAAACTAGGGCTGTGATGGTAATGATTTCTTTTTCCCGTGGTAATTAAGCAACAAATTACCGCGATTTAGCGGTTTACCGCCCTACACAAAAAGCCAACCCGTAACGTTTGCACATGAACAACTTGTTTATTTTTCTGCTAAATTCTCGGGAAGGCTGATTAAAACTTAGAAAGTGATTGCAAACTTTGCAAATATTTTACATTTAATATTTTATTACATATAATATACGGCTATATGTAGCCGCATTAAAACAGTTTAAATTATTTTTCAAATCAAATGACAAGATGGTAAGGGAACATTAGGCTAATGGTTTTTAAACATGCAACATAATTGAACATTCATGATGTCAGTAGGCTATCTACTACAATCACTGCTTGTATAAAGTGCTGCAAAAAAATCGAAATGTACTCATTCTTTATTTTACGGTCTTTTTATTTTACGTGGCAAACAAAATTTGCCGTTCAGCACATCTGCGTTTGCCACGCCTTTCAGTAATTCAGCCAGGTAAATATCCACGCTGGAATTCGGAAGGAAGTTGCGGTCAAACTTGATAATATGATTAATTTGCGTTAAAACATTAACGCGTTAAAGTTTCCAGATTAAAAGTGTCAACGGGTTAACGTTGACAGCCCTAAAAAAGATAAATAATTGCGGTAATGAGCTCAACCCCCTGTTAGGCGTCTCATGACCGCGGTATTGCGGTGATGCGGTTATCGTCACAGCCCTATAATAAACTACTAACCAACATTATTAATCATCGTAAGAGACACATTTGGCAGTATAGCTATAGCTAACTATCTCTTTAATGATCATTGGACTCAAAATAGCATGTATTTGGACATATCCACAATGTCAACAAAACAGTGGAAAGCTATGTACAGGCACGCGGAAAAGAGCACGAGGCAGATGTTTGTATTCTTCCGGTTTCGTGCCAGATAGCAACCCTGACTTTCCTTGATAACCCCGAGTTAAGTCTGAGTAGGTTAAACTCCCTTCGTAGTACAGCCCTCTGGCTCTGTAAATGGGAAACATAGTAGCCATAAATAACTCCAGCCAATCAACACATTGCTTCAGGAGCATGGAAGGGAGGTGTGGAATTTGATTGGCTGTTGAGTTCAAATAACCACGTTTCGCCAGAATCGTGGAAACTAACTTGAATCAATGCGTTTCATTAGGTTACACTTGACCTATATTTTCAAATAGCCTAACACAAACGCTCAGGAATCTGCGTATACATGGAGGCTTGATTTGTGGCTGAATTTTAAGCAAAAAGTTACCTTTCACCTACCTAGTAACGTTAGTCTTATCAAATCACAGCAACGAGCTCGTCGCAGAAGATGACATCGACACGTCAGACCCGTCAGACGAACTGATTCGAACGAGTTTCCTACATTACCGACGTTTCGGGAATCCCATTGATGATATCTATTGAACAGCCCTGCGCGTGCAAAACTTATGCTAGAGGGATACCTAGAGCGTCACAATATGAAGCGTAGGGCCACTGACCAAGCTGCAGTATTTGATGAGTTGGGACTGAGAACGTGTTTCAAATACACTGCAACAAACTGACAGAGAATAAAGAAAATCAAGGAGTATATATACACAGGCTGATAATGCGTGAACAGGGAACAGGTGAGCAGAATGGGCTTCGGGTGTTGGGTGTGTCAGAGGGGCAGATAGGCAGGTAGGCAGGACAGGAGGTAGGACGATGGAGCTGGGCTGTAAACAAAAACAAAAGCACATGTACACACACACACACACACTGACAGACAGGAAGACAGAGAAACACAACATGTTGTGTACTCATACACTTAATAAGGTCTTTTTTTGGTGAAAATAAAGGATGCCGCGGGAGTGCTGTAAATTACTTATATTATTTCTTAATTCCACCAACTGCGCAACCTTCTTTTAACATGCCACAGTTCTCCTTTTTGGCTTCATTAACTTCAACTTGCCCTTGCTGATTGCCATCACAGCATCTTAGCCAAGCTTTGCTTTTACTATTTAACCAATAATATGACACTATTCTTAAACCCAATACACCACACAACACAAGCAAGACATGAAGCTGAAGTACTGACAAAACCAGTGTGATTAGAATACTATACTGGAAAAATTCTAGCTAACATTTGGTGGAAACAGTGATTTAATGTTAGCAGATGCAGCGGTGAAAGCTATGAGAAGCTTAATAAAGCTAATGAAAACATAACAAACCATGTAATGTGCTATATAGCATAAAATAAGTCATGCTGGGGGGCAGCTGGAAATATTTTAGAACTTACGTACAAAAGGGTTAAGCAGCATCTGTGAGTTACTCAGATAGCATCAGGAGGATGCACCTATCCTCTTATCCTATGGGAGTGCACTGTGGGAGACTGTTGGTGTGCATGTGTATCAGAGGATTGCATTCTCTGCTCTCTGTGTGTGATTGAAGCTGTTGCTGTGTGACAAGCTTAATGTGTAGTTGGTGTTTCCAAATGACGGGACAAAATTCAAAAAGGAAGAAAGAAAAAGATTTTGTTTACTAATTGGTGATAAAAAATAGATCATTTGAAAAGTAAAAAAAAAAAAAAAAGAGAGAACAACAAGCTGCTAGTAAAATCTGTAAATTTTGGTTGTGTCCAATTTGCCTGTATTAGAAAGCTACCCATTCTGGACCAGAGATGACTGTACATTCCTTATTTGGTTTCATCTTAAATATCAAGATGAGGTTTGGCATCATGCTGTGTATTACAGTTTTTTTGCAATTGCTAAGACACAAAAACTGGCACTTGTGGCACAATTATTGAAACCACTAACTCATGTAGCCTATCTATTAACCAGGTATGCTAAACCATAAGCACATTGTCTGCTTTGCACTAAGTTTGAAATTCTAAAACACTTTTTGCAAATAACTAAACACTGTTATCTACATCAGACACATCATTAAAAACCTGTGCGTGTTTGCTAAACACTGCCATTGAAATACCACACTCATTTATCAATTACCTGCACCCAGAATGCACATGTGAAAACACTTGTAACCAGTTTGATCACTTAGAAATCAGAGCTTGAACACTATAAATAGGATTCAGGTTTGCTCTTTGGTGTGCACAACAATGGAAGCCAATTTTGGAGAGAGTCAGAAGTAGGAGAACTGTCTCAGATGAGATCCAGGCACCTGCGTGAAGTTGGCACCCCAAGTATTTAAAAAGTTCGAAATGGTATTGCTGTTTGTTTGTGCTACATTTGTGCCGTAAAAAATTTCGTTTGTGCTGATATGGTTTTTTAGATATAAACATTATATTTTTAGGCGATGACGTCACCCAGCACCCCGACCTTCTCTGAATTGCTCCAAAATGGTCACGTTAGTTACTGCTACGTTTGTGCCGGTTTGTGCCATGATAATTTTCGTTCATGCGGTCATGCTTTGGATAAACACTGTACTTCATGGCAAAAATTGTGACAACTTCCAGAATGCTGCTTTCTCCATAACGAAGAAAGTGGGTTCTACTGTGCAACGTTTTGCTGGTTGGTGCCCTGAAAAAACTTACATTACGTTATTTCCTGGTAGGCCTACACAGAGCGCTTCAATGCCAAGAGCAATAACATTACATGGGATCCCAGTAAACTTACGTTGCAGCGCTATTTGGAAATATCCAACACTTAAAAATGACAAGCACTTGTAGCTATTTTTTAAGCCAGCTAATTACTTACAAGGCCTGAGTTGCATTTGCTAATTAGCTGGTTAATGTTAGTTACATAGTAGCCGTCAAGGTAATTAACGTTGTGTCATTAACGTTACGTAAAAATAATACATTAACGCTGGCAATAAAACACACAAAAATAAATGCGCTTTATATATAACTTAAAGTTGTGTCTGATATTTGTCCTGCTTTTTAAGTTACTTACATCTAGTCAGTAGCTCAGATTTGACGCAAATAACGCAGCTCATGCAGAACTAGAACCTGGACAAAGTTGTAGGTCTAATCCACTCAGAGGGAGCTAATTGTGTTGTAAAACATAAGGGTAGGTGTGTAATGATTCATAAATTGTCCAAAATAGATGACTAGCTAACTAACTATATGTTTGTATGTTTTGTTTACGCTGCTATGTTTTCATTTTTTTTAAAGACATAGGCTAAACATATTTTATGGACTGTGATGTCACCAATACCCCGACGTTTGTGCCGTAGGCTAAACATATTTGTTCATGCTGCTATGTTTTTATAGCTTTATTGGAAACAATCCAAAATAGCCTCTGTGGGTTGGGTTGGATTCAGATATTAACTGTAGGCTAAGTCAATATCATTAAATGTGACATTGCCCCAGCCTTTCCCTTTTAGACGGTGATCACGGCACTACAGGTCAAGAGGGACCGCACGCAATCCAAACCTCCTTCCCCGAAAGAAGTTCCAAGTGCAGATGCAAGCTACGTCATTCACATAAAACTGGAAATTGCAAAGCACCTCTGATGTAAATGTGATGAGCTTTATCGATACCATGATCAGGTTTCAAAATGGTTGTAAATTCAGACCTTTGTGTTGCATTTCCCTCAATACACCAATAAATGATTTAGAATTATTTAAATTTAAGCCTTTGCAGTGTGGTTCTTTGACAATACATATATTGAAGTTTCTGCAGTGTTGCTTTACAACCAACATCAGTAAATCAATACAACCTCCATGAATTCTTCAGGCAGACTTTCTTCAGAGGTAACGCTAAAATATTGTATCAAATTTATCACATGTATTGCAAGGCATTTTGGGAACAAGGAAGTTTAGAACATAAAGTGTACTGTACATCAATGTGACAGCATTGACATTCTGAAAGCTTTCAACATCGCTTTCAAATTCTTTTTTCTTAAATCAGTTCTCCTTCTCAGAACAAGAGCATAACATAATGTAGAGGGTATTTCAGGGTCCCCTGGAAACAATTTATTTGAATCTTGTACAGTTTTGGATGATTAGCAGCAAGAAGATAAGGTAATGTGCTGAATCAATCACAGTTCTAACTTAAAAGTCTATTAGTGATAATGCATGTATTAATGTATACACACATGGTATTCCAGTACACCTAAATAAATGCATAATTATGAAAGTTTTAAAAAATCTTACTTGTTTATTTGTAATAAAATAACAGAGCAATACTCTCTCAATAATACTTCTATTTTCCAAATGTGACTACACCATTTCAGGGGTGCCACAATGGCACCAACCAGTACCATGTTGCACAGCAGACCACTTTCTTCGCTCTGTAGAAAACGCGTTCTTGACATTGTCATAGAATTGTAGCCATGAATACAGTGTGTAGGCCTACATCTTAAGCATACCACACAAACAGAGTTTTTTCCAGCACAAACGAATGAGGCCATTTTACAGCAATTCGATGGTTGGGGTGTTGTCTGACATCATCGTCAACACATTTCATATCTATATCTAAAAAAAACCATAGCAGCACAAACGAAAATTTTTACGGCACAAACTTGCACAAACATGGCACAAACGAACAAGACAATTTTGGAGCAATTCAGAGAAGGTTGGGGTGCTGGGTGACATCATCGCCTAAAAATATAATGTTTATATCTACAAATCCATATCAACACAAATGAAAAATGTTATGGCACAAACGTAGCACAAATGAACGAGACAATTTTGGAGCAATTCGGAGGAGGTTGAGTTGTTGGGTGACGTCACAGCACATACAATATAATTTGTTATATCTAAAAAACCATAGCAGCACAAATGAAAATTTTTATGTCACAAACTGGCACAAACGTAGCACAAACGCACAGTAATACCATTTTGAACTTTTTAAATACTAGGGGTGCCAACTTCACGCAGGTGATCCAGGCCACTTTGGTTGACCATGTGTCAGGAGTGGCCAAAATGCCCAGCCCCGCCCCAATTAGTTCTTTCCCCTCTAGGGATCCGCCTGCCACAAGGACACCAGGACAAGGTGAGTAGGATAAGCACACTTTATTATTTACAAAAAAAAAAACAACCAAAAAAAGGGTACATCCAAAATTCATAAAAACACAGAGATGCTCATGTGATTCCCACCCGCAGCTGTTCTCCTTCCCCACCTTGCTACCAACTCCTGTCCTCCCCTTCCTGGACCCAGATAGCAGGAGTGCAATCCCACACACCATAAGGGGGGGGCGTAGCTTGGCCCGCGCCACAGTGCCGGGCCTCGCCTACGTCCCAAAATAAAAAAAATAAAAAACGCAAAAAGACAAGCCCTCTATGTCGCTCCTGCAGACAGGCTAGTGGCTCAGGTGGCAACCACGTCGTCTTCTCACTGACCGCTTGCACCAACTCCATGGGGTCTCACTGAGGGAAAACAGTTCAGCAGCCGGTCTGCCCTCCTCCCTCTTCACCTTGTGCCAGGGACTCACACACTCAGTTGCCGGTTCGCGGATTCACTTCCTTCTCAACCGGGAGATCCAACTTCCGGGCACACACTTTCGTGGGTTGGGGGCCCTCCTTGGTCCCAGCTGCGCCCTGGAGCTGTTCAATGGTTCACTCCTCCCTCAGGGACTCGCCGCGGTACTCTTCTCCGGTCATTGCTTTTCCCTGGAGCCACCTAAAAACACACACATGGACAAACTCACACTCCTGCACACCAAAAGAAAAAGGAAAAAAAGAATCAGCCAAACAAAAACAAAACTCCAAAATCCGCCCCGGGTCGCAACTCCCAAGGCTAAACTAAATACGAAGAAACCAAACCAAACCTAAAAAAATAACCGACAACACACGTTCAACGAAAAATAAATCAAACAACCCCCCCCCAGTAAAACCCGTGCCCTCGGCCTCCCAGTGTCTCTGCCGTGCTGCTCCCACTCACCTACCTAAATAGTCCTGGTGTCCCCTTAACTAGATAGGCAGCAGGTATAGAGCACACACCAGGTGGCGAATCCATCCACATCCTGGTAATTCAATTATTGAATTTCGCCCGGCTGCACGCCCGTGCCCCCTCACTCTTCCAGGGAGTACAGTGCAACAACTTACCACTGTCAGGAGAAACTCCTGACACATGTAATCAACCATGTGTTGAGCCTACAGGAGGCTGGTCAGAGGGTCCAACCTAATTTGAGCCGCTACACTGTAGCAGGTGTCATCCGGACATTTCAAAATGAGAACAGGTAAGAAATCCTACCGTCTATATGATTTTACAGTATTTCATAAGAAGATCTTAGACCCTAAATATTCACATTCTGTTTTTGCAGAATTGCAAGGCGACCTCTCACAGATCACCTGTTGACACAAGAACATTAACAACACATCATAAACATGGTCATTACAAACAACAGCATACTTTTGCGACAACTGCAACACCACATCATCACTGACAACACAACATTGAGCAACATAAACAGGGTAAGTTTATCCACACTGGGCCGTCTACTGAAGCGGCATCAACTTCGGATGAAACAGTTGTACCATTTGAAAGAAACTCTGTAAGAGTGAAACAACTGCACTATGAATATGTACAGGTAAGTTACATTTTATTGTATTAGCTTGTTACAATATTGGTACTGTATTCCAGTTTACTATATTACTGTGCTACACTATATGGACTGATATTCATAAGAACATAAGAACATAAGATATTCATATACTTTCTGCCATACAATATGCTTTTTCCTGACTGTTTCAGAGAGTCATGGAGCTAGATGCTGCTGCAGCCCAGCATGTTTATATACAGTTTATATTGATGAGGTTGGCATCAATCTAGCCAAAAACAGACACCAGGGAAGAAACATCTTTGGGCAGCGTGCCATTGTCCATGTTTCTGGCAGCAGGGTGGCAGCATCACAATATGTGCAGCAATTGGCCAGAACGGTGTCCTTCACCACCATGCCACTCTCGGCCCATATAACACAGCTCATATTATCATACAACCTGCATGACATCCTCATTCCCAGTGACCAGAGGAATGTGCCAGGGTACTTCAGGTTTGTTGTCATTTGGGACAACGTAAGTTTCCACCGGGCTGCAGTGATTCATAATGTTTGACAATCACCCACAATTTCAGGTTCTCCACATTCCACCTTACTCTCCTTTCCTGAACCCTATTGAGGAGTTCTTTTTGGCGTGGCGTTGGAAGGTACTAACCCCCCCCCCCCCCCCCCCACTAAAAAAACCTACCGCTGACCCATCTGACATGAACAATTACCATCCAGTATCCCTCCTGCCATTTGTATCCAAATCCCTGGAACGTGCTGTTCTTAACCAACTGTCTCTCTTTCTCCTCCAGCACAACCTCCTCGACCCCCTCAGTCCGGGTTCAGACCCGGGCACTGAAACAGCACTCCTGGCGGTGACAGAGGCCCTCCACACAGCTAGAGCCTCCGACCCGTCCTCGGTCCTAATCCTCCTCGACCTCTCCACTGCGTATGATACAGTCAACCACCAGCTGCTCATCGCCAAGCTCTCGGAGATTAGCATCTCTGGGACCACCCTTTCTTGGTTCAGGTCCTACCTGACTGGTAGATCTTCCCAGGTCTACTAGAAAGGCTCCACCTCCGCACCCACTCCCCTCACTACAGCTGTCCCCCAGGGTGCTGTATTGGGACCCCTCCTTTTCTCCATCTACACCAATTCACTTGGTTCAGTCATTAACTCACATGGTTTTTCCTATCACTGCTATGCTGATGACACTCAACTAATCTTCTCTTTTCCTCCCTCCACCCCCCAGGTCAATGAAAAGATCTCTGCCTGTCTGGCCGACATCTCCAGATGGATGGCCTCCAACCACCTCAAGCTTAACCTGGACAAGACTGATCTGCTGTTCATCCCGGCCAGGACCTCTCCTCTCCAAGAACTCTCAATTACTGTTGACGGCACCGCAGTAACTTCCTCCACTTCTGTGAAGAGTCTGGGTGTCACCCTCAACAACAGGCTGGACTTCACCCACTACATCTCACAGACAACACGCTCCTGTCAATTCCTCCTCTTCAACATCAGGAGGATTCGCCCTTTTTTGATCACCTATTCCACCCCGCTGCTTGTCAGGCCACTGTGCTCTCCCGCTTGGACTACTGCAACGAACTCCTCGCAGGTCTTAGTATGTACTTGTAGCGCTATCTCTTACCTTGTATTTGTAGCATGTTCTTGCCTAGGTAGCATAGCGGTACTTTATTGTCCCAATGATTGCATTTGATATATGTACCCCTAGATCAGATTGGCTCTGTCTCACTACACTGACCTTGTGCTCAGCTTCAGCACTATCTGCTTTGTAAGACATATACACATCTTGCCCTTGTGCCTGTGCCTGTTTGCCCGCTATATGCACTTTTGTATATCGTTGTGGATAAAAGCGTCTGCTAAATGAATAAATGTAAAATGTAAATGTAGGTAAATGACCGCCAACCCCACCAACACGCACCTCTTCTTCAGGCGATGGAAGAGGCCTGTGGCAACATTGATGTGGAGGCATGCCTGGGCTGGATACGCCACTCAAGATGGTACTTCCCCCGATGTTTGGCCAGAGAGGACCTTGCTTGTGATGTTGATGAGGTGCTGTGGCCAGATGCACATCGAAGATGGGATGGACTGTAACTGCAATACACTGTATTTTGTTTACAATACAGTAACTATGTTCATGTCATCTTCAGTTAAAGTAATTGTGTCTGATAATGTTATGAGTATATGAGTATTGAGAATAAATAAATTTGTTTGTTTCCACATTGTAATTGTGTTCATAGTCTATATTTAAGGCATGCTACAAATGAAAATGCCAAAGACTCTAGATAAGTGTTTTATACTTAGCACATCAGTGTGCAGTTGGCATGTGGAAAGAGCTATTTATTTGATGTTTGTGGGTAAAGTTGTGATGCAAAAATACCATTTTTAGAATAGTTTATATAGTTTTGAATGAAGCGTTTGCTTTTGCAAGAGATGTAAGATATTTTGTGTATATGTTTTGGGTTTTTGTGTGTAGAGTTTTGTGTGTAGAGTCAGCTCTGCCTGCATTCCCTCACTATGGTCATTTCTGATACATAAGACATACATGGGATGGGAAACAGCACATTACAAAATTGTGAAAAATAGAGGAAATATGACTGAAGGTTCCATCTACTGACCACACACACTTTATTGGTTACACCATGTAGTATTTGAAACATTAATATAGCACTCTTGTTTTTCACTCCCATGTCAAATGTCTGTGATAAACTATTAAAATTCACACTGAGGGGGGTTGGTACTGTACACGTGGAGAGGCTAACATAAGCTGAAATCATTTTACAGGCCAGCCACCCATTAGTGCTGATTCATTATGAGAACTTGTTTCCAGAGCCAAGGAACCAGGTCAAGCTGTCTGCTTGGTTAATTCAAATCCACCAATCAGCTGCCTGGCCTGCTAGACAGAGATCTGTCATATGGTCTTAAAAGGGTTCAGGAATGCCAGTAAAGCCTCAGTTAGGTAAAATGTCCATCGTACAGTTTCACTAACTGTTAATTATTGTTGTAAGCCTTTTTAAACTTAGTAGCTGTTATTAATTTTTATGTCAATTCAGTGACCTTTGTTTCATACAATATGTCCTCTTTGAAAATAAGGGTGCTTTCCAAACGAATGGTAAATGGAAACCCGGTACAGTAACCATTATTCAGCTGCCAATTTTCTCTCATTCTAAAAATAGCACTCCATATTCCACTGTTTCACTGTCTCTGATCTGAAATACTGGGCTTCATTGCCTCCCCTCACCAGCTGCAGTTAAAAATAATTGCATTTCAAAGGGCTCAGCCAAACCCTAAGAAGCCTCAGAGAGGGAGGGAGGGAGAGTGAGTCCCTGGGGGGAGATGGCTCTGTTGAGTGCTCAATGAGCTGAGAGTGACAGGTGTGTTCTGTAATGCCTCACTGACGAGAACCAATTGGCTCCCTCCGTTCTGGTGGACTTTTTTTCTCCTCGTCATCTGGCATGCTCTAGTAAAGATGAGCTTGACTGACAGATGCAAGCAGATTCACAGTTTATTGATTTTGCACAAAAGCACCATGCTGTATATGGGAGAGTGTCGAAAAGTTTCCATCTAAATGGAATAATTTTACTCCTGGGAATTCTCAGTTGCAGAGAGTGGGCAGGTGAGTGAGTGAGCAGGCCTTCTCTCCTCTTGTGTTTTAACAAGGGCTGCATGACAAGCATACGATGGCAAGAAGCTGACAGAGAAGCAGCTTTTTTTTACTACACAGGATTCAGTAATAAAACTGTAGCCTGATGGTAAGGCTGCAGCAGCCCAGAGGAGGAATAGAGCCACTTCTAAAAGCTCTACTGCCCTGGCCCTGGTCCGTATCTTTCTTCCCTCCAACTGTGGGGACACGCTATGGAGCAGATCTTTTCTACCTCCCTTTCTAGCTCAAAATTGATTTAGCTTTAGATTTAGCTCTACTGTCATGGCTAACACAGGGTATTGTATTACTAAAACGTGACAACTTGAGGGAAGAACACTTCTTCCTCTGTCTCTCTCCCCATTGTGTTATCATCAGTCTCCATCCAAATCTATATGTCTTTGAAGCTTTATGAATACTAAATGTATTGTGCAGTATGCTCACATATGGCATGGGGTGTCTGTGAGTATATCTGAAAATGGAATAGAATTACCTCATGCTGCCTCGCCTCTCTATCTACCACAAACAGGAAAGTGCTGATTACACATGTACGGGAGGTACAGTGATAAGAGACCTCCTTTTTTAAAACTCATATTCACTACTGGACAGTTTTACCAAGCAGTATTAGCTATAACTAGAATTGTAGAATTAACCAGCTGAACACAGTTTATCTGTGTTATAACATTGGAACTACTGTGTAACTACAGTGCTATTCACCATATGCATGCTTGTAAAACAAGGAAGTTTGTGGTTTATGTCATTACACATTGCCTGAGTAACATAATTTTTTGTACTTAATCCAAAATCTAATCTGAACTGTCACTCTAAATCTACTCCAGCCTCAACTGTGACCCAAATACAACCCTAACCCTACACATTATGGAACCGTGTTCTCAAACCATGTACCTATGCTGATAATAACTTTCTTGCATGTAGACATTAGTCACTTGTTTATATACATTGTAGTCTCACACAGTTTACTGATTACGAGTTTCACTCATCAAAACAGGGTATGGTATTCAAACGTCCTGTGATAAGCATTTCATTGTTTTAAACGTGATTTTTTTCTGGTATATCCACAGGCCCAAAAATTTACAGTCATTTGTAATCCAATCAGTATTAATCTCTGTACAGTAGATCATACCATAGAAGTCCCTCTGAACCTCTGGAGACATGTTTTCACATTTGATAACAGACTGAAGACTTCTTCAAACTATACCTCATTTCCCCTACTCCTCTGTGATCTTGTTCCCCTTTTTATTGTAATATTTAATATGTTGTAGATTTAATGTTTATAGGTATTTGTAGTTTTGTAGATTTTCATTCTGATAATAATACGGATATTGCATCTCACCTGGCATGCTCATGTACATGTCCTTGTTTTGTAAAATAATTCATGCTGTTTTGTTAAAACACTTTATACTTGGATGGATGGAAATGGCTCTGGATTAGAATGTCTGCTAAAGCACAAAATATAATGTGATGTTTTCCAGATGATACTAACCACATTTAAAAGGTAATCCCTGGACAACTGTCAGGTTAACAGCCTACCACAGTGTGCAAAATAGTCTGAAAATAAGAAATAAAACCAGAAACTAAATCCAACGTATGAAGTTTTTCGGAATAAAGATGCATTTCCAGGCAATTGTGCTGTGCTATGTTTTGACCTGAGAGCAGAGATCGTCACATGCTTGTGTGAAATACCACTGCATTATGCTCCAGCCATCCAAGGAATATAAAAGCCAGTTCTGCACAGACCGGAGCACTGGTTCAAAGGGCTTCATAAGATAATCTTGCTCAGCCGCAGCACCAAAATGATTCTATCCATGCTTTGCAAAGTGCGTTCTGTTTGCTCAGTGATCCAGATGATGAGGAGGAGCAACTGTCCACCCTCTAACTCCCCGATCACACTTATTTACCCCTATGTGCTAGAGCTCAGTTTGGGGTGCAATGTGCATAAACAGCCCATCAGCTTCTGCACAGGGCTTTTACTGACGTATTTCATCAGTTCAGCTGCACTGTTCAACCCTGTCAAGGTTATGCTGTTCAGGGTAAAAATGTGAGGTTGAGTTTATAGGAGGTTGCAAGGCCAACAAGTAAGGTTGCCAATTCTTTTTCTATTTTTCTTTTTTCTTTGTCAGGAGGGTTGCCAGGTCTTGGTGCTAGAAATCAATGACTCAGCACAGAGTTTTAAACAGTATTGTACACATCACCATTTCATGACTAAGGTCAAGTAATGTTCCTAGCCATTTCTGTTGCTAAATCTTTGAAGAATATACAATGGCTCACATACAAGGAATAAGTAATATCTTTAGTGAAAATGAAAATACACCACCATTCTACATCTTTTACTTACATGAGTGGAAGCATGAAGAAAATGAATTGATGTGATCTGCTGTTTTTAGAGATGTTTTTAGAGAGTTATGTGGTTAACTTTAATGAGAGAAACGTAAACATAACATGCCAGTGGAAATTAATAAAATAAAATTACACAATATCATGTTCCCGATCTCCACACATATACAGAAAGTACAGTAGAATACAGATGGCTAGTGACCAGTGTATGTAATGGGTGGTATCTTGCTGTGTTATGTATTAAATGATGTTACGTGGGTCAGCGAGCGAGTTTCGAACCGAGGTTCTTACTGCTCGCTGCTAACCCCTTACAGCCAGCGTTTTTGCCAGTTGAGCTAAAGGCAAATTGCCCCTAGCCCATCGGCAACAATGCTACTTAACCAGGTCTCAGGGGAGTGACGTAGCCTGCTCGGCTACCTGCTACCCGCTACCTAAGGCTTTTTACGCAGGATTCACATGAGCTAATCACTTCAGCTCTGCTACATGTACATGGAGCACTCTCATGCTTTTTCTCTTTGTAAAGCTGTTTTTCATGTTATGTTTTGGTCACACACACGCACACACAAATGCAGGATTTTGGTCATACTGTACTGTAAAATTTTAAATACCTGTTACAGTATGCACCAGAGGAAGGACAGAAGTCCATACCATTGGGCATTGATAACCTTTGTACTCAAAACATGATGTGATGTGGTCTGAACCGGAAACGGTGATGCTGTTATGTTGCTCATAACAAGTAACATAGAGACCTGAGCTGTTGTACAAAAATTTATTTCTCATGTCCACAAAAAAAATGAACAGAACTGGGAACAATGACTAAAACCATGACACTGTAGTTCATCAGAAATCCTCTTTAGGTCTGTGACAGGACTCTTGTATTGTCTTTACAACCAGGAGAGAGCTGTTTCCTCGTAGTCACCATGCAGGCCTAGCCAACCATGCCTCTATTTTAGTTATGACATCATACTGGCACGGCCAAAGTGCAGGGTTAAAGTACATAAATTAAGGAGTACAGCCATTAATAGTCCAATCCTAGTGCAATACGATTGTGAGATTTTCCCTCTTGCAGAGCAGGAGGGGAATGGTGGTGGGGGGAGTGGTACTATATACTATATGCTATATGCTTGACATTTTTAGTCTCTTGGCTGGGAGTTTGGTGGGGTTACTTGGCCGTCTCATTCAAATGCAGTGTTCACTTGAGGGAGTACCATATGTTGGAGGATGTGTGTTTGTGTGTGTTTTTATGCAGTCAGATTTGAGACTTGACCACAATGGCATTGACTGAGTGATGTTACAATTTTTGCCCTAGATTTAACCCAACAGCAAAGCACTGTTAATAAATTTAAGCAAATGTTCTTCTGCTTTCTTCTTACAAATCATTGTGAATTTGTGATGCCCCAAAACTTTGTGTTGGCAATGTAAAAAAAGCAAAAAGAAAAAGAAGACCCCAAACTGCTTTGCAGTAAGATCAAATCATGGCCAAAGATGATATGGCTGAAGATCAGCAGTGAAGCTTCACACTTTCTTATAACTTTCTTGTCAAATGTTCTTGAACATCATTCTACTTCCCAATAAATACTTAATGGGGGGTCATGATCAGGTGATAATGGTGAAAAGAGCAGAGGGCAGAGCTGAAATGTGTTTCTCTTCATCTCAGCATCCACACCTTGCTTTTTAAACTGAATTCAGTGTTCCAGTCAGTCCCATACTTGAGCCTAGCAACAGAGGAGGTTAGAGAAAGACATTTTATTTTATTTGCATAGTGATTTCAAACATCTTTGCTTGACCGATTGAAGAAAAAAAAGAAAATTAAAAAGAAAAACAAAATTGAGCCAGCCTTAAATCTGATGAGTACATAAAACAACTCAAACAATGCTTAGTCCACTTTTCCATTCAGTGCAACAGAATCAGACTTCAGACACAAATGCAATGGAGCCTTTTTCTACCAACACCTGGAACCAGGAAATTACCATGATACTGCAGCGGTCATGATCATAGTTATCTTATATCCAAAGAGGAATTGTTTTCCCATTATACACAAGTCTTTCTGCAAAGCAGCATTTTGTCATAGCATGTAATTGTTATGACATGTAATTATGTAATATAAAATAAAATGTATGTGCGCGAATTCACCTTTTTGTTTGCATAATGAGTTTTTATATGCATAATGAAGACCATTTCCTCTACTAAAAATTGTCATAAACTTTTTCAGTATCTCTATGTTTTTCGACCATAATACTGCTTTTATAATGCATAAACATACTGTGAATAAAATATTAAATAGAACTAAGTCTTTGGAAAATGTGTTAAAGTACATTCCCTTTATTGTTTTAAGAAGCAATATGAGTCAACAACTGTTTCTTCTTGACTGTTGTGGATCTAACAGCAGTGGCTCTTGTTCTTTTAATTATGCATCTGCGATATGAAGTATTTTCTTTTCCTGTTTGAGGAAAACGATAGTAAGGCATTCACTGAAGTTTCACAGCTGGGAACTGAAGTGGCCATTCCGTTCCCTCAGTGTCCTGAGGACTGGACTGCACATCAGGAGGAAGGATGTTCTGAGTTGTTCTAGTGTGTCTTTTCAGTCTTCACCTTTGGTGGTGGAAGAACCCTAGGTGTAGACTGTGCTCGTATGGCTTGCTACCATAGTAATGTCTGCCAGTGCTTATGCCAGCTATCTTATGCACCGGCTGGATCAAGGCATTCAGCCAAGAATTTACACATGCCAAACAAGAAGTGCACATAATGACAGTCATTAAAAAGGTATAAGATGCTTTCCAATGCCTCTGCTTTGTGGGTTGTCCTTGATGAGAATAAGCAAATGTTTTTACCCTGTGCCCAAAATGACGGGTTCAGAGGCAGTTGAAGTTATGAAACACATAGTAAAAATATGAAGAAATGCATGAATAATACCTAAAATAGTTGTGGAATTCTGTAGTGCAAGGGTAACACCCAGAGCAGAAAGACTGCATAGCCTCCATATCACAGTTAAAAGTAGGTTCATAGGCAAGGCTGCTGTGAAAGTATTGAGCATGTGCACACCTGTCATGTAATCATAAGATTGTCTATGTGAAAGAAACAGCAATGGTGGCATCATTGTGATGTGATGGAGATTTATATACTTCCAGTGTCCTTACCACTATATTGTGAACAAATGTCACTACCTTGTGTGAGAGCAGTTAATTCACATCTCAGAGCATCAGCAGACCAGATAAAAGTGCAAAAACTACAAACAAACAGAGATTAGATATTGCACAGACAGGGAGCCTTTGTCTGCAAAATACAGAATAAACAAATAACAAAATAACACAATTTCAAAAAACACGTGAAAGGAAGATAAACCATACAAGCTTAAACATTTGAAAGCTTTTGTTTAGGCGACAATGACGATGGTCATGAAAAAGATGTGGGAAAATTCATTTCAGAACGCATATACAGGATGAAATTGTGGTTAAGAAAAGACCATGTGTCAGTTTCCTTTATTTTTGGCTAATTTCACATCTGATTGAGACTTAAAGGGAATGTCTGCTCGAAATCCACACAACATCACTGAAAGAACATGTGAATATTAGTGAATGCTGTGAATGTTCCACAGTATGTGTACAGTGTGTGTTCAGCAGAATCCATGCTTGTGTGCGTTCCACAAGATGCATGCTGTGAGTATTCAGCAGAACCTGTGCTACGTGTGTTCTGCAGGATGCTGTGTGTGTTCAGCAGAACTTGTGCTATGTGTGTTCTGCAGGATGCTATGTATGTTCTGCAAGATGCTTTGTGTGTTCAGCAGAACTTGGGCTATGTGTGTTCTATAAGGATGCTGTGTGTGTTCAGCAGGATGCTGTGTGTGTTCTACAGGATGCTGTGTGTGTTCTACAGGATGCTGTGTGTGTTCAGCAGAACTTGCACTATGTGTGTTCTGCAGGATGCTGTGTGTGTTCAGCAGAACTTGTGCTACGTATGTTCTACAGGATGCTGTGTGTGTTCAGCAGAACTTGCTCTACGTGTGTTCAGCAGGATGCTGTGTGTGTTCTGCAGGATGCTGTGTGTGTTCTGTAGGATGCTGTGCGTGTTCAGCTGGATGCTGTAATGTGTTCTGCAAGATGCTGTATGTACTCTGCAAGATGCTGTATGTGTTCAGCAGAACGCAAGCTGTGTGATCTGCAAGATGCTTTATGTCTTCATCAGAACATGTGGTGTGTATGTTCTGTAGGACGTTGTGTGCATTCAGCAGAATGTGTTCTGTGTATGTTCTTCAGGATGCTGTGTGTGTTCTGCAGGATGCTGTATGTGTTCTGCTGGTTTGAAAATGGGTCTAAATCAAGTTGGGAAGGAGTGGAGCCCTAGGTCGAGAGTGGTACGCATTTCCCCCATCCCCTCCAATCCTCCCAGACCCCCAAGGCAGACTGTGACACCCACCCCCTTCAGTCTGGTCAGAACCCTGCGTAGTGGGATACTTCAGAGTCATCTTCCATCCCTCTGACCATTGACCTCAATGCCATTCACATTGGTATGATGTGGTGTCTGCAGCCATGGTCCTGTCTGGTTTCCACAGTAACTAGTGGTGGTCATAGGCTGTGGCAGGGGTGGGCAGGGCTGAGCCCCTGGTAGCAGGGCTGAAATAATGAGGGGAACCTGGAAGTGAACAGGAGAGGAATAGACCTGTGTGAACAGACATGCCCATTTACAGTTCAGCCAAAGGAGGAAGACATCTGCACATGATGGATGATGTGTAATTACAATGTCGCTCTCTGTGCTAACTCTGCCATTCAGTATTCATCTGGACACCAGAATGTTTCCATCAGTGCTTACATGAAAAATCTGAAATACTACAAAGATCAATATAATTAAAAAAATAATTTTTACTGCTGTAACACTACTACTAGAATGTCCATAAAAGTCATTACTGTACTGATTAAACCTACAAGCTCATTGGTAAAACATTAAACATAAGGCTGTAAGTGCCTACAGGTTGATTTGATATTTTCATGTGAAAATCAATGATCAGACTCAACATTTAAAATGCAAATGTCAGTCTGCCCAAGACTATTCTGATAAAACATTACTCACTCAATGGTTACTGCATAATTCATTGTTTCAGGAATGAATGCTGTTGTGAGTGTATATAAAACCTAATGTAAATATATGCATGTTGTATTCCACTGGAGTGTTAAACTGCAAATGGTCATTTGCGTTCATTTAATGAGCAGATTTTGAATTTCACTGTATGTAAGAGGTGAATGTGTGAGTTTGTAAGTTGGTCCTCATTAGAAAACAGTAGTGCCACTCTGGAGGAACACTCACTCAGTAAGGCTGGTTGCTGAATCTCCAGGCTTCATTGTAGGTGGTACACTGTGGGTGGGAGTATGGACTCCCTGCGAACTCACTCCCTAAAAACAACACAGAATCGCATGGAGTACTTGCACGTACAGCTATTAGGACAACAACCTATGCTGGCCAAGAATTTTGGTGATTGGTAATACCTGTTTAGCCATTGAATTTATGTATTACTGGAGAAACTATGCTACATTTTCCCACAATTTTTCCCAAACTTATCACAGTTTTATCATTATTTAATTTGTTGATTGTTCTCTCACATTTATTTATTAGTTAATCATTAGCTAGTGTTTTATATTTCCCCTTGTTCTGTTGAATGTGAACATAAAATATTCTCCTTGTTGTGACTGGTTGAAGTAACAATATAAACTCCCAGGTAGGGCTGGGCGATATAGCCGTCGCAATATATCGAATTTTTAGAGCAATAACAGCTATCCCTGGTATGTGGCGTTAGGTTTTTTTCCCGTATTTTTTCCCGTTAGTCATACCTGATGCGGGAGCACACCAAGGCCATGTGAAATGCTTCCGGGGAAAAAAACGCCACTCGTATCTATTCAATTTTGATATCACACCAACAGCACTATGCTGCCTCCATGTAGTAGATAGAAACATATCGCTACAAAAAAAGAGTGAAAACTAAGGCTGTCAAGCGATGAAAATATTAATCTAATTGATTACATGCTTGGTGATTAATTAATCTAAATTACAGATAGCATTGTTCGCTTGGAGTTCGGGGAAAAGCAACGCGGAGCATTACTTAAATTTAGCCAACCGGCCGGTTATTAACACACACACTACGGAAAAGGGAAGGGACTAACTAAACACGCTATGAACCACAGTCACGATGGACAACTTTGTACACATGCAAATATTCAGTCCGCAAAGCATGCTAGTCGGGCTCCGTCACTCCCCTAACACGTCACAATATCAATATTTGCCGTGAGAAGCATTTTATGCTCAAATTGTGCTTTATACAACAGTTAGTTCCGACCAAGTAATTTGATTGGACAAGAGACATTCCATGAGTGCTGATATTCAGTATAACAGATAGTTACAGATCGTTTTATTTTATTTCTTTGGTTCTTCTTAAACAGACAGCAAATCATAAATTAACTAAAAAAGCGCCATTTTTACTCCACATATTTGTTTCTCTAGTACTTACTCCTCCATGACAATCTGTGACTCGCCCAGACACGCCTCCAACTCGCGCGAGACTAAATAATAAAGGCACAGGGACTAATAATTATATATAAATAAATCGGATTTTTACCGATGCAAAGATGTTAGAAACGATGCATCCCGAGTTCATCACAAATTGTATCGGTGCACACTTTTTAAACCAGGGCAATCGCATCATGAACTTTTATGCCGGTGCACCGATGCGAATCAGTGAATCTTACCATCCCTACAGTACACAGTGTCTTCGGGGCGTTTCGAGTCTTCCAGAGTCAGTCACATGCTGTAGTCACCATGGTCAGCATAGTCACTGAGCCGCTATGCCGAGATGGCCAGTGGGAGGTGCTTCGAGTGTTTTAGCATTTCAACCTTTGGCTAGTTGTCGTCATGAATGAACTGCTGATAGATTTTTGTCATAGGCTGCTTCAGGGACAGACCGCATTGCTAATATCCACTGGAAGGAGACTTTTAGGTGCTATGCCAGCAGGGCCGTGGGAAGTAGGGGTGCTGCGGGTACTACAGCACCCCCTGTTGGAAAAGGTAGACATCACAGCACTTTCTGCCAGATGCAAAATAAATAAATTAATTAATTTAAAAAATAAAATAAAATAACATTAAGCCACATTAAGCTTTTTTCCTTATAGCCTAATGGGTGTTAATGGAGAGGAAAATGCTTAACGTGAGATAACGACCATAGGCTACTCCTAGGATATCGGTTTTTATTTTTTGACAGGAGGAAGTGTTTCTGACAAGAGATGTCCGAGAGAAATTTGGTGATCATTGATCGCAGTTTTGGAACATTAAGCCATGTTAAGCGTTTTAGAATGTCCCCTTGATATTCATGATATCGTAAATCTTGACTCCCACAATAGTCTACTAACATTTATTTGCAGAACTACAACACTTCACGTATTATTCATAATACCATTTTTCCATATAATATATTGCATTACACCTTTGGTGCTTGGAAGCATTTGACGTAGCTTGCGAACTCCAGTCGTTGTTGTTGCCTGTTGTCGCACTTTAAAACCCTTTCGCACGTAACATATTTTTCATGCTATGTAGTGCACATGGTTCGTTATGTTTCCATTAGCGTTATTAAGCTTCTCGTGGTTTTCAGTTAGCATTTGCTATATTTTTTAACGTTAAATCGCTGTTACCTCAAAGCTAAATTTAGCTAGAATTTTTCCAATCTTGTGTTCTAATTGCACTAGTTTTAGCTTACGTGCTAAACAGCTAATCACACCGGTGTGAACGCCATTGGCGCGCAAATGAGTACGTACTTCCGCTATGCAGAGGATGTCAGTTGAGTAGGCGGTCCTTCAATGTGGCCCAGGACGCATTTGCATTCACACTGCTAAAAGAATGTGGCCATATGTGGCCCAGACCACCTCTGAATGTGGTCTGAAAGATCAGATCTCAGATTGGATCTTGGTGCGTTCACACCTGTACTTAAGCGCTGTCCACTTGTGATTGGATCACCGAAGACGCATGTTAATACCAGGTGTGAACGGGGCCATAGAGAATATGACTTAGGCCAGCTTCACAGATTTTACCCTGGTTTTCCACTGGCCGACCATTTCTGGAGATCGCCGAGAAAAGCCCCAGATCAGAGGCAAATCGGTGTTCACTCGGGGCTCGCAAATCGGCTCTCGATTGCTATGTGTGAATTGTTCAAAGACACCAACTGAGAGTCTCACCGATGCCTTGCGGATGCCCGAAAGATATCTAGCAGGCTAAATATATGGACCTGTCGTGGGAGTCCAAATCCTGTAGTGTGAAAAGTGTTGTGATCTGGTAGTGACTGGCAGTGAGTACAGCGACGAGCTACAGCCAATGAGAGCACAAGACATGGGGTGAGGGAAACCCGGGAGAGGAGTTGTACAACATCAACAAAAGTTCCGTGGTCTGCTTGGACCCAAGAAATGGAGGAAAATTAGGTTGGACTTTGGCAGGAGCACCAATGCCTTTCTGATGTTTCCAAAAAATAATACAATTCTGCAGTACTGTGAATATGAATTCATGACTGTGATTCTTACATTACAGTTTAATTACATAAACAGTACCCAATACATTACACAAATTATATTCATTTTCAAAATTATGTAGAATGGCTTGAAATATGGGTTCAGGGATGAAGTATTCATTAGACACTTGTCAAACAGAACTTACATCCACCAAAACAAAAACCGTCCTACAATTTGGCTGACAGACCTCAGCATCTCGGATCTGAAACCCCAGCAATCAATGCAAACTCTGTCTGTGTTGCTCCTCTTTAAAGTCTGCTCTGTTTGCAGCACATTGTGGAATAGCTTCCAGGACTCCATGATAGCCTCATTAACTATTGTTAGTTCTTTTATAACAGAACCGTGTGTGGAGACTCCTCATTGAGGTAAGGGCTCATTTATAGTGGGCCCTTAAGTGAGAGCTTTTTTTGGCCAAATACATGGAAATGAAACACATTTGCTGGCCTCTTTTCCACAAATATCAGGTAGATGGATTTCTTTTTACTTGAGGAGCAGCAATGGAAGATGTTATAATACAGTAATGAGGTAATAATAATAATAATAATAATAATAATAATAATAATAATGTGGCAGTGTACCGTAGTAGTAATGAGCAGGGCTCTTAACCAAAAGGTTGCTGCTGCTAAATGGTAGTTTACTGGCACTGCTGCTAAACCCTTAGACAAGGTGCTTATCTCAAAACTGCTTCAGAATGGATAACATGTAAAAACTGTAACCTACATAAGTCATTGTGGATAAGAGCATCCGCTAAATAGCAATAATGTAATATGATTCAACACAATGATAATAATGTACTTCAAGATGGTTCCAGGTTCTATAGATAGTAAGTGCTTTTTAAATCTGTCTTTTGATAAGTCATATGCAATTACATCATTCATTCTCAAACAGACCATTTAACAGGTGGAAAGTCTTCTGTGAATGACCACACCGAACCTTTCTCTCTGAATGTCACCTTTGGCAATGTATTAGCTGTCTGGTTATAACACACAGCCAGCTAGCTAGCTGGCTATTTTATCAAGCTGCTGAGATTAATTAATTCTGTATTAGGTCATGTGTAACTTGTGATTGACTGCTTGCTGTCTCTCTGCAGTGAATTGGATGTTTGATAATGAAAGGCAATTGTTACGTTCCTCTGTTTACTTTTGTATTTTCCCTGCCACGGTGTTCTGGTTTTGGCACTGCTGTGTTCTGTTTTCTTTTGCAGCTGGAATTTAGAATCTCGTTGCCAGGAGATGCTATTAGAAGATGCAGAACAGCTGGATGCACCGACGACTGTCATGAAGAAACAAGTTGGATTACAATAATGGCCTGACAATGTGTTTAGAAGATGCAGCATCTGAGGACGCCGTGGACCGTCGCAGTGCAGAAAAAGTTAAAAGATGCGCCAGCCTATAAAATTGATAATCTACATTGGCATGTTGGACATTCACAGGACATTCTCAAGATATTCTCAACATATTCTCTGGCGACTGATGATTTACATATTACTGAAAACTGACTCTGTTAAATTTTAATAAGATCGCTTACTTTTGGAAAAGACATTTACTGACTCTGTTAAGCTCAAGTTTACACGCAGGCTGTAACCGGCAGTTCAGTAGTTAGTAACTTTGTGCGGTGAAACATCAAGAGACACGTGTTGTTGGAATTCGAGGAGTGGACCAATTTCAGCGTGAACTCAAAAACTGCTGCACTGTCTGTCCAGTGAGGCTTTGCGACATGCGTTTTGGAGATTCTTATCTTTAAAATAAACTTACATTGTTAGATTAGGAAAACCCTCTAGTTCTGTAACTAATAAATGCAAAATTTACTTTTTATAGACCGCTGAGTACTCAACTGTGTCTTTGTGCTGTGATTGTAGTGGATTAGTGTTACGGCAATTTTCGTCCACTTTGTTATTGCAACACTGCTGGATTTTCGGTCCGTAACACAATTAATTGTATCTTCTCTTAGCCTTACTTCTCTTACTCAATATAAGTGACAAACATAGTTGGAAGGCGTGATTTTAAGGATAAACAATTCACAATGCCTCAAAGGTTTCCCTGTTCTGTGTGTGAAGTGTCCTACTCATGCTGCTCTGCACTCCTGATCAT
This sequence comes from Megalops cyprinoides, assembly GCF_013368585.1. NCBI lineage: Eukaryota > Metazoa > Chordata > Actinopteri > Elopiformes > Megalopidae > Megalops > Megalops cyprinoides. Next base: position 33,329,718 of record NC_050597.1, read on the forward strand.
AAAGCCACATTTCAGAGAGTGGAGTGACAATCAAAAACTAAATGTATGCACTTCCATTTTGACAATGCAGTTAACTCCAGTAAGTGGGACACGTACACGTGAACATGTTCATTAATATCAGATTATTTTTATTAAGCCTACTTGGAAGAGCTTTGTGGCTCACTGATGGCTCATGCACCACAGTTTGAGGACCACTGATTTAAATATTTGGGAATGAATTTGGAGGCAGAGGAAGACAGAGGCGAAACACTGTTTCTCACATGGAACACAAAACAAGTATGAACCTCCAAGGGCAGTGATCAGATAAAGAGGAGTACCTCAGTTTTTGTTGTTGAGGATGTAGCAATTTATCAGCAGCCAAACCCCCCCACACCCCCATCAATTACAGCTCAGCAAAGAATTTTTGTAAATTCCCTACACACTCCTCGAAAGTCATTCATTCTAAAATGTGTGTTCAAAGGTTAACATGCACTCACTAGGATTAAATAAACATTCATTCCAAAGCCAGTCTTATTCTGAGCTGAGCTCAGTCCTCCAGCAAGGAGACAGAGAAGTATTTTGAGTTAGGGAAATGTGGCCTGTGTCTGGATCAGTGCAGTGGGCATTGGGCGCAGATGGTGAAGGCGTATACACTTGAGTCACTCCTTTTTACTTCCCTGGACAGAAGTGGGCCATCCTGTGGACAACAGTGCCACCATGCTGCCAGGAGGAATTCTGCAAATGTACCCACCAGACTGGCGCACTCAAAGAACATTCCCTGTCGAATAAACTGATAGGTGTGTGTGAAATACCCATCAAACTGTGCTGGCCCTCTCTAGAGCTGATTCCACAGGTAAGTCTTGTCCAGGTCCACCTTTAGCATGAGGAAGATAATGTTTCAAATGGCAAAGATAAGCTCAATCCCTTAACAGCAATACCTCAGCAGTAAATGTATGAAACCTGAATATGGCGTGGTATTGGGGGGTTGGCACCTCTCCAACAAAAACAACAAAAAGCTCAATCAATTCTTCAGAGTCTTTGAGAAGTTCTCAACCACTGATTTTTTTATCCAGTTGTATTTAGCTTCATATTTTACCAACTATTTAGCAATTATTTACATGGCTTTCATTCACATTACTTCTCTTCATCATAGGCAAGAAAGTCATAAAATTTTGCTACCAGCCAACTTTTCAAATGTGATACCCGACACAAATGCATTACAGAAGAAGCTACTCATGTCATTACATTACATCATTTAATGCTAACAGACAGTGAGAAGAGTGAAGAGTGAAATATAAAGTGCCAGTGACTGGGCTATAATCAAAGATGTTAAAACAAACTATTTTTTTCTATTTTTAAAAACTAACAACCAGAAACATACTATGGAGCTGAAAATGAATTAAATGATTAAATGGTTTAGTTACTGTCTGCTTTTTGTGTTACTCCACAGTCTTCCCATTAGAAATATCTCCTGGCTTTCGACCAGGAGATATTCATCTTGATTTTGATTTGTAACTTATTGCATGAAACCAAGCATAAAAGTTTTTGCTCATTTCATTCCTTACGTATGACAAATATTTACAAAAACATACACAAATTATTGCCACTTTCATATATGCAAATAAATATATATGCTGTATATGTTGCACAGTATATTTTTACAGTTTCATCAGTTTATTGTTAATATTGTGTCACTTTAGATAGATGGCTTATTTACAAACAGTTTTTACGAATATCAAAAATATTCTTGTTAAAAATTAAGAACAATCTTTTTTTAAATTTCTGAGCCAATCTATAAATATGCAGTTTATTTCATCATCCCCCCCCCCCCCTACACACACACAAATTCCTTGCCTTGCCTTTGCATAATTATCTTTAATAATAATATTACAATTTCTTCTTTTACAGCTAATGCCTTTATCGATGAGCTCCCTAGATCATACAAACTGTACAATGAAATCGCCTGTTCAAACCCTAGCTTAACTGAAATAAATCTACTCGCAGACAGTATTGACTCTGCGTAAAACTCTGGACTCCTCTCAGAAGGAAGAAAATCATAGACAAAAGGCTAACACCTTGGTACAATGACCATATGCATACTCTCAAACAAGCTCCGTGAAAACTCGAAAGAAAATGACGCTTCACCAAATTACAAGTTTTTTTCCTGGCGTGGAAGGAAAGTCTCCTAACCTATAAGCATGCCCTCATAGCTGCCCGATCCAAATATTTCTCTACCCTTATTGAGAAGACAATCCTAGGTATCTGTTTAGCACTATCGACAGATTAACTAAGAGTCCTGCATCAGTTAACCTTAACATGCCAGCTATTTATAGTAGCAATGACTTCATGAACTTCTCTGATAGTAAAATCATAAGGATAAGAGACACAATACAAAAATTTTCGTCGACTTCTGCCTCCTGCCTGGCCAGTCCTGTCCCAGACAACATAGGTACGTCTATTAGGCCTGCCTTGCGCTTTGAGTCTTTTATACCCATTGAACTTATCAACTTTCTTTCTTTTATCAATTCATCTAAAAACTCTCCCAGCCAACTAGACCCCATACCAACCAGTAGGCATGTCATGATACCAGAAATTTAGTGGTCGATACCAATACCAGTGAAATTCCACGATTCTCGATACCCAATTCGATACCACGGTAAAAAAACAAAAACAAAACTATAAATCCCATGTACTTCAACATACACTCCTTTATTAAAAATATTTGAATACTACAAAAAACAACAGTGGCATGTAGCCTTCAAGTAATAAATAAAAAGAAACAACTATTAACATTACAAAAAAGAGCAGTGGTGTGTAGCCTTCAAGTATTTAAAACAAACAATACTGTGCTTAATTACAAACAATCAACTTTTTATGATGGCACAGCATTTCAATTGCAGTACCTGGCCAAGACATGAAAAAATATGGAAATAATAAATAGGCCTATCTAATATAATATAATATAATATAATATAATGTAATGTAATGTAATGTAATGTAATATGATATAATATAATATAATATGTGTCTGAAAAGCTTCTGATATGGTTGGCTGCGTATGTGTTTGTTGACTTTGCTCCTGCCTCTCCTGCGACATCCTCCTCTGGCTGATACTGTGAAAGGAAAATTATGAGATTTCAGTTATCAGGTATAGCTCAAAGGCTGCACACACAATGTACTAACACACACACACACACACACACACACACACACACACCTCTATATACTCAGAGTGCAAGCAGTAGTTTAAATTTACTGACATGGTGACGGATCATTAGTCCGGAAATATTTATTTAAAACGCTAACGTTATATTTTGATGACAGATGACACAGATTGAATGGTAAGGATGGTAGCCTACCCTACTACTAGCTATGGTTACATTACATTAGCCTAAACACGGTAGCCTTTAGTGTTTAGCCATTGCAAACGTCGTATGGAACATAGTTGGCTACACAGCATTATGCTATCTGTCTCAAATAAAAATAATGGTAACGTGTATTTCAGGATAAGGATAACAAGGATAACACTTTGGATATGCTGTTAATGTAACGTTAACATGAATTGAAACTCACTCACCTTGAATTCTTTGAATAAATCTGGATGTCTGTCTTTGAGGTGCTTCGCTACGTTGTAAGTGTTTGTAAGTGTTTCCTCCCTGAAAAATTCGATGGCACCAAGTTCAATGCATACTGGTTTTTGGAGGCGGAGCGGTCGCTGCAGCTGCAGAATTTTGGCATCGACTTGGTACCAAAGCATCGGTACCTATGGTACTTTAGAAAAACGAGTACCGTCATGTTTTCAGAATTTTGGCATCGACATCGTAGTATCGGTTCTTGTGACATCTCTACCAACCAGCTTCCTAAAACAGCTACTACTTGCAATTGGCACACCGTTATTAAATCTTATCAATGCCTCCCTTACGTCTGGACATGTACCTCAGTCCTTCAAAGTAGCAGTTATCAAGCCTATTCTGAAGAAGCCCAACCTAGATCCCAATGACCTTTCAGACTATAGGCCCATCTCGAATCTTCCATTCCTCTTTAAAATCCTGGAAAAAGCAGTATCAAAGCAACTCTGTGCATTTTTTCAGTCTGGGTATAGACCTCATCATAGTACGGAAACCGCTCTCCTGAAAGTGCTCAACAATCTTCTAGTCTCCTGCAACAATGGGTGTATCTCTCTTCTTGTGCTATTAGATCTGAGTGCAGCTTTTGATACCATTGATCATCGTATCCTCCTCGACCGCCTCGAAAACCTGGCTGGCATAAGTGGACAGGCTCTGTCCTGGTTTAGGTCGTATCTATCAGAACGATATCAGTTTGTCTCCATTAACAATGAATCTTCTGCTCGCTCCAGAGTAAGATATGGTATACCACAAGGATCTGTGCTTGGGCCTCTGCTTTTCTCATTATACATGTTGCCTCTTGGCAATATCATCTGTAAACATGACATTAGCTTCCACTGTTATGCAGCTGACACTCAGTTATACATATCAGTCAAACCTGATGTCCATCTGAATATCTCAAACATGGAGGCCTGCCTAACAGATGTAAAGAACTGGATGGCCCGAAATTTTCTCCTCCTTAACTCCTCCTTAACAAAACCAAAATATTAGTCATTGGCCAAAATTCAATCAGGAGCAAATTCACTCACTTTACACTGGACCTTGATGGTGTCTCCCTCTCCTCGAGTGCAGCCATCAAAGATCTGTTGTTATTGATCCTGAGCTCTCTTTTGAAACTCACATAACTAACACAACTAGGACAGCCTTCTTCCATTTGAGAAATATAGCCAAAATCAGGAAAATTGCATCAATTAATGATGCTGAAAAGTTAATCCACACCTTTGTATCATCCAGATTAGGCTACTGTAAGGCCCTCTTGTCAGGATGTGCAAATGTGTCACTAAAACCCCTTCAGCTGGTACAAAATGCAGCTGCTCAAATCTTAACTAGAACTAAACGTTTTGAGCACGTTACCCCAGTTCTAGCTTCTCTCCATTGGCTACCCATTAAATACCGGATCGACTTTAAAATACTCTTACTCACATTTAAGGCTTTAAATGGGCTTCCCCCTCCCTATCTTAAGGACCTTCTTCACCCATACCTTCCACAAAGAGCCCTTCATTCCCAAAATGCTGGGCTTCTCATCATTCCAAGAGTGGGCAAAACTACTATATTCCTATCGAGCCTATTCCTATCGAGCGCCTCTCCTGTGGAACAGCTTACCTACCGAGGTTCGGGGAGCTGACTCTCTCCACCTTTAAGTCTAGGCTCAGAACATATCTATACAGTAAATCCTTCAGCTGAGGGACATAGCCTGGTGCTGGCATGGATCATAGAGTCTCTGGTGGAGTAGGTGGTCATTGCTGTCATGACATGGACTCTGTGCTGTGGCCTGGTGTTGACTGCCTTAGGGTCACCCTCATGACTATGCCAGTTCCCCGCTTGTGTAGTGAACTTGCAGCAGAAATACCACTAACAATCAGCTACACTTCCTGATCAAATACAGGTTAATGATCATTAGCATTAACAGTGCATAAAACTGCGTACACTTCCTACTGTGAGTGTGGCTCCCATTTGTTACTGTGCTCTGTGGCCATGTGAGTGTGACCCTAACAAGTGCAGAAAGGGGAGCTGACAATCGCAGGCAGGGTGATGGAGTCTTGAGCCACTTCCGTCAAAGTCCTCTCTTATAACCCCTTAACAAAATGTAAAACCAGTTCATCTGCAGATAGAAAACTCTCAAAAGGCAAGACATTACAACATTTCAGGTTTCAAACAAATCAGCAAAAGTTGATTTTTCACATTTGTACTCATAATTTCATAATTTTTTTTTTGCTTAAGCTGAAAGAAGCCATGGGGTTGAGCAGCATGTTCTCACATCAATAAAGGTCCCTTGTTTCTCTGAGCTTGGCCTACTGCATGGATGTTGAGCACAGGTCTTACCTGTCACTACAGGGTAGCTTTGTGACACACTGGGGCCTACGTCTGAGCCGCCATTGGCTGACAGACTGGGCTTGACCTCCTCCGGTCCGGGGTTCAGTGCTGGCAGTGGGTATTCATTAGCCTGCTGACAGGGTGGACACTTTAGGCACCTTCAAAGTACAGGCAGACCCCTGTGAGATTCTGAGACGCTTCCCCCATAAAGAGACACCCTCCACCCCCTTAGTCCACCGCACCCCCCTACCCCTGGCAGATGAGCGGGGCTGTTTTAATGAGATGGGACTTCCGACCCCTGTGTGTGTCTGGGGTGTCAGCAGGCCTTTGTCTGTGGGAGCGGGTCACCTCAGCCTTGTCTGCCTCTATCATAGACAAACTCTAATTGTTTGCTACAACTGTTCAGTGGCATGGCACTGGATGCTCCTCCTGCTCCCCAGGGCCTCAGATGTGCAACGGCTATTTTATCATGCAGATTAAGGGGGTGGCAGGGGGCATCTGGAAAAAAAATTTTAAAAGGAGGCTTGAAAAGTACAACCAAATGGCTAACAGAACAGTGGAAGGGGTGCGGCCATTGAGTTTTGCGTTTAAAGAATGGCTTTTTAACACTGTGCTTCAGACAGCAGGCACAGGCTAATGGACCCCATTTCACCCATTAAAAAATAGAGAGAAAAGAGAAAAGAATGCATGAAAGATATAGTGGCCCAATTAATATCACATTAAACCAAAGGGTATCCTTCTGGCCCAGTCTCTGACCCCCCCCTCACATTCAACCCTTTTCCCTCACTCCCATCTAAACATGCCCCGTCAGCCACTTTCTGCAATTGTGAGTCATTTCCAATTCGTTTTGGTATTGATCTTGGAGCAGAAATCAAGTTTGTAATTAGCTACAAACTAGGCCCTCTGCTGGAGGTGAGACCTGCCCCCCAACCCCCCGATTTCTCTCCACTGTAATCATGAAATCATGCAAAATTTCAAACAAACTCAATTTGACTCAAGTGACTTCATTTTATAGACCTGACTGAGAATCGAGGGGAAATATGTGAAAAATATTATTGTTTAATAGACTAATGAAAGTAAATAAGGTCATCCTTTGTAATAAGCCCCCGGAAGTTGCACATGTATGGTTTTCCTATTGCCTGTAGTTTTGTTGTTTGCAATGCCTTAATTGTATCCACTAAGACAGAGAGGTTACACATGTGGAGATCGAAAAAAACCCTGGGCAAGCACACATACGCTGTTCTGCAAAAAACATGTTATAACATTACCAACACATACTTTTCAGCCATAAATATCAATCTGCCACCATAAAAAAGGGAGGGAATACTTATAAATAAGTGAAAAATAAAGCAGCAATCATGTCAATGTGTTTGCACATCATGTAGGTACACACCATATAGTGATTCATCACAAGCCATTTTTGCAGTTCCTAATATTAGAATTTTGAGGAGTGCTTTTCCATTACATTCAGCCACACATATGAGTGTATCTCACATGTGATTGTCCCCACACTGGGTTACCTTTTGGCTGAAGCTGGTGGATTGAAGAGTACTGCAAGAGACCACAAACCTTTGCAGTGTGCTCTGCGGTTAGGTAGAGTTATATGTGTAATGGGCTGCTGGTCACTGGTCAGGAGGGCTGTACTGTGCTGTGTGTGGTTACATGATTGCGTGAGGGAGGGAGCCGGTTGCAGTGGCCCAAGTGGTACTGACCTGCTCTGGCTTGATGTGCTCTGGCGTGGGGAAGATGTTGGGGTAGCACGGACGCTCAAAGACACAGTCCAGAGCCTCCAGCTGCTGCTGCATGAAGGCCTCTGCCTTCCGCTGCTTCCGCAAACTGTCCACACTACCCTGAGAAACACTGTTTCGGCCAGAGCTGTCAGAACCATCTATAGGGAGAGAGAGCAACAGTCCAGATTCTATGAAATGCTGTGCTGCACTTCACACTGCCTCAACTTGGTTCAGTCTGATTCGATGTGGTTCAGGACAGTCATTTTGGTTCACTTTGACTGACTTTGGTTAATCTCAGTTGTCTCTGGTTCAGTCTCCTCTTCTGAGACTGAGCTGTAATTTAACTATCTCCTTCCAAATTTCACACTATTTTCATTTTGAAACACCTGTTCATAAGATGACATCATAAGCTGACAGTTTATTTAAGAAGGCACCAGTTTGTTTGTCTCTTCAAATGTAAGCACCTTGCTTGTTTTATTCCTCTACCATTCTGAGAAAGGCATTTTAGCAAAGTGTTTTGATGGTTGTTCTAAAAGTGAAGCCCCTCATGTGCATGGCTGTCACTACACTGAGCTTGCTGTTCCAAATATGTTTGAGTACTGCAAGGAAAAATATCTAGCCCACAATTCAATAACAATTTTATGATTGTTAGAAGTTGCCAATAATTGGTAATTATCAGTCATCACTAGTGGGCTGTAGCTACCTTTAAGCCATTAATTTGTGAATGACATATTTGATACAAAGAACAGAACTGATAAATATTGACAAATATTAATTATTATTAGGATAATTATAACACAATGTAGAAAAACAAGTCAGAAGAAAATTGACTTATCTATCACAATGTTTGCATGTGCTTTGCATGTGCTGTTTTGCATGTTTGCATGAGTTTTATTGAAACATATATGTGATATCTGCAATCACAGAGGCATGTTGAAAATACTGCATTTTGGGTATCCGCGAATGTCCTCTAGTATGTGTTTTCCGTACATCCTTGGAATTTACCTATATGTTTTAGGGCGGGAATCATTTGTTTAGAATGTAAAACAGAAGAACAAGTGTAAAATGTGATCAATAACATTACACATTGCATTTACAGCAGTGGCACATGCTTTTCTTTCTTAAAGTAATAAACTCTACAGGTTTTCATACAGGCAGATAGACAGAAACATGGCAGTCATAAAGGTGGGCAATAACTGAGCACACTGTACTGTATGACCCCTACTGAAGTCACTAAGTGGATCATAGAGTCCAAAGATAGTGACCAGAGGCATCAACATTATGCACCAACTAGCAATCTAGTTAGCACATGGGGAATATTTAGGCCAATTTATATTAAAAAGGTTAATCTTTTCTCACATCTTTTGGAGCAAAGCCAGATTATGCTGTAAATTATAAAATGGCTGTAAATGTCACCTCCTTTCAAATATGTCAAATGTTATATATATTATATTAATATTTGGAATTTAATTTATACTAATATTCCAAAATAATGTATTAAGAGCTCACTAGAGTGTCCTCATTTTGACATCTCTCTATTACAGTGGATCAGGGAACTAATCAGATAGCCATCCCTGTAAAACACAGGGGTTTTCCATGGATCTGACTCCCCAAGCTTATGACCCAAGGAGGTGAGTGGACACAGCTCTCTGATTTGAGAGTCTGCTGGTGACCTGCGGTGCTCAGGAGAGACTGCAGAGGTTAGACTGGTGTTTGATCACTCTCAGCAGAAATCAGCTTGTGCCTATATGAAGCTCCTGCTCTCTGCTCTGCTTTATCAAAATGGCTGCTATCAAGGTGTCACCTGGGAGAGCTTGAATTTCCTGTCTTTATCTTCTCTTTATACGATAAAGGCTTTGAAAATGAGGGGATTTTAAAGGCATATTCAATCCAAGTACAATAATGTCATTATTATGTGCAATGCAATTACAAACCTTCCTCTTGAGCCATATGGACATCATGTACATCGCACTTTAATACAGTACAATGTTATACAATAATACGGTCATGTGCAGTAACAAGATACTGTAAATCTCTGTTTCACATGTAACAGCTAGGAATACTTTTCCTGCCAATGCACAGACATTTTACTATTACGGGGCGGCAGTGTAGCATAGTGTTTAAGGAGTAGGACTCGCAACCGAAAGGTTGCTGGTTCGATCCCCGCTGCTGTACCCTTGGGCAAGGTACTTAACCCACAGTTGCCTCAGTAAATATCCAGTTGTATAAATGGATAACATTGTAAAGAACTGTAACCTATGCAATTCGCTTTGGATAAAAGCATCTGCCAAATGAATAAATGTATTTATTTATGTTCCACTACTCTTCTATACATCACAAATTTTGTATTTTGTATTTATTCTTGTTGTCTTTAATTCTTATTGTATGTTGTCACAGCACTGACACTGGGGAGCAACTGTAATTTCGTTGTCCTGAACAATGACAATAAAGCTCTCTTATGTCTTATGTCTCTTATAATGCATGATCTTCCTTCAATGCAATTCAATTTTATTTGTGTTGAGCTTTTTACAAAGGGAGTTTGTCACAAACTCCCTTCCACAAACTCCCTTCTTCATACCTGGGCCTGAACTCCCAAGAGCAAGCCTACAGCAACAATGTTAAGGAGAGACTACCTTAATTAACGGAAGATGCCTTGAGCAGAACCCAGCTGAAAGGGGGAACCTATCTGCCTCTAGGTAATACTAAATTTACTCTGTTAAAAGAAATACATGCATGATGTGATGAGTGTAGTGATCACGAATGCTAGTGAAACTCTGCTCCGTGGAGCATGCTGGTTTTATAAACCCTCTACTGAATTCATGAGCTGAGTGTATGGATAGGGGTGGCGGAACAGCTGGTGGGGGTAAGTTCCTTTCATGGCCCTGCATGTTCTCAGCCTTTGTTTGTTTCATTCAGCTGGTCTGAACTGTTTCATAGCAGAGGGCAGGACTGCAAGTTTTGTCCCTCCATCGCTGTCCCCTCCCCTCATCCTAGGTGATAATTCCACTTTCCGTGACACAAGATCATGCAGAATGCATTTTCCAGCGATGCTCTGCTGCCCTCTCAACGTCAGAGCTGTCAACACATTTTTCTCATGTCACTTTCTATTCATCTGTAATGCCTTCTCTAAGCTTCAGTCTTTAACATATTCTTGTTTGTGGCCATGGCTTAATTACTATGTCACAGGAGAGCCATGAATTTTGTGGCCTTTAAATATGGAACTGCGTCAACTCTCCAGTATCTAGTCCCACCCCATTGCTTTTTTCAAGTCCATGCCATCATAGTTATCCTCATTCTCAAGGTGTGTTTTGTATGGGCATTTAGGAGATAACACAGCTCTGTGACAAAACACAGACCGCTAAAAAAGAAATAGAGCTGAAAAAAATATAAAAATATCTAGAAACCATTTTAATGCCTGTCAGCAAACATTCTGTAGGTGTGTAACCTGCAATGTCATACATTCGTTGGGCATGATTAACTAATGGCTAACTTTGTGTTGCTTATTATTAAAAATAGCTTTTAACAGATGGTGCATTCATGCAACAATGAAATCACACAGCTTTGATCCTCTGGCAAGAGACATTACAGGCTGTTTTCATGACTAACAGATACATTTTTCCAGAGACTTCTTCCTTTGATGTCACCACAGTGCAATTCCCATACTCCCCCTCCCACATGCAGCAGCTCTGGGGTGATGACCTCTGTTTTTTGCATGTTATTTATTTCGTTCAGCCTTCCCTCCCCATCAGCTAACGGCACTCTTGCACTTTACCAGCACTCTTGCAATGCGTGATGAAAAAGCCGGGTCATGGCAACCTGCATTCCTGCGACAACCGGGTTGAACCTACAAATCATTCTGCAAATTCTGGCCCTTCATGTTGCCTAGGTAGCTTAATAATAAACCCACACAGTCTGTGGAATCACCTGCAGCTGTGACCCATCATGTAGTTTTTACATTTCTACAAGCCGTACATAAATGCATGCTTAGTATGCGATACATTCTGCTGAAAGAAACTCTTGACCTTATATTATTTTGCTATGCCATTATAGTATCGAATAGACCTTGACTTCACCACATGGTTCTGTTGATCACAAATAGTCAAACAGCTGACTGAATGATATCTGAATCAGGTGTGCTGATGCGTAGTTTGTTATCCACTGTCCAGTTCTACTGTAAAAACCATAACCTGCTCTGTTCCCCCAGAATCTGTACACTGAGCCCATACTGGGAGGAGCTTAGAGGTAAACTATGTGGACAAAAGTATTTAGCCACACCTGTTTTTCAGGGTATGGGCTAGGCCCCTTATCTCCAGTGAAGGGCAATCTTAATGCTTCAGCATACCAAGACGTTTTGGACAATGCTATGCTTCCAACTTTGTGGCAACAGTTTGGGGAAGGCCCTTTTCTATTCCAACATGACTGTGCCCCAGTGCACAAAGCAAGGACTATAAAGACATGGTTTGATGAGTTCAGTGTGGAAGAACTTGACTGGCCCGCACAGAGCCCTGACCTCAACCCCATCAAGCACCTTTGAGATGAACTGGAACAGAGATTGCGAGCCAGGCCTTCTCGTGCAACATCAGTGCCTGACCTCATAAATGCTCTACAGAATGAATGGGCACAAATTCCCACAGAAACACTCCAAAATCTTGTGGAAAGCCTTCCAAGAAGAGTGGAAGCTGTAAGAGCTGCAAAAGGGGGACCAACTCCATATTAAAGTATATGTATTTGAATACAATGTCATTACAATGTAATGGTCATGCGTCCGAATATTTTTGTCCATATGGTGTATTTCTGCTCTCAGTAAGGCCTGGGAGTAGGGCTAGGTGATAGAGCCGTCGCAATATATCGAATAGCTATTTGTAGTGCAATAACAGCTATCCCCGGTATGTGGGGATGTATACTGATGCTGCAACCGTTGGTCATAAAAATGGGAAAACAGTCATTACCTCGAGGACCTACGACCAAAAGACCTCAGTGTTTTTTCTCCATTTTTGAAAAGCTAAGGCAGGTTTTTTCTCCACCTGACAGCAGCTCCAAGGCTGTCAAAACTAGCAGAGCTCCCCATTCTGAAAGTGCCATTCTGAGCCATTGTGGGAAATTCTCCTGACTCCTGCTCTGATCTACACTCCTGCAATTACCCAGTGCTCACACTGGCTCTGGTTCTGTAAATAAGAAATGGTCAAAGCCATGCTTAACTTTCTCTATCTATAAATGTGTCCAGTTGAGAATAGACATGCATTCAAGACCTAAAATGGCACCAATAAGTGAAGAAGATAATGGGTATCACTGTTTGTACATATACAAACCAGTCTTTACCTAGACAGAACAGAGGTTTGGTCTTCCCCTTTGGGCTATTTCCTTTGTCTTTTCAATGACCCTCACATCTGAGAGAGGAAGGTGGCACAATATTAATTTGTAAATTAATAGCTTTTATGGGTGTAATTGCAGATTTTCTTAAACGTCACTATGTCCAGTATGTGTGGGGCACTCGCCATTACAGAAACAATATCCCCCTACTTCCCCCATTCTCTTCGACACATGCGATCTTGACATGGCCCACCATTGTCCTCCTGGTAGCACACTACAGTTAATTTGCAATAACGCACACCAGTGGCAGATTATTAGCTCTTATGGCACTTGAGTCCCTGAAGCTCCTCTTGCAGAGGCCTGGAATACATAACGAGTGTCATGTCATCTTTGTATCCCAGTTTGTACCAATGACTTTCGTTTAGGAACACAATTCATTCTAATGGAGAGCCAGCTCCGATGTGCAGCCATAATGGAGTTAATACACTTCCCACAACACAGGCTGTGTGTTGCAGTAGCAGCACGGTGGATCAACAGCCTGTGTTGTGGGAAGTGTATTAACTCCATTATGGCTGCACATCGGAGCTGGCTCTTATGGCACTTGAGTCCCTGAAGCTCCTCTTGCAGAGGCCTGGAATACATAACGAGTGTCATGTCATCTTTGTATCCCAGTTTGTACCAATGACTTTCGTTTAGGAACACAATTCATTCTAATGGAGAGCCAGCTCCGATGTGCAGCCATAATGGAGTTAATACACTTCCCACAACACAGGCTGTTGATCCACCGTGCTGCTACTGCAACACACAGCATTAGATTCTGACCACCGTGTGCTGATGCAGTGCTTTTTTTTTACTCAGTTCCCCTCTAAAGTGGCTTTGTATTGTCCAGTTATTACATCTAATGACACTGAGGCTCTCTGAAACTTAAGCCATGTCACACAGCCTCCTGGTGCCCCAGTGTGGAACCAAGTTTAAATAACATGCAGCTTTTTTCACAATTGGCAGCAGCTCAAATTACCAGGCATAAAGTCTTCATTCACAGTTGTATGATTTCAACCATGACCAGCAGATACCTGCAGCTCCCATCTTAATATGGAACTCTGTATTTATTTCTCTGGATACAACAGAAAAGTGAAAAAATTAAGATTATAAATATTATTAGTAGTATTGTCATTGTTAGCATCATCATTATTATTATTTTCTGTCATTTGGAAGAGGTAAATAGCTTTCTTGGAAACCCCTCCATATTATACAATATGTAAATACTGTACATGTTCTATACACAAAGAAACGAGCGGGCTCTCATTGAACAGTGGGGGAAAAGCCACCCCTCTCTCTGCAATAATTCCACACTTTCTTCCTTAATGCCTCCATCTGTCCTCGTAAACGTCAGCCTCAATCAAAGCACGGGCTGGCTTCTTTGAATGACAGGATTCATACTAATACCTTCAAATGAATGTAAATGTAAATGATCTGTGGGTTCACATTTAGACCACCAGGTCCTCCTCTGCGCTTGAGAAAAAAAGTTGGTTACACAGCCGCATGATCTCTTTGTGAAATGCATTTCCTCCTATAATGCATGCATTCACCTTATTTGCTGTGCTTACTTTATCTGCTGGGTAATTTGCTGCAGAGCTATCACTGGGCATGAACACGTTGCCTTTCTCCCTATGCTCCCACAATTCGTACTTTCTGACCTTCTGACCCTCCTTGCTCTGCAGTCCTCTCACTACATCCACTTTTTAATGCGATGAAGTTTATTCAGCAGCATTAAAAAGCCTGTTTGTGGAGCCGACTGTCCATCAACCCCCGTGGCATCTGGTGCTTGCTCAGAGGGAGTGAAAAGGGTCGAGCTGCCGGCCTGGAATGATGGAAGGGCTTGTTTTGACCGACCGGGTGGATGGCTACATTATCTTGACATGTAATTATCCTAAGTCCCCTTAATCACTTTGGCTAAAATAAATTGTTGAGGACAAAATTGACAAAAGTCGAGGTCAAGTTCTTACACAGAAAGAGCTACCATGTACTCAGTGTGCTATCTTTTTACAAGGTCCAAAAACATAACGAAAAAACACAACCGTAGCTCTTTAACCCTTTTTAGCGACTGTTTTTAACCTTTCTTTTTAAACTGAAAACTGTATTAATATGTGAATCATTGTGATACAAAACACAACGTCAACAATCTCATGCTGTTAAGGGCATGTCCTTCAATAAGTTACAGCACCTCCTTGTGTTTTTAAAAATATATGTGTGTGTGTGTGTGTGTGTGTATAGACTCCATACTGTCTTGGTCTGAGTGATAACACAGTACTTCCAGGTCAGTATCACAGCTGTTATATCTTTTTAGGAGTTCCATTGGCTTACATTTCCTGGTGCATTACACCACATTGTATGGTCTCAAGCAAACGGTGTTGAAAAGTAATAAAATATTACAACCTGATAAAAAAATGTGTAACATGATATGCAGAAATATTACCAGAAATATAAGCAATGCAACATTACTCATGGTACATCCCATAATAGCAGTGGAAACAAACCGCCAAAAAGGCCAGCTGTCACATCAACGTCTCAAAATACTATAAATGTAAATAAAATATTGTCTCCATAGTGAAGAATGTATTTGAATCCAAATTCGAAAACCTTGTTATCCCAGCTGTGGAGGTGACCAATAGCCAGTAGCCTGTAGCTAGAAATGTGCTGATCAGATCAGATGGATTAAGCCACTTATACTATTGGGGACTGATCTGCGCTCCTCAGATGGCAGGAGGATGCTATGGAACTGATCTACGCTCCTCAGGTGGCAGGAGGATGCTATGGGACTAATCTGCACTCCTCAGGTGGTAGGAGGATGCTATGGGACTGATCTGCGCTCCTCAGATGGCAGGAGGATGCTATGGGACTGATCTACGCTCCTCAGGTGGCAGGAGAATGCTGTAGGACTAATCTGCGCTCCTCAGGTGGTAGGAGGATGCTATGGGACTGATCTGCGCTCCTCAGATGGCAGGAGGATGCTATGGGACTAATCTACGCTCCTCAGGTGGCAGGAGAATGCTATGGGACAGATCTACGCTCCTCAGGTGGCAGGAGGATGCTATGGGACAGATCTGCGCTCCTCAGGTGGCAGGAGGATGCTATGGGACTGATCTGCGCTCCTCAGGTGGCAGGAGAATGCTATGGGACTGATCTACGCTCCTCAGATGGCAGGAGGATGCTGTGGGACTGATCTGCGCTTCTCAGGTGGCAGGAGGATGCTATGGGACTGATCTACGCTCCTCAGATGGCAGGAGGATGCTGTGGGACTGATCTGCAGTCCTCAGATGGCAGGAGGATGCTATGGGACTGATCTACGCTCCTCAGATGGCAGGAGGATGCTATGGGACTGATCTGCGCTCCTCGGGTGGCAGGAGGATGCTTTGGGACTGATCTACGCTCCTTGGGTGGCAAGACACAGAGGTAAGGATTACAGCCCCACCCCCTTACCATTGTCTCGTTTCCTCTTTTCACCATTGAAGTGAGGGATACCCAGAATACCATTGATGGAGTAGGAGCCCACAGGGTCAGTGGAGGCACTGGAGACAGGAGGGGAGGTCATGCTGGGCACTGATGCAGGGAAGAGAGCGTGGTGGAGTGATTAAAAAGCAGCACTCACATCAGAGACATCTCTCAGAACAGCGTTGACCCCAGGCTCAGGGAAGTCAACTGCCCATTCTGAATTCTTTCCATACCAAAGCCATCCATTTTCTCTACAGTAGTTAAAAGTTACACAAAAATAAGCAAGTTATGCAAGTATTTGTGAAGAAAAAGAAAGTGATTCCATAGTGTAGGTTGTGTTTGGTGGCCTCAGTGCCCAGCTCTGCTGGCTATGCTAATGAGTTACTGTCTGGTGGAATTTCCACGCCATGCAGGAAGCCATAACAATGACCACATAGAGGTTGCAGCTGCAGTGACACGTGTCCACATTTATTTTTGAATTGCATCAACTCTGTATGACCATGTTTTGCACAAGACATTTGATAAATTCATCAAAGTAGAGATTATGATGTGTGTGTGGGTGTGTACATGAGCATACACACATGTATGAGAGGGAGTGTTAGTGTATGCATGTATAATTGCATGTGTGAGTGTGTGTGCACATTTGTGGAGCTGTGTGACTGTGTGTCTGTGCTTTCTGAGGTGTGTGCGTGTATGTGTGTGTGTGTGCGTGCGTATGTGCGTTCTCTTACCAATAGTGTTGCCAGGTATGGAGAGAGATGTTCCTGCTCCATCAGGAGAGAGATGAAAAGGCTGCTGCACTTTGGTTCGAATAATCCTGGAAAGCAGCACAGTCTCAGGACTCTGCTACAAGCAAAGAGCTTCTCCACAACAGTTGCATAAATTTCTAGGAGTCACTGGACTGGAGGTCCAGGAGCTCCAAAGGTCTACAGCATGTCACACTCCTGTATTCTGGCTGATGTGAGCAGAGTGAGGTCATAAGGAGTTTGAGGGCATGAGCAGTCTCAGGGTATAAGGTCAATATTAGAGCTATGTGTGTCAGATATGGGGCAACGCTACTCATGAGAGTGGATCCAGCTGACTGGGAATCCAACTTTCAGAAATGTGACAAAGTTACAAAGTCTTTAGGGTGAAATATGGAGGAAAGTTCTCACTGCACTTTGGTCTAAACGATCCTGCAAACAAAGCATGAAATCACACTAATTCACCTAACCAGCTGTCTCCTCTCGCTCTCTCTCTCTCTATCTGGACAGAGACCCCAGACACCTTTTACAACATAGACAGAGAGTCCAAAGAACCCTGCATCCTAAAGTGCCAGTGTAGATGAGGCATTATTGATCAGGGCTTTGGGGAGAGGAAAGTTGTGAATTTGTCACAGAGGCAAACAGATGCAAATAGAAAGCTATAAATTACATTTGACAGGAAAGCAATAGCCTCTTATTGCCTTGCACAACCCTATTGTGCCATTATATTATTCTAATCTGAATGCCACCTCTATACTCAGGGAGCTATGACAATTATATATCAAGTGTTAGATAATACTATATATTTATGTTAAAGGCCTTATAAAGAACTTCACACCCATGTTTTATCAAAGGAACATTCCAGAGATAAGCACTGATGCATTTTCCATATTTTCATTTTGATTACTATTTCGAAAAAAAAAAAAAAAACAACTCTAATTCCGCCGGCAGTCATTTTATATAATAGCTGTAATAATCAGCAGGGTCCCAGAATGCACTTATCATCACGCAATTTGGACTTAATTTGAAAGACAAATGATTGCCTTAACTTTGTTTCAAGCTGAAAGAAAATGATTTGTCAAGCAAAGACTAAAGTGCACTAAAACATCAGAGGTGCGTTAAAATTCGGCAAACTGAGGTGAACGTTCCAGGCGAATGGGTTTTCCCCAACTTTTAAATTTGAACGGTTTTGTGTGAACATTCCAACTTGTTTGGTCTCCCTAGTCCAGCGTCCATGTCTGTTCACCAAGAACTACCTCCTCAGTTTGTGTGTGTTCGCAAACGTTCGCAGTGAACTCAAATCAAACGTAAAACTGTTTTTTTTTTTTTGCTAATTTGAACGCACCTCCTAGTCGTGTCCAAACTGCAACATGTTGGATTTGAATCCCAGGCAGAGCAGCTCCTTTTCCATTAAACAGCTGGGGGTAATGGCAAAGATCTTTCAATGCAGGCAGGCTCCTGTGTGCCCCAATGTGTTGTGTTTCAGGAAACATGGCAAAAGCCACTTGCCCCCTCAAGAAAACACATGTTAATATTTTTAGGATTTCTAACTTCCCTCTATAACTGTTATTTGACCTCCTGACTGTGTGACCCACAATAAATTGAGAGACTTCATTTGGAATCCATGCTCGCGATATTGAATATGCTATAATATAATAATGACTACAGCTGTTGCTGAAAATTCCCTGAAGAAATATTAAAATTGCTTGAGCCTGAATCGATACTTTTCAGAGCTACTGAATATCTTGGACTTTTAATACCTACAAGCATACAAAGTACTTCTTGTCAATTCCTCGCCCAGCCTCAGATGCAAAGTACAACTCCGTCTCGGTGTAATCTTAAATAATTCACACAGGGAAAGGTGTTTAAGGCTAGAACAACCTCATCTGTCAACAGATCAGAGGTCGTAGTCTCCACAATACAGCCACACAAAAGCAGTAAACACATTTATGACATGCATCTGCATAGCTTTTTCATGAGAATTAGACTAAGTGGGCCTTTCTCTACTTTGATGGACTTTTTCAGAAAAGAATGAACTTCTGCTCTCTGTAAATCACCCACACTCACACTCTTAAATTCCCCATGCTCAGAATGGGATGAATGCTTAAGCAGTCAGGATATTCAACAATAAACACAATAAACTGCCGTCTGAGGTCTTTGTATGGCACTGTTAAATGTTATCAGAGAGAACTTGTTTATTTTTTCCCAGCACTTTATTTATAACATGTAATGATTTATGTTTATAGAGTTTCACAGTAGTCTTGCCTATATGTACATGGTGGGCTATAAACCATCAAGAGTTTTTGTTTGAATGCATTTATATGATTATTTCACATCATTATTACAAAGACATTATGAAATATCCCTGACTGTGTTCCCAGGAGCAGGTTGATTGACCAGATTGATTAACTGGGTTATTTCTGAAAGTCTTAATAACTGAAAAAATATTCATAGATAACAGTTTGGTCACCAAATGAAATACGAAAACCCTTCAAGATCTTTTAACATGCTCTGCTAATAGGAACACAATTCTTCGTATTTGCATTTTAATTTCTTACATAAGAAGACCTATAGAGGGTCAATTTCCATAAACAAAGACCTACAGAGGGTAAATGTCCAAACTGATAACTTCAATTTAATTAGAAGGGTTACATTTTTAGAGGTCTTTTGTTGTCATTAACATGTAATCAATGTTTAACATGTTATTACATACATGTGTGGAAATCTGCTCAACTCTGAAAGGGGGCCACACTCGCCCGTCGTGTAACGCTCATGCTAGCTAGGCTATATATATATATACACACACACACACAAGTACAATTGACTACATGCAGGTGAAAATGTAGCCTATCGAACAAAATTCGGTTTAATCTGCTCCTTTTCACAATGGAGATTTCCACGTTACATCTAGCCCTGTGCGATTTATTAAAAATCCTTACATGACAGTCATTAAACTGAAACAGCCAACACCATTTCAAAAACATGCCCTCCCACATGGTACACGAACTGAATAATGCCTTTTGCGGCTTGTCCCACGCTAGCCTTGTTTGAACCCACAGATATAAGTTGCCAATAAAGAAACCGGACCCCATTCGCCCAGGTATTGAACCAATAGGTTGTATACTTTCCGATGCCGCTAGATCTGGTTACGGGGTATTGATTTGTTTTCATCCAGACATATGTGATTTTGGTGCCCTGGGCTTTAGATCTGCTGCGGAATGAAGAATTTGTGATTGAATTGCACTACAGAGACCACCATCGTTAAAGTCAAAGAATAGGCTACACCACTCTTTTAAAAAATCCAGAAATGCTCATTATCACTACATTTGCAGTTTTGAATTACACACTTCAACGGGCGTCAAGGGTGACTTAATGTAATTTAAAATATGCAGTTTTCCCTTGTTTAAAATGTGTTTTAGACCACGCTTAGGCTATCTAAAAACAATCGATGTGCTGGTTAATCGTATTATGGTAAAGCTACTTGAATCGTTTACCTGTTGATGGATGAAACACTGGGGACTGTGTCGTTGTCGCAGACCCCTTCCGCAAGCAGCCTGTCTCTGATCTCCCACGCGAACATGGTGGGATTTTGACGCTTGTATTCCGCAATTTTATCCACAATTTTTGGAGTCGCGACCTTAGGTTTGGATCCACCAATAACTCCAGGTTTAATACTTCCGGTCTCGTAGTATCTGTAAATAAAATCATGTGTAAATAATCAAAGGTAAGAAATGAAGTGATATGATGCGGGCTTTGTTTTCTGGTTTGAATTAATCACACGAAGAGACCCCGTCTACGCAGTTTAGTTGTACTCAACGTGCACAGCTCCAAGAATGATCCATTATTTAAACGTGGAAATGGAGCTAAGCTTATTTTCCTCATGATGTCTTTAACTTAGTGAAACAGTCAGACTGTTTAAGGGTCTATTATTTCTCAGAAGAGTTGATATTATGAAGTAAACACATGGAACACGAAACATGGAAGGAATATCAAATTTAACACAGGAGCACCGTCTAATTTTTAACAAACATACACCTGCCAGTCTTAATCACGGAAATTGTTTGCATTTGTTTAAACAAAGGTGTATCTAAACCACAGCCGAAGAGGCATGCATTTGATATAGACATGCTACCACCCCAATATCTGCGTTTCATTGTATTGCCACAGCCACATTAAATGCATAGAATGATATACCTTTTAAAATTGTTTTGATAGCTGGGAAATATTTCAGAAACATTCAAAGTGCCGTACGTCACATGTTCCGTTTACTTCTTTTTTTCTTTCTTCTCTTTCTTTTTAATTACATCTTTATCTCTATCAGGACGGGTATCAGCGATGTTTACTCGGTTTCATACACAAAGATAATTACTGTGTTCAAAGCGCCTCTTATGGATGTTATTTGGCAACCTTTCAGATTGGTTTACCTACAGTTCTACACGCGCGCAAAAGAGGTCGGCAGATTACTTCATTTTGTTTATTGACTCGTGTTTTATTTTTGTACAAATGCCACATTTTCATTAAATTGCGTGCTGTTGTGGTCTTAGAATATTGTCTTACCTGCCCAGAATTTTGCTGACACAGCCATGGCTGACCCGTAGTTGTCTCGAGATGTCACAGGGCCTGACTCCCTGGTGCGCGAGCTCTACTATTCTTTGCCTCACGACATCAGGTAAGGGTCTTCCATTAACAAACACCCCGCCTAGTTGGTTTACTCCCCCCTGCCCTACGTGGGACACAACATATACAGAAATCCATAACATTGCATACATGCAGAGGGCGCGAGAACATGGAGACCACAACGAATTACCATATATATTCTAAAATTACGTTTTTCAAGTCATAAGAACCAACCGATCATTTAATCACAACTACTGAATAATTAATACTGAGCATGCGTTTTTTTCACCGCGCCAGGCGGATGCCGCAATAGGCCATTGGAATCGTATATGTGTGTGTTTTCACACAGATATATTCTTATTTTAAACAATTTCCCTGCATCTTTCCTAGCATTAATACACCATTCGTCTTAAAACGCATCGAGGCGCAGAGTATTTCTGCATTATTTTTGAAATACGCCTGCTGATTAAGAATGAAGCAACCAAGTGATGTATGTAAATGATTATGATCTGCTCTCTCAGAGACTGGCCATTCTTCTAATGATGGTGCTATTAAAAATCAGTCTGGCGCTTCTTCAGGTTTTAAAAGGATAGCAGAATTCAGTTACTACACACTACGTGCTTCTCAAAAACTCTGACACTCATTGTGTCCTCATATAAAACATACATTTTTCAACAAAACTAATTAAAGAAACATCACGAATCGCGTGTACTAATTAGCAGGTAAAAGTTAGGAAACAGTGGAAAATTATAGGCCTACATCCATAAAACGTAACCAAAACAGTCTCATAATATTATTGTATAAACGCCAAGTTTACATATTTATTTATCTGGTAATGCTGAAAATTACAGCTGTGTCTGTGGGCGAAATTAAACTCAAATGCTGAAAAGCAAACTGCAGTGCAATAAATGATGCTTGTGTGTGCGTGTTAACTTGGGATACACCTTTCCTATTTCACAGTAACAACAAGCCAAGTTTGTCTTCATTTTCCCGCAGCCCCTCATTCCAGCCCAGCACATGTCCTAAGTATTATGTTACGAACTGCTTAATTTTCACTGCACAGTTATTTTAAATAATTTAAAAAAGCTTTGATAACTCATATTACAAATTTGGAAACGGCCTGGGAAAAAAGATTAGGAATTAAATATTTAAATTCAAAGGGCATCTTTCTGAAAAGGATGTCAAATAGACAGGATTATATCATTACTCAATCCTTGTGAGTACCTACTACATTATTAATAAATGTACTAATAATTACGCCATAATCATAATCATCAACAAACAATTTGTTGTTACACTATAATGACGCTTATAGTGAAAGAATAACTGCGGATTTTATGGAGTTTTTCTTTCGAATATTTTAGTTAACAAAGGTTTTACTTTCAAAGTTTTTACTTTTCATAAAATTTTTATTATTATTAATTTTTATTTTTTAACTTCTTAAAAAAAATATTAAAACTTAAACACCTCCGAGAAGTGTTTAAGTTCGAAATTTGTGACCTATTCTATTTCCTGGGTATCCAACCATTACAACTGGCTTGATGTAAAAGCCTAGACATTTGTTATTTCTTAATTCAATACTTAACCAGTTATTCACCAGTGAAAAGCACTGCTTATAACTTACTAAAACACGGCTGTATGGGCTCACGTACTGTTTCTAACAACCAACCATAAATCTACGTTTAACATTAAATGTTTCAGCTCAGAAACTGAAGCGGTACACCTGTCTGTTGCACCTGTCAGCAAATGTTATATCATAAAATAAAAAAATCTCCGGGTGCGTTACAAGTAGTTATATCTCAAGCAGCGCTGAGACTGTTTACAGTGTTTATGTGTGCACATTTTTAAAAACATGGGCATTATTATTTTAGATTATTTTTTCCGCTGCCCTACGTAGGATCGCAATAGACTTAAGTTTTCATACATGTCCCCAATACATTTTAATTTGTACCAACCGTCTTTTTCTCTCAGAAAAAATGTACGAAAACATACGACCCGATACCCTTTGAATGTAATTCTGCCTTGAAAACAAGAAAAAACAACAACAAATGAACGCAAAAGTGATAATGATGAAACTAATTTTCTACTCACGGTGCATCGCCGAGAACGGATCTGCTTTGCAATTAATATCCATCGGAAAGCAAAAAAAAAAAAAAAAAAAGAAAGAAAAGAACGGGATGTATTCAACCGAAGTCGCCGTTTCGCCTCGGTAATGCAGCTCTAAACGCGAAGAAATAAATATTCGGTGTAAGGTGTGTTAGAAAAAAAAACAGTTTGCTTCGGATGCCAATCGATCGGAAAGCAACTTCTCAGAGAAAAAACGGCCGAGTTGTCCCGCGTATCAGTCCGTGCTTCAAAGATGCGGTTTTTTAGGTAAGCACCATGACTGGTACTTGTTTCAAAAATGTATACGTCAACTTCTTTTGCAATATCGTAGTCGTGGATAATTTATAACCACAATGTGGTGACAGTGTCTTCCTCTGTCCTCTGAAACCGCTGTAGAAATTCCTCGGTCTCGCTGGTCGCGCTTGGCAGGTCTCGGCCGTGATCAGAAATACACAAAGATGACAGGGAAAACATGAACACATGGAAAGTGTTCTGTGGCCCCCCTTTTCCTCAAGAATGGGATATGCTTGCTAGAGGCTTTATATTGAGAATTGAACCCCTCTTCTTGCGTCTCTGGTTCTAAAGCGGTAATCCCACCCCAAGCCCCCAAAAGAGATTACCCCTCGCGGAGATGGATGAGTTGTCAGACAAAGGCAAAAGATTCCAACACCTTGTGATTCGCAGGTCCCTTCATCTGTCAAATTGAAAGGGATGGGAGATAAATCCATTATTCACAGTTCGCAATTTACAAATTATTCGAGTTCGGGAAAAGACATGGGGATGACTTAAAGACACTACAACAATATAAACACAGAGAAACACTGGCCACTGTCTCTTTATTTTAATGCATCCTTGTGCGCGTCAAAAACTTTCAGTGCTAATTCTGGCACAGGCATCGCATGGTAGTTATCACAGCAAAAACAACGGGCTAATTTATTTCGCTTCCTATTATCTTAATAGGCCTAATGACAATTTTGTTGGCCTCTTTTTACAAGCAGGGTTATTGTAATAAACATTTTTGATATACATAAAGGGTCTTGATTTATAAGGTTATATTGTGGGTATGACTGAAATAAATTATCTGGTTAAGGCCGGTTTTTGTATGCGTATTTATGTGAACAAACCCATGTAATAGTTACCTAACTGATGTAGCCTTCATTACCGTACGAATATTTATCATTATTTGTGGTGAAATTCATTTGTTTCTAAACTTCATTAGGATTTCCACTTTATTCAAATGTGTTTCCTATTTGGGACGGGAAGGATGGTGTGACAGTGTCATAATGGTTAAGGAGCAGGACTCATGACCGAAAAGTTGCTGGTTTGATTCCCCACTAGGGCACTGCTACTGTACCCTTGGGAAAGGTACTTAACCCTGAATTGCCTCAATAAAATATTCCGCTGTATAAATGGATAATATTGTAAATACCTGTCACCTGTGTAAATCGATCTAGTTTGCTAAATGCCAATAATGTAACGTAATGTAATAGAGGGACTATCAAGATCCTTTCCTACCCATGCGTCCTGCAGTATTCTATTTTCTCCTGTAGATGGCGCTCCATGGTTTCGATAGTCATATCTCGCTGTAAAGCTGTGCTTGCTGGTGATAGGCGACGGTGGTATTGAGCATAATTCAGTTTGTCAGGGAGTGAGCAGTAACTTGCAATGGATAAATTGTTAACCATTTATTACTGAAATTTAAATAATTCCACAGTCAAAACACTTTCAGTCTTCGTTTTGTATTTATTTACTGATACCTGAAATCTGTTTTAAGAAAGTCCATATGATAAATGAACGGCAAAATGAGATGCGTATTTACATTAATGAAATATGGAAAATACACCAAACCCATTTATTATTACAATATATTATGAATTAATAAACGAAAATCCTGAATCTTTTCATCATACTAAACTCTGCAAAAAATTTAAGTATATGAGCAATACGTGTCATTTTATGGTTTATGCCTGCAATAGCACTGTGTGAATGTGCGCATGATTTTATATTCTTTCTTACTCCCTTTAGGCCGCGTATCGACAACATGCCTGCGTCGATATTACGCTGACCCACAGAATCGGTCTAAAGTAACTTAATAGCCTTTACTTTATATGTGCCTCTCGGTTAACAGTGTATTCATATACATTTGCAGTTACATGTATTCATTTGGCAGACGCTTTGGATAAAAGCGACTTACAAATACGCTTAGGGTACGTTTTAGTCTTTCACGCTAAACGATGACCATCTCTCTCATCGCTGTTTGGATGTTTTGTGGTGTTTAAGGATAATTACGTTTCGCTCCTTCTTTGGGGGCAGCTCAGTAGGCTATTGAACACTTCAAATGCGTTTAGAAAACACCAATCGTTTGCATCGCATGGTTATCACTTCAAACCTGATCATTGTTGTTGCCAACAATAATTCAACGTGACGCACCTGCCTTGTGATTTTGATCACTGTCATGTATTTTGATTCTCTGTTAAAATAGGAGCAAGTAGCGCGTTACGAAATACATAATAAATGTGTGTGTTTGTATGTGATGGGTGGATTTCTACATTTTCTAAACGACAATAGACTAACTGGATTTTGAGTTACCTCAAAAGGAACAAGAGCCCCCCCCGGATTGGTTTGTGGTCGGGTTTTGTTGCTGTTTTTTTTTTTTTTTTTGGGGGGGGGGGGGGGGGCTGTTAGGCTTTCTATTCTTGAGTGGACATTTTTTCTAAAAATGGGCATACACATACATTGTCCTCTTATCCAGAAGTAATCGTAAGACAAGGTCATGTACAGGTTAGTACAAGGAAAACGAAATTCACACGATAACAGCAGACAATATCTTGGAGCGGCTGTATATACATACACTAAAAGTAGATAAAAGGCATTGTAAACTGCATTTACTTTTATTGTTAACTGTGAACGTGTACTATTGCAACCGAATAGGAAAGTCGCTAAAAGAGAAGAAACTCGCAAATAAAGTTAAGCGTGGGTGGCTTGAGACGGACTGAGCTTATCACCAAATGGAAATAATGGATACGAAAAAGTCGGTCGTTTCTAGTGACGCGACGCCATTTAGCCAAAAATGCACGGTAGGCCTACTGTTTTACGGATTAGTGGAACTAAGACAAACAAGGGGGTCGTAAGGACCGATTGGCCTCTTTTCACATAAGGAACATGAACACTGGAACCGAACAGCCCTCCCTGACCCTGGTCTGTCACACCTCGCTGTCCAGTACCAAGGTAACAAAGTTAACAGTAACGCACATGCTATAAGAAGAGGAGACATCAGTTTTCTTCAATTTCCCTCATTTTCTGGTTCCTGTTTCCAGTCACCTTAATGCTTGTATCAATGTCACCAATCGACATAGCTTCCCAGCACAGATCCGACCCGCGCATCAGTTGGCATCTCCGGGTGTGAGCTCAATTATCAATCTTTATAGACCTCCTGAGATATTATTTTTTATAATCCTACAACAGATCTGCATTTTAAAGGTGTAATGTGTGCAACCATATTGTCTGCTCTGTAATACCAATATGTGTGCAACCATATTGTCTGCTCTGTAATACCGAAAATGTAACATTTTCCATTCTACTTCTATAAGACATTTGAAGTGCATGTTGATAACACATACAAAATGGATTTTAAATTTACAGATACAATAAAAATATCCTGCACAGTGTTAACATAGTAATTTGGATTTACTGACCGTAATGTCGTGAGTAAACCGTTTTTCTTCTGCCTGTGTTGATGCTTAGCACGCATTTTAATCTTATGCCAATAAAAATGCTATTGCATGGATCACAGAACTAGTATTTGAAAGACTCGGCATAAAGTATTAGCTTTGCCGTATTACTGAATATATTTTTTCTGTCCTATGAAATTAAACAGTAGTATCACAAAACATGTTTAACTAAAATTAAACGAAAACCTTGCTTTACATTATGCACTGAGCCTCTCAAATGATCTGATTTTTCAGTGCCTGAACATCGTAAGAATTGGTGCAGTCCATTTCCTTTGTCGAGAGAAGAGCGCTTTTTTAACTAACAAACGTGCCAAAGGGATGCCAGCACAATGTGCGCTCGCAGATTTCCTGGGGTTTCTCGCGTTCTCCTCGCAATTGACCCCTATTTCCAGAAGAATAGACAGGGCGTACGTCAAATGGAAGCGGTGCAATACAGCTCGAATTGTATCGTCGTATATCGAACTGTTCACAGCTTTATTATTTCAGTGTTTACAAACATTATGAAGTCTAGACTCACAAAACAACCTCTACTTCAAATAACGTTGACTTAAAATAGCAATGCTTCGCTCGGAGTAGATTCGTTTTAGGAAAGCCTACTTTTTAAAAACAAAATTAATGCACATTAATGCGAATATATAAATCTATATAACCGTTTTTTTAATTAAAAGACATTCACAGCTTGATCCTATTAGCTGCGCCCTTAGATTGCTTATTCATGCTGTCTACCGGCCGAACAGTTGGATCATAAATTTAATGCTATCCTCGACACCATCGGAGATTGATTTTGTACTTGCTTTTAATTTTGCCGTAATTAATTAGATCACAACGATTTAGATTTAGATTACAACGGTTATTCATTGACATTCCCATTCAGAACAAAAATAGAAAGGGGAATTAGCACGCCATCGATGTTTTCTTCCACTTCGCAGTTGCGGCAATGGTTTGTGAGCGTGCATCTTCAAGTTCTACTTTGAAGCCATCTTAACGCCATTGTAGCATGCTGTTTAAAGAACTACGATATACGGTTGTAATTCCTTGCATAGGAGGAAGAGAAGAGTTTTCATGTAATCTATCATCACAACAAAACAAAAGGCAGTAATAATAATTGTATATATATATTTACATTTATTCATTTAGCAGACGCTTTTATCCAAAGCGACTTACATAGGTTACAGTTCTTTACAATGTTATCCACTTATACAGCTGGATATTTACTGAGGCAATTGTGGGTTAATATGCAGTCGGGGGATGACAAAATGTAGATGATTCCCATATGATTCCAGTTCACTTCAGAAAACTGTGCAGTTTCTGAGCTGACCACTTTGCTCACCCAACTGACATCAACGTGATGGAAACTGAGCACAGTATGTGAAGGACCTTCCAAATTCATTTATGTCCTTGATAAATTCAGAATTACATTGATGGTTCAACAGAACAATTACAGGTGTGGAAGTGTTTTTTTCTCAAGTAAATAAAATGTTACTTTTTAATAGTATCAAACCTGCACAGAGCAACAGCATGCTTTACAAATACCCGTGTGTTTCAATTTTTGTCACAATCATCAAATGCATTCATTTGACTAGAGTTGGGACTGATCCGACCCAAAATCGGTATCGGGTGCCGATACTGACGTAATTCACTCATCAAATATCGGACTGACCCCATAGTCTGATGTTTTTATGAATTATTAATATGTAGCCTAATAATGCCATTTTAAGCCCATTTAGACATACAGGCGGAGCGCTGGACCATTAGTCTGCAACTGAGTGAGCTAGTAACGTTAACAGTTGGCTATCAACTCAACATGTCCTTAGTTTGGAGATAATTTTAGTCCCGAAACACAGAAAAGCAAGACAGCAACTTATAATACATGTAAAGCCAACATTCTGAGAAGTGGAAGTTGTGCTGCATCGTAGAATACTAGGGCTGTACCCGACTCAGAATTTTGTCAGTCGAATCAGATTTGGCTGTTCAATATGAAGATTCGACTATTTGTTCCTTTTTTTTCATACAGACTATCTGGTAATCGGAAAACCCATTGGCATTTCAACCACATTAACATAACTAACTGAAAACTATGAGCAGCTTAATAACGCTAATGAAAACATAACGAACCAAGTCACGTAACATGGGCGACATAGCATAAAATATGTTATGTGCGAAAGGGTTAAACTACAGTTCAAATAAATTGCTTTGGAATACATTTAAATTTAATGCATTTTTGTATATTTTTTGCCCTTTTAATAAGAAGTGCTGTGTGGTTTACTACAGCCTCATGTAACCTTACACATAACAACAACAACAACAACAATAATAATAATAATGATAATATTCAAGAAAAAAGAGCTCTGGTATCGCTATCTGTATCGGTATTGGCAGATATCCAAATTCAGGTATCAGAATCGGATTGGAACTAAAGTGGATCGGTGCATCTCTACATTTGATGATTGTGACAAATTTTATAATGACCCTGTAAATTATATCCGACTTCCTCTTTCTGCTTGTCTGAAAGGTCAGGAATAGTGTAGGCCTATTTCATCAGTTGTGGAAGAACCGTCCGGTGTTCTACTAGATCAGGTTAGTTTCACCGTCAATAGTCAACTAGTGTTAGCTACATTATTTGAAGCTAATACTAGTCAGGGAGCTTGCGTCTCGATATGTACATATCTTAAATGGAGCAAATCAGAGACATCTATGTCAAATTACAGCAGCACCACACACGGAAGGAGGGGGAGGGAGACGGCACCTCTAGTGCGCACAATTTCTTCAGGAAACGCACACAAATCTAGTTTCCATCTCTACTTTTGTTTATGAGAATACTGTTTCAGTAAATTGTATTGCTGTGAATGTGTAATATTGTGACCTATAAAACAGGACAGGATGAACTGAATGTTATAACCCATGAGCAAGTGACTCAGAAGCTAGTGTGTCATACAGATTATGTATATTACGATTATATTACAGATATGCCAGCAGTGTCATTGCTGTATTCATTTAATATGCATATGGGTGCCTTGACAGTTTTTTATTCAGAGTAGGAAAGTGTCAATGTACCCTTTGGACAACCACACTTATAATTAGCCACTCAGTAATTATCATGGGGACACCTTTTTCATTTGTTAACCAAATGCTAACAAATGAAAAAGTTGTTAAAATTTTGTAACTCTTATTGCTATTGTAACCCATTAGAGTAAGTACACATCTAGGTTCTATGCAAGAAGAAAAGGCATGACCCAGTGTTTAAAGTATTAAGTGTTATTTATTTTACCAGAACAATCAATTGTGAAATGTTATACAGGCATGAAGTTATTGTAATGTTTATAATATGTCATGACACGCACACACAGGTTAACTGGAGTCCATGCAACACTTTATTCCTTTACTCGTAGTCACACACTGAACAATGTGGGAACGCAATCAATCTACAGAGGCCCATAGAACACAAACCATGCGTAGCAGTGCATCAATACATCTCCCTTTTTTTCAACTGAGAACATTTTCACACATTAACTTTTGTGTCAAGGCTCAGGCACATACTCATACGCAGACCCCAAGTGCTCAGGTTCCAGCTCAAGAACGTAATGGCAGAACAGGCAGGGTCAAAACCAGGCAGGCAGTCCGAAGGCAGAGCAGGAATCAAAAGCAGAAACAGGCTGGGTTAAACCGGGTAGGCAGGCAGAGACGAGGTCAGAAGTCAGGCAGGATTCGGTACCAAAAGCAACAACAGCGAGTAGACATGCGGGTATGAAATGGATAAAAACCGAGACGGGCTGGCAACAAGACAGAGACAAGCAGGGAATATAAAGGGCTGGGGTTGACGAGGAGATAGGATGCAGGTGGGCAGGCAGGCAGGTGGAAGCGATCAGGTAATCAGGTGAGCGGGGACAGGGTGGATAGCGGGGCATGGCTGGAACACAAGGAAAACAGTAAACAAAAGCACATGGACCACATTGACAGACCGGGAGAACACCAAAACAACAGCTAGGGGGCCGGAGTACTGACAATTTTGATTCAGATCTTTTACTTAAACACAGAATTTCAGCCTTCTGTCTATATTAATGACTAAATAACAGTGTGCATGAAACAATGTAACCAAATGTAAATAAACTTTCTCTCAAACACTAACTTGGAAGGAGAGGTCACTAGTACTTTACTTCCTTAAGACATCTTTACCATGCCTCTCCCTAACAACAATATTGCCATCAGACTTGAATTGTTAAAGGTTCAATCTTTCAGGAGGCTTCACAACTCTGCCCCGCCTAGTGATGTAAAACTGAGGTGGATGGGGTGGATATGCATGCAGGCTCTTCAGGTGCTGAACGCAGTCGATCAGTGGGAGTAGGAGGTTGCAGCTCCCTTCCCGTAGGTGGATCTGATGGCTCAGTCCAAGGCTCTTCACTCATCCAATGGCGTGACTGATTGGCTGTTACAGTGCTTTTGCGAAGGTGTTGGCTGTTGCGACGGTACTCCTTATTCCCACAGTCTACAACATAGGAATGTGGGGCACAGTGTGGCCTAACGACAACTCCAGGGGACCACTTGTGGCTGCCAGAGTATGGCTGCATTCTGACTTCATTGCCAGGCTTTAAGGGCAGCATGAGGGTTACCTGCTCTTTTATGGTCACGGTAGAGCTTTTGGATGTCCTTGGTCTTGTCCAATAGATGCTTTACTTTGAAGGGATCATAAGCTGTTGGTGTGAACAGTATACGGGCAGCAGGCAGTTTATTACGAGGCCTTCTACCCATAAGCAGTTGAGCTGGTGACAGACTGACTCAAGTTGA
This sequence comes from Megalops cyprinoides, assembly GCF_013368585.1. Lineage (NCBI taxonomy): Eukaryota > Metazoa > Chordata > Actinopteri > Elopiformes > Megalopidae > Megalops > Megalops cyprinoides. Next base: position 33,362,147 of record NC_050597.1, read on the forward strand.
GTTGTTCTGTAGTCCAGCAGTGCAAGATGTTTGTCTGGAGCTTTACTCCACAGTTTCTTCATAGTCTGTATTGCATGCTCTGCTTCACCATTTGTGGTGTGTGTGGCGATGATGTTCTGTGGTTAATGCCATAACTCTTGCAAAAATGTTTGAACTTGTCTGAGGAGTACCGTGGACCACTGTCAGTTCTTACTGTGGTGGGAATGCAATGTCTACTGAATTGAGCTTTCAGAGCTTCTATGGTGGTGCAGCTACATTGGTCTTTCAGCATGTCTACCTCAATAAATTATGAATAGTCCACGGGTAGTAGTATAGTAGTATAGTAGTCCACGGGTATGATATACTGCTTACCCTCAAACTTGAACAAGTCAGATGCTACCTCTTCAAACAGTAGTTCTGGTGTTTCTGTTGGCTTAAGCGGCTGCCTAGGTAACTTGTTCTGGAAGTCAGCACGCTGCAGTTTCTCACAGTCTCTTCTATGTCAGCGCTCATACCTAGCCAGTAAAGCACTTCACGGGCTCGCTGTTTGCTTTTCACCATCCCTAGGTGTGACTGATGTATCAGGCAAAGCATATGATCTCTCATAGTGGAGGGTACCACTATACGCAGACCTTTGACACGACTAGCTGGCTTCTTGAGTACCAGTATGGCTGAAAAGAAAATGGCTCTTCCCGTCTGGCCACCCTTGCTGAATCATTTGTTGGAGACATCTTAGCTCTTCTTTTGTATGCTCTTGCAGCTCTGTATATTTCTGGTTGCTGACTGAAACAAAGCTGAACATGGAGACACACTCTAAACCATCCAACTCTGGCTTGTTCTCTGACAGTTGTGCTCTGGACAATGTGTCTGATAGCTCTATGTCCTTTCTTCTTCTGTACTTTATGGTGATGTCATACCATTGGAGTCGAAGATGCATTCTCTGTAGGCGCATTGAAGTAGGCAGCAGATCTAGTTGTGAAACTTCACACACACATGCACAATGGAGAGTGCATTTTCGATTCGTGCATATCGCATGTCTGCATCAGTCAGTGATCTTGATGAGAAGGCGACTGGCTGCCCGTCTTGTAGAAGGACAGCTCCTAGTCCACTACTGCTGTTGTCACTATATATTTCAACAGGCTTTCCAGGATCAAAGTATTTCAGCACTGGAGGACTTGTGCACAGCTCTTTCAGTTTGCTGAAAGTGTGTTATGCTGGCTGCCATGCAAACACACCATCACTTTTTAGGAGCTGACAGAGTGGAGCATCCTCTTTGCTGAGGTTTGGTATGAATTTCAACAGGTACGTTACAAATCCCAAGAAGCAGCGGACAACATCTTTGTCAGTTGGTGGTGGCATGCACCTGACTGCCTCAACTTTTGCTGGGTCAGGTTTCAGACTATCTTTGGTGATGTAGCCATCTTTTACCATGTCATGGTAAGCTTCTCCACCATCTTTGCTCTGAGTGCAGTTGGTTGCCTACAGACAGGATGGACCACGCCTTTCACATCTGGATCTATTTTGATTGTGTGTGTACCTGGTAGGGTTCCAGTGGCACGGCTCAGTTCAGGAAAATGCTTCAGAACATCTGGCACATTCTGCATGTGAGTGGCATCACCTCTACTACTTGGCTTGCTTTCCTTGGATGTTTGCGGTAGTGAGTCAGGTCGAGAAATGAGGCCTAAAGCTTCAGCTGTAGCACCGCTCAGTACATTCTCCTGTGTTATGTTCACAATTTTAGATCAACAGCAGCAACTGGCTTTAACTTGTGGTTGGACTAAGAGCGGAGTATTCTGTTGGAGTGTTTCAATTGACCGGACTGCATTAATGACTGGTAAGTGTCTAGAGTCGGTGTCTTGCACTTATCACCTGTGTCTGTTCTGAATTGTACTTCTTGAGACAGAATATTAATGCTTACTGACCACCATAAACCACCGTATCTTGTTATCTGTGCTCGCTGACATGGGCATCTCGGGAAAAGCACTCTCCTGGTTTGAATCCTACCTCACTGGGCATTCATTCAGTGTGTCTTGGCAAAGGCAAACATCCTCACCCCATCGCCTCTCCACAGGCATGCCCCAGGGCTTGGTGCTAGGACCCCTTCTCTTTTCAATATACACCACCGCTCTGGGCTCGATTATCCACTCACATGGTTTCTCATACCATTGCTATGCTGATGATAACCAACTATACTTATCGTTCCCGCCAGATGACTCCACGGTCTCGACTCAGATCACTGCTTGCCTCGCTGATATCTACTCTTGGATGAAGGAACGCCACTTTCAGCTAAACCTGTCTAAGACTGAACTCTTGGTCATCCCAGCCAACCAGTCTGTCCATCATGATCTTAAAATCAATATTGACTCTTCATCTCTCACCCCAACTCGCTCATGCCGCTTTGCACTCTACAACATATGAAAAATCAGGCCTTACCTAACTCAGTATGCCACCCAACTCTTGGTACGGGCCATGGTAATTTCCCACCTCGACTACTGCAACGCTCTCCTCACTGGCCTGCCAGCATGTGTCGTGAAACCCTTACAGATGATCCAGAATGCAGCGGCATGTCTGGTTTTTAACAAACCCCAAAAGGCTCACGTCACACCACTACTCATCGAGCTCCATTGGCTACCAGTAGCCACCCGTATAAAGTTCAAGTCACTATTGCTCTCTTATAGAGTGTTTGCCAGCTCCACTCCCAACTACTTGAACTCCATCTTAATGGTTTATACTCCCAATCGATCACTGCGTTCCTCACATGAACATCGCCTGGCATTGCCTTCCCTATGTACAAGGCAAGCCAGTCCAGGCAGTTCTCGCAGGCAGTTCCCTGTTGGTGGAACGAGCTACCAAAGGCTATAAGAGCAGGGCCGTCCCTCTCTATCTTCAAGAATCTCTTGAAGACTCACCTCTTCCGAACTCACCTTCTCACCTAACATACTAACATTTCTAACCCTCACCTTATTCTGTTGCACTTTATCTTATAGCACTTATCAGTTCACCTTTCTGTCTGCATTGTCTTGCTTTATCCCTTACAGCTCCCTTAGCACTTTGCGTCAACTACAAGGCTTCCTTTTATACTGTAGCTTGAATGTATTCCTCGTATTGTAAGTCGCTTTGGGTAAAAGCGTCTGCTAAATGAATAAATGTAAATGTAAATGACCACTTATCATCACCTGGAGCATCAGTCTTCATCAGATTTATATTCAGAATCTCATAATCTGGTGAGTCCTCAGTTTCCATACTCACAGTACTAAATGGATGCTTGCAACACACTGCTACCCAGTGGTTTGGTTTGTGAGAGTAGGAACATTCAGAGCCTTTGGCTGGACACTTCCCTTGGGTCCATTTGTGACCAGGATCTTTCCCACAGCTTGTACAACTTTTTTGCTGGCTAGCAGGTGCTTGTCTATGATGCATGGGTTTTGTCTGTCTCTTATCGTACACTGTCCTTTTTAATGTTGCAAACATTGTTTTTTTAGACACTGACAGTGCTTGCGAGTCTTCGTCCCACACTATTTTAATTTGCTTTTGCGATAACTCAAACTGGTGTGCAATCTCTATGGCTTTGGCTAGCGTTAGCTCGTCACCTTTAGCAGTTTTTCCTGCACACGCTTCTCTTTCACTCCTGCTATAATTGCATCAATTAACATGTCATCTGGGTCAGGATACTCACAATCCATGAAGATGATTCTCAGGTCCTTCACGAAGTTATCGAAACTTTCACTCTGTCCTTGCCTTCTTTGTTTAAAACAATGTCTGGCTACCCGTTTGTTTTTTTTGATGCAATTAGCGAACTTATCGAGAACTTATCACTTACTCCAGATCGTCTTTCTCACCCTCATTCCAAGTGAACGTCTTGTAGATTTCTCTACCATGCTTACCTAGCCATGTGCCTAGTCATCCCACTCGCTGTTTAGCAGACATGTCTGATAGAGGACCATCATACATGACCTGAATGTGACTTCGGAATCTCTCAAACTCTTTGTACAAATCCAAAGCATCCCAGTCGATCTTTGGGTGTTCAAATTGCGTTGCCATGTTTACACTTACAGATTTTTCTGTTCTTGACAGACTTCTGATACCCTGTAATGTTTATAATGTGTCACAATATGCACACATAGGTTAACTGGAGTCCGAGCAACTCTTTATTCTGTTACTGTCACACACTGAACAATGTGGGAACGCAAGCAATCTATGAAGGCCCATAGAACACAAACCATGCGTAGTAGGGCATCAATACGTTACAGATATCAGTGTAGGCCTATAACATTGGACTGTGTAAATTTTGATTTAAAATAAAATGAAAAGGAATAAAACAAATCCTATTCCAAATCAAACAGGTACAATACAAACTCTTGGAATACATAATATAGCCTAAATATTTAAAATAATAATGTATTGGGAAATAACTCAGTATTTGGGTGCTGTAGGTACAGTGCCGTCCACAGACCGATTCATCCATTTTATTTGTTCAACTTACGAACAGTAATGTGTAAATCGCATTTAATGTGAAACGCGATCTCACGGGAAGTGATGTTGCAGTTTTACGACCTCTCACCCAACCAAAAAAACAGCTACAGTAAACAGGAAATGCCCCCCAGCAGCGATGCAAGGAAAAACTGGGTGTATTCCTTTACTCTCTGTCTTGCTTTTGTACGTCCGAAGAAGACGGACGTATCACTCACTCTCTCTCGATGGCTGCACCATGCGGACGGGACACGGAAAGCAGATTCTCCAAGCTAGCGATGAATTACTAGCGGAGATCAATAACACAAGAGCCGAGTTTCAGCGCCAGCGATCAGAGCAGCGCGAACTTGTTACTAGCCGGAGACAAAGGTGCGACCGGATCCACCTCAACTTGTCTCCGGAAAGAAACCCTCATCCAGACCGAACCAGACCAGCCCTGGCTCCCCGACGACGGAACCGTCAGCGAAACCATCCATGAAACAGCGAGATCGGAAGCTCATTTCATGAGCTACAGTAAGCTATTAATTGTGGGCATAGGACTTTGCATAGATAAACTCCCGATTGTTAGCTACATCGATGAATGTTGTACATCCGTGCGTTTCAAATCATTACGAGCAATGTAACTAGCCGTGTTTCGTTGTTCCTAACGGATTTGCCACACACTATTCACCGCGGAGCGTTAGTTAAGACACCACACATACGTAGGGTCTTTGCATGCGTATCGTTTTACTAACCCCCGGTACCTCCTTTTAATCCGCAAAGAATACCCCACGGTTATCAATCGTCCGAACATATCCTGTACCAAACAGCCGTTATGTTCGTTCACACATGCACATAGGCAACTCAAACTCGCCGCCACACGCATGTTCCTTTGTTTTCCTTGAACACGTGTATTCAGCAAGCACGCACTGCACATGCGTCACTCAGAACAAAGGAACACACACACTCACACAAGACATTCACGCAAATCTACACATCAGTGTAAATGCGTACACGTGCTCCATTTACTGTACATACATGTGCCTTCCAACTCTGATTTTATATTTCAATAAATGCCTTATTTTTCCAAGGTTATGTGTTGTAATGTTACACGTGGAATGAATGCCGCCAACCTCTGCTGATCAGAATTCCAAATGCCTTCATCTCTTAGTTGAATCAACAGTGTTATTTGTTTAGTTAGCTAGCTAGCTAAATAGATAATATTGTGCTTTGCTTTAAGATTAACTGTTGATATGGTTGTTGGGATGCCGGCGGTTGGCGTAATTAAAACGTCAGAGGGACGAGGAAGTTCCAAACCCAGTGGTTTATTTACAGCTGCCCGAATTCTAATGTGAGGTATTTACAGTGCAACAGCTACATGTACTAACAAACAACACAACTTGGCAAAGCAAAAGAAAAAAAAGAAAGCGATTACCCTGAATTTACTGGTACTAGTAGGCTATGCCCCAACTGGGCCCTATAACACACCCCAGGAGAGTTAGCGTACTCTCCCATGGTTCACATTTTTCGGAAAGACACCCGAGGGTGCTCTACCCAGGCTTTATAAACCTGAAGCCCCTCCCCCTGGGAGACAACAAACACTCCGACACATATTTTGATTTACATGGTTTTCCTTTTCCTATTACTTCACATAAGGAAAGACAACTGCTATTCAGGAGTATCACTTTTTTCCAGCATACAATAAGGGGTACTGTAATACACTTACAACCATCGTAGAAGCTGTGTGTTCACATATTGATTCGCCGGCAGGACTGTAGTTACCTTAATTAGCATTTCAACTTTTAAAGTTCGTTTCTACCCCCCTCGTTTTTTTCTTTTTAAGCATAACTACCACCCTTTCAACTGCTCTTTACCACCATTCGCCTACAGCTAGACATCTTTATTTTTAAACTCGCCCATCCCGCTGATGTTCCGCCGGCACCCGGAATTTACAAGTTCACAAAACTTTAGTGTTGTGTGTCTGTTAGTCTTTAGTGTTGTGAAACGGAATCGACGGCGTCTTCCACAAATGGCACGGCGTTCAGTCCGTGACAATGGTAATTTCGATTATGATTATTAATTTAATGATTAATTGAAGTTCCAAATTAATAGTTTAGTATATTTCATAAGACTGATATACGAAACGAATTTGAGACTGATATTTTATTTTAACCACTGTGGTAGACGCCATATTCTGTATGGCGCCTCCATGTGTTTAATTTAATTATCACCAACATAATTGGTACCTCATGTAAGGATATTCCTTACATGTAAGTGGTACCCCTCTCTAATCGTAGGCATTGTCCCTACATAATTGGCATTGCCCCTGTGAGGAAGACTAACTTCCCCCTACAGTGCACCCTTACAAACAAACAATATGAATACACAAGTATAAGTGTGTGTGCACGTGCGCTTGGTCTGTGTGTGGATCACTCAGTCCTACTGCACAACATAGTTCCCAGTCATAGTCAATTCCAGCACATGATCAATCGCAGTCTTCTGTCTTCTGAATGCAATTTTCTTCTTATCCGGGGTGGCTTGCCATCTCATTACGAATCATCATCTGGTCAGGTGGTCCAAATCTCACCCAAAAACCTAGCCTATATTATGAAACACGGCTTATAGTTCTCTACTTAGAATGAATACACTCCTACCACTTTATAGGTAGTAAAGGTGGTGTACTTAGCAGAGTAGCTATTCTAATGGACTCAGTCTACTTAATCACGTATAACTTTTGAAAGGTATCCTAGACAGATACGCACATTGTTTATCTGAAACGAGGTGCATCCATTTACATAAAATGATAAAATAACCAAAAACACAGATTATTACTTTGACAGCACAGAGTCAGTACAACTGTATGGCTATGTATTGAAAATAACGCGGGCCATTATGATGTCCACAGTTAGCAGGAGAGGCTATACTAGGTGGGTAATGCTACTAGCAAGATGCCTTAGCTAGTGTATTTCTGTTAATCCACAAATACAGATGACTCATTCTTACTGACATAAAGTTGAGTAACATTTGCAGTATAAGTGAACATTTGACCAAAACCAAAAACACTTCATTACTTAAAACATATTTGTTCAATTCAAACAAAGGCTTATAATGCAGTAGCAATACAGAACTTAGTCATTTAAACTCACCATGAAAATATTCAACCATCATGATAGTCAATAGTCAGTATGTAAATGTCAGTAATGAATTTTAAATGATTTTACTAACACAAAGTGATCTACGAAAAATGTATATGAAATGTTTATGAAGTTTATGAAAAAGTGACGTGACTAAAATTGTCTGTGGCGCATTTATCTTGTGGGTTACACTATTATCTTCATAAACAACACTATATTAATGCCAGCAGCACTTTTAACATTTTGTGATTACTTAAAAAATGTGGACAACATCAGCTCTCAATTTTACAGTAGACTTTACACATTGAGCAAAAGTGAGGCAATATAGTTCCTGTAGAATAGCATCAATCTATCAGCAGCTGGTACCACCCACTAGAAGCAAAGAGCTGGCAGGGTCAGCAAAAGATAGGTTTCATGCATTGGTGACAGATGACTATTTTCTGTAACATGCACCTATCACATAGTACATTAATTGCACATTGCAGAGGAGGAAGAAATGTCTCACCAGCATTAACGATCTACCAATGCCGAGAATCAGTGTAACTTAAATGCACTTTGTTTAGAACTATGTAAACTTCAATACATGCACATGTACAGTCAGTACTTGTTTTGTTCTTGCCCAGGATTATAAGTTTGGTGGATCCTGAAATGAATAAAAATGTTGTGTGTGCAAGAAGGATGAACAATTTTTTTTTAAATAAATTAAATATTGGAAGGTGAAGAATGGACAGGGAAAAATGGGGACAGAGGTGAAGAGGAACAGTGAGCAGAGAGCAAAGGTTCTAAGAGGTGACATCTGCCATTAACCTTACATGACACCATTTTCTAAATCAACATCACTAACATTTAATAACAAACATAATCAAAAGGGATTATGCAAATTTAATGCAGTGTCTCTTGCACTATGCAAATCGTTTCCATATGTAATGAATCTTGACACCTGGCCTTCCAAACAAAGAGAATTTCTTTCATTTTTCCTCACAGAACATGAAAAATATGTCTTATTGGCATGACTTTTCATATGACAATGTTGCCAAAAAAATTAACATTCAACATATTTACAGTACTTAAAAATGTGAATAATGAATTCACAAAGTTTAGTAATGATGATTCCTATAATAAGAATAAAATACAAATAATACAGATAACACAAATAATACATATGCAGATAATAAAATAACAAAACAACTAAACAAACAGCACACACACCCTCTTTTTAAAGAGCAACAATAAGAATCTTTAAAAAAAAAACTGCAAAGATGTAACTGTAAGCAATGTGGGGCTGAGCTCAGTATAGTCCTCCAGGTGTACATAAGCTAATGTATGAACAATGATTCTTAAGTTAAAGTTGTTGCATGGTCTTGCTAATGCTAATAACCCTGTAATTAAAGTTGAGATGTGATTCATTACATTACATAGCATCTACCAATTACATAATACAGGTTTACATAATACAGACAAAATTACATAATACAGACATGTTCTAAGAAGTGCAGACAAGCTGTGATTTTTTTTAATCATCTTAAGACTGATGAAGTGGTAGGCATCAACCATGCCATCCTTTCTCTAGGATGCAGGAGTACACAGTGAATAGTGAATGCATCCTCTGATACATTCATGCCAGCATGACTACTTTTTTCACATTGAAATTTGTTCAGTGAGATAAGTGCCAGCTGGAGAGCTCAATTATTGCTCAAACTGAGCACCTTAACCACTGAGCTGCTTGGGCTGTAGAACTCAGGCAATGCTCAAAAAGAGCATCATAACTACTGAGCTACTTGGGCCAGAGAGCTGAGCCAGCGCTCAAAGAAAGCACCGTAATCACAGAGCTACTCGGGAACCTGAAAATATTTCTTCCTTGGAGCACGTCACTCACAGCACTTCAGATAGGTTAGATAAAGAGACCCTGTTCTCTTAAAGTTTATTATTTTGTTTGCTTCAAATCAATTTGATGTAATACAACATTTGCAAGGTAATTACTAATTGCAAAAATTGTATTATAATTTAGTTTCTAGTTCAATTCTTCAAACATGGAACAATATGTTTGATTGTACACGTTTTATGCAATCCTTTATTAAATTAAATAAAAAAATAACAATAATACTTGAATCATTTAGTTCAATAAGAACATGTTAATACAGTAGTTGCCACTGTTTGAATTTGTTTTCCATATTTATTCAACAGGTTCATGGTGTTCTTATAGGCTTTCATATCAAAGGGGAAACTCCAAGAGTTAATTTAAATGGTTATTAAAAATATGAAATGCTTCCAGCAGAGCACACTTCACCACAGATATATGGCTAAAAGCATTGGCAAATAGATTTTACTGAAACTTGCCAACAATGCCACCTGGAAAATATACACAAAAATTCACTTGCTTCAGTAAACTTTTTGCTTTTCACTGCTGTGTGCTGCACCACCCCCAGTCCTCATGGGGGCTCCTAACTGTGCCTGTTTAAAGAGTGTGCTTAACTCTGAAATGGCATTTATGAATCATTATGGGACTCTGTCCATTATGCCTAGAATGCTCCACATTGAAATGCTTCTTTCAAGTCTGTTTGAATGAATTCGGGTCCAGAACATGAACCATTGGATGCCAATGACAAAAATCTGTCCATCTTCCAGCGACAACTATGAATGTTAGCAATGGCAATGGCAAATAACTAACTCTGAGGCAGGAAAATCCAAAAAAGATGAGGAGTAACCGTATACCACTGCGATGCTGCAACATTCAAACCTTCATGAGTGGAGGTCTGCTGTTTTAAAGCACTACTTATTGTGACTTGTCCGACCTGGTAGAAGAGGGCGGGCTATTTTCTCAAAGGTAGTAGGGGGCGGGGCTATTCCTTCAAGGGTATCAGGTAAGAGTGAGAGTCTTGTGAGAACACTTGAGCTACCGTTTGTTCCCGTTTTCCCTTCGCTGGCGTTTGGATGGACGCAGATTGACGGTATTTAAGATTTTTTTTTCTTTTTCTTCTTTTTGTGTATGCGATACAATGGCAGAACAGAATCCTACTGTAATACTTGTCGTTGCAACAGCTGTTATGACCACGGTACTGATGCTGATGATTTAATTCGCGGCATTCGGCATTCTGCTCGGGATATAACAGCGCAGGTAATTTATATTCATTGAGGGATTTTAACGCTCATTTAGATGGTTTGGATATTTATTGTAAGTTTTTGTTATAGGCAGAATCATACTGCATGGGTATACCTTCTCGGGAGAAAGGTAATTTGAAACCACTCTATACGATCTGTAGTTAGAATTACATTTTTAGGTATTTAACGCATTGTATGTATTTTAGCAGCGCGTTCGCTGGCAGCATAGTTTGCAGCGCAAGCAATCATATTGTGCCTGGACCGACATCATGCAGGTAGATTCTATGTGGGCTTTATAGCTTGTTGCGTATTCGGATGGGAGACAGTGCATTTATTGTGCGGTCCTATTGTAGAGGGTACTAAAGTAAAGAGTCGGGCTTCCCATGCCAAACGCCAGGGCTCGCCTACTGGGATAAGGTATTTACAGATATATGTCTACCTAATATATATATATTATAAAATATATTATATAAAATATTATATATATATATATATATATATATATATATATACTTAACCTGATAGTTGTAGAAGTATGTCACAGAGTGTAATGGATCTTAGGATTTACATGTGTTTTATGTTTTTTAAGGGCGTCTGGTAGTAGCATGAGTATCCCACTCTCAGGAAAGGTGGAGTCTAAGGCCGCAAAGGTATGTAGATACAGTACGTGTATATATATATATATATATATATATATATATATATATATATATATATATATATATATATATATATATATATATATATATATACGCAATTAGTCATTGGCAATCTGTTTCTTGAGCGCTGTGAAAGTAAGTGGAAAATTAAAAGGGAAACTTTCATTGTTTCAGGATATCCAGTCTCAATCCAGTGCAATCACTGTTTTTCCCTACCATTGATACAGTACGATATAAATATTTGAACAGTATTTTAACAGGCTTTGTTCAGTGGTGCAGAGTTTTTGACAACTGGAGTTAGGAGGGCTCATCCATGGTGGTATCCTATCCGTCTAGGGGGCAGCATAGTGGATTATTTGTGTATTAGTTTATTAAGTGTGTGCATGTTTTTTTGTTTTGTTCTTTTGTTCTCTGCTTACCCCGTACTCTGGTATTGAGTGGGCCCTTGGGGCGGGTTGTAGTGCCTTAAGTGGTTCTGGTACTGTTGGGGTGCTGTTCCTCTTTATGGTTTACGATATACGATATACTTTTATTGTCCCCTTAGGGAAATTTGTCTATAGTGTGGAGTGGTTTGATATGCAGTGTTTATCTCTCCCAATTGGTGGTGTATGTATATGAGACACATTTTTTTGTGATTGGCTTTACTGTGTGGTGTGAACCCTATTATTGTGTGCAGTGTTGCACCACCCTGGCACCCAGACTACTTGAGCCCCTTAACGCAACCCCAATTTATAGGAGACCAGGAGGGGTAGTGGGTCCACACTGCATCGCCCCTAGCTGCCTATGATTGTTATGCCAAATGTGTCTTGGATAATTTGGATTGAAGTCATTTTATATAATAAAGACAGAGCATAATCTTTTGTACTCCAGCCTCTGTGTCCTTCATTTAGTTGAACACCCTGAGTGGGGAGTGGACCTTGAACAGCCTTTGGGATCTCCTACCCTTCAAGTTGGAGTGGCGTAGTTTGGTTATTCGCAAAAGATAAGTTACGATTGTGTCTTGCCACATTATCCTTTCTGTCTCATAGTCTTTCAACAGCACAGGAGCTGTGCCCTTCCAGCAAGGGAACTGGTAGATGTGATTAATGGCCTCTCCCTGCTGGAGAATCATCTACTTTTAACCGATTCATCACATATATGAGTGTTTTCGTCCCTGGTAATTAATATTCAGGAAAACTAGGACGGCCAGGAAGATAATCAGGGCAGCAACATCAGGCCGAACATTGAAAAAAGAAGTCAATAAAATACTCAGAGACTGCTCCTGTCAATTCGCCACCTGAGAGGAGGCCTGCCATTAGAGGGACACCAGAAACAAATGAGGCCAATTTCTCTGCCAGCCTCCTGCCTGGTACGTCAATAAAGGACCAGCAACCACACAATGCTCTGACTTTTTTAAAAGCAGTTACACGGGAAACAGAATATGCCTAACTCTATTCCAATATCTGAATCCCCAGAACACAGTAGGTGAACTAGCGCTGTGGTTAGTACATTTCTGATGTCAAGAGAATTTCATTTGAAAACACACACACACACATATATCCTGTTTTTACATGATATTTACAATTTTCTGTGGTTACAGCCTCATCCAAATACTGTACAAAAGCTATTATTTTCATCCACAATTATTTGGATAAACACAATTCACAAATATTTGCCAAAAGTTCATTGTGTCTACAAAAGTAGTATTAAAAGGTGAGTTTCTACAGACAGTGGAGAGAAACAGAAATAAATCATAAATGTGCTTGAGTTGTGTTTTTAGTATTCTGAGACTGAACAAAGAGAAGGAAATGATGTCCTGCCTTAAATGTGCTTTTTGATAGCTTGCTCTCCTCGCAAAATCATTCGTTGAACATTTTGTCTAGATATGGTCATTTTGACTTGTCACTAGTCACTCTCTACCATAGCTTTGGCATTAAGAGTAAAAGCTTAGTTTCTATGTCAGTTGACATTACACATTGAGATGTAGAGTTCACCTGCAGATGTTGCACATTGAGAGGATATCTCTGCGCGCATACTGTATGCTCAGGTGGATTGAGTACTCAAGCTCTAATCTGGCTCCCTCTCCCTTGGATTCAGGAAGATGAATTGTGGAGGTGATTTCTCCATTATGTTATTCAAAATACTCAACAAATGCATTGTTGTTATCAGACTAGTGAAAAAGGACATTTTCTTTTCAAAGTGAAATTCTGAAGCCAAAGCTTAATAGGTTATAAATGCACTGCAGAGGCTTGCATTAGTGTGAGACTTAGAGAAAATTCAACAGCTGGCTTAGTCTTGTGACTTTTATTAACATCCTTGAAGTGTAATGATATAATGTAGTGATTGCTTTTCTGGTATTTACTGGGACAGTCTGAGGTAATGCAAACAGATGAGCTTGTGGATCAACATTCAAGGTCATTGAGAAGCAGCATTAACAAAGCAGGCAATATAAGGACATATGAAGTAGTGCCACTCAGCTTCCCATCAGCCATGGTGCTGGTCTGGGAGGAGGACATGTAAGGGCAGGCCATCCCCTATGTATAAACCCAGTCACATACAGGGTACCAATGCTGGCTATGCCCTACTCTACTCTCTTTCTTACTACTAAAGCTATGTATAAACCCAGTCACATACAGGGCACCAATGCTGGCTATGCCCTACTCTACTCTCTTTCTTACCACTAAAGCTATGTATAAACCCAGTCACATACAGAGGTCTCAATGCTGGTTTTGCCCTCCTCCTCTCTTACCTCTAAACATGGCTGAATAGCTCATTCCCAGCATTCCCACTCATCTCCCTGTTCCACATCCTTTGACATTGCCATACACACATGCTGACAGTAACAGTACTACTGAATGGAGTATACCCTCACCTCTCAGGCTCTAAATACACTATCCTGTCACATTGGCTGACTGTACAAAAAATGGTTGTTCTGACCTTCACCATAACAGGAATGAGTTGTCCAGACCGTTACTAAATTACTGGGGTTTGTTAATCTCCATTAATACATTTAGAACTATCCTTTAACATGCTTGTACAATGTAAGTTTAGACAGGGTTAAAGTCCAGCAGCTAGTTGCACCTGCAGAACCTAAGGTCGATCGTAAGTTCGGGTGTAAAGTCCATCCTAACCTTAAGTTCGGAGTACCTAGTTTCAAACTAGCGCCACACTGAATTTCGGTTGCACCACGATCACTTAAGACGGAATTTAACTAGTAGTGCGTAAAGCGATCCTTATTCAAAATATTGTCCTATTTAATGACGTTTCCATCGTTTCAAGCCAATCAACGGCATACAATGTAAACAGGAAATACGGCATTTTCGACATTTGCTGTGCACTGTAGCTTGCATGTGTTATTGTGCTGATTCAATTGTTCCAGCCTTCCGAGTCAGAGTGTCAAGTTTGTAATATTGTAAATATTAAAATATTGTAATATTGTAAATATTGTAATATTGTAAAATTGTAAAATAATTATCATAGACAATTTTTCCTCTTCTAAACCTTTCATACAAGCCTGTTGATAGCTGCCAGGCTGCCCTACATGAGTGTAGGTGTGTGTACGGTTTTTAGCAAGTTACTCGCTTTAACCTGCCTCAACTCCCACCGCACGGGGTCGTTCGGCCGGCGAAGACAGCGACCACTCAACAGCGTTCACAAGCACCACACATCTTCTGTCCTTTTTCACGTTTATTCTACAATCCACACATGAGCAGGGTTACAGAAGTTAGAAATAGATAGATACTTGTAGTTAGAAAAGATAGTAGTTAGTAGTAGTAGCAGTAGTAATAGTTGTAGTTTGTTAGCTGTAGTTTGTTAGCTGTAGCTATAGTTGTAGCCTGTTAGGTAGTCAACAGCTCAGCTTCGCCGGTCAAACGCAAGTGAGCAACAACAGAGTTATACAGTACTATAAACCCCCCGGGAACATCGCCGCTAGGGGCGCTATAACACATACACACACTTCACAGAATTATTAACCACTTATGTGCATATGAAAGAAAACTCCACAGTGTGTGTCTTACAAGGGTGGCGGTGTATTTTACAATAAAGAAAAGTACTTAACATATTCATTTCTTGTATTTATTTTGTACCGATGTGCATTTGCTCATTCACAATGGTTTGTGGAGTGTGTTTTCTCTCGAGGTGCTGAAGGTTGTCTAGCAACAAAATTTAACTGAATTAACGGAATAACTTTCGCTGAACAACCAAAAGAGCCAATATATAAGTTATTTATAAGTTAACGCTATAACAATAGTAACAGAAAAGTTATCAAGGTTCACCTTTAGCTGACTTATTGCCGTAATCTTTAGTGCAACATTGTTCAAGTTGGCGATAACAAAAATATATTTGCTTCGCTTTTCATTCATTGTATAACGGACTATGGTGTTGTTATAGGCTATATTTCAGGCTTGGCCATGTCTGGTGAACATAGACCAAGAAAAAAGAATTTCACTCATGACGAAATTATTTTACTGGCCAAATACAGGGAGCATAAGTGCCTTTTTACGGCGGACGTCGCACCTACTTAGTGTTAGGTGTAAGTTTTAAGAGGCTATAGCTTAAGTCTACGTTGAACGTATGTGATTTGGTGCAACGGTATAACTTTTCGTTATACCGTTGTTGTTCGTAAACTCGAACGTAGTGCCGATTTACGTTCGAACTAGGTAGAGATCGAATTTATGCTCTGCTGGTGCAACCGGCTGCAGGATTTAATCAACAAATGTTCATAATTCTGCGCATAAACGACAGTGAAGCTTTTTTTCTCCACAGCCAGGTTGGCAGATTCAGCAGCGTCATTGAGAAAAAAGCACCACATGCATTTACTTGTAAGTCAAAGTTAAGGACAAATGTTGATAGAATCCATGGATAAAATAAACGACTCTTTTTAAAACAAAGTTCTCAGAATGATAAACTACAGAATTCCAGTTATTCATTTTCCTCTTAAGACTCTTAGACAGAAGGCCATTCTCTCATATTGTCTCAGCCAGCAACACGCCAAGCACAGTTCCAGCAGGGCTATAAATACATACTGTTTTCAAATCATGTCGATGATATAAAACTCAAGCATGATTTTTTTTGTTCAGAATTTAGTGCTAACTGTGAAAACCACCAGGAATGTCTGAGGTTACATGTATTTAAAAAGGTACATTAACACTTCATTTGTGAGATATCTGATAAATGAACTCATGCCATAGAGGTGTGTCTGGATCTGAAGCTTCCTGGTTCTGGTTTATGATACCTGGGCTGCAAGCTGGAGGCACATGTGTTAGTGAGTCTTGAGGCAGTAAGTAAATAAATAAATTACAAATCCATTATTAACAGTGCTATACCTTATATTGAGATCAAGGATGTGGCCTAAATTGTAATGCAAGTATCTATCATTAAAAGATGACAGTCCATTTTTTGTGAAAAAGAAAAAAAAATGTTTTTCGGTTGCGAATAATAAAGCGTGTTTCATTTATCTTTACAGAGGAGAGTGGAGAGGCTCCATGGCTGGAAGTGCAGCTGTGAAATTATACTATGATGGGTTCCTAAGTGGCTCAGTCTGGTGAGATGACGGCTCTGAGAGCAGACTGAGCCCTACAGGTTCTGAGAGCAGCAGGTTCTGAGAGCAGACTGGGCCCTACAGGTTCTGAGAGCAGCCGGTTCTGAGAGCAGGCTGGGCCCTACGGGTTCTGAGAGCAGGCTGGACCCTATGGGTTCTGAGAGCAGCAGGTTCTGGGAGCAGGCTGGGCCCTACAGCCTGGGTTCAAAAACAGCTGTGTCATCTGCCAGTGATGTATGGGAGCCTGCAGCAGCAGAACAAACAGGCCTCCCCTGAAAATTGTCCAGAGACACACCTTTCTTCCTTTAGGCGTCTGCTTCTTGGTGCACTGTAGGACACTTTAATATGACTGTAATATGACACATATTATAATTGCATTAGTGGAATAGAGGATTGTGTTTGCTATGCCCTACGCTGCTGCATGAGTGCAATTGCTGATTACAGAAAAAAGTTAGTTGCAAAGGTGCAAAAAGAATGAGTTGAAAAAAACATGAAAAGAGTGAAGATCTTTAGGAGTTCTGAGATAAAGAACAACACTGAATCCAACTTGGGGTGGAGTGGCAGAGGATGCTGTCCAGGGTCCCCTCATCTCACAGGCTTCAGCACCAACTCATTCAGGCTACTATAAACTGCTCAGATGATATCAGGAAGATGCAAGTCAATTGGTGTGTTAATGTATCATGTGCTGCGTTGTCCTAATGACAGAGCCTGGTCTTCAGCAGACCAGCAATGTGCTGTCCAGATCCTCTCACTAACAGCCATACTGCCTCTGAAGCTGCATTTGGGTGAAACAGTCAGGGACCATAAAGGACTTTCTCCCCCAGTCATCAGGGCCCCTGACACAGAGATCAAAGTGCGTAGCTCATTTTCTGCCCCTAGTCACCGTTTACACCCATTGGAGAAGCTGTGGCAGAATAAGATGTTTTGATATCTGCAGCTGGTGAGTCACACACACCGCGAATGAGGTGCTTCTTCAACATCTTAATTGTTTTTATGGTGGTAATCTCTCTCTCTCTCTCTCTCTCTCTCTCTTTTTTCTCTCTTTTTCTCTCTGTTGCTCTGTCGCTCTGTCTGAGACTGAGGAGCATCAAGGAACCTGTCTGTAATTCCCCTCTGAATCGCCTCTCACTTTAGCAGGATATTGATCACAGGAGACGGTGTCAACTGTTATGTGGAACGGTTGTTTGTACTTGCACATTCGCTGCAGTGTCATTCACCAGCACCACCTGTGACCTCCAGTGGGAGTACAGATGGGCCAATCAAAGGGACTGTGGCCCCTACCTCACGGGGATGACACATGCACTATTGCACCCACAAAAACAATGTAGATCCAGATTCTGCTTCTGCATGTGACTTTGTCTTACTTTGAGTAATGCATTCAGAAAAGTGTTACCATTTTAACTCTTACTTTACACCCATGAGCATTAGATTGAAAAAAATAATATATATGCATAGGGGAATTGGGGAAAATGTTTAACAATTGTTTAATTTCATTTCTCAGTGAAGGGCAGAGGCCATTGCAGCTGGATTAAATTATTCCAAAGCCTTGGTGTCAAATCCAAGTTCTGTCTACAAGACATTTGCGTTACTTTAATCAAAGTACACCTCTAAACAATTTTTAAATTTTTACAGGAACCAAGCAGACAGAGAACACAGTGAGTGGAAATTATGTGCTAGGAGTGGGGCTTGCACTTCATCTTTCAGAGCCTGCAATTGGATAGCAAGTTTGTTTGTGATTCGTGGAGCTTTAGATGTGACTGCTTGTTACTCTGAGGCAGTATAAAGCAAATAGTAAAGAACAGTGGAAGATGATGTGCCCAGCCAAGTGAGAGAAACACACAGCTTATGAGAGCTACTTATCTCTACATGCGATTCTGGAAGTTAGGCATAGAGCCGGAGGGGCCTGAGCCGGAGGGGCCTGAGCCGGAGGGGCCTGAGCCGGAGGGGCCTGAGCTGGAGGGGCCTGATCTGGGGGGGCGTGTCAGTGGCCATATCCATACATGTAGCAGGTGACAATAACCACAATCATTCATTGAGGTATCACAGCAACATCATATGATACATTATTTAGATACACATTGCCATGGGCATCTGTTTAAGGGGGGGCATGTCCCCCTCAGGATTGAGAGAATGTAATTAACTAAATTCACTGTAATTCAGCATTTATGTGAATGCTAACATCGGTATCCTTCCCTGATGCTTAGACGACAACCTACACCCTTGTACATTGCTACGTATTCAGCATGAATGTTAAAATTAATTTAGTAGCCTGATGGGCAAGACAGCTCAAAAACCTTGTAAATTCATGCAGGTTGTACACTGCTTAAATGTCATTCCTTGTGTGGCACCGACTGGCACTGAAATAATGACAAAGATATCCTGTTAACCAGAGGGTACATTTTAAATAGTGCTTTATTAACCCATGAGTCCCATTCACCCAGTCTGTTCTAATTGGGGCTAGCTACTGGAGGCTGCAGTTGCTGTGCTGGGTAAGCGGAAGGGTCTGGTGTTTTGTGGGGAGGGCAGTAATGGAATGGACTCCTGCTCAAACGGGAGCAACGTCCAAGGTCCCACCCACCCAAGCCACGCCCTTGTTCCTTCACAGGTGAAGGAGTCACATGCACTGTAACGGCTCAGACAAGTACTCAGTCGCAGACCACGGGAGCTTCGGGTTCCAGGCAAGTTTATTGTAACGGTAAACAAAGATGTAGTTCAAAGACAGGCAGGGTCAAGACCAGGAAGGCAATGCGAGGGCAGAACCGGAATCAGGAACAGGAGCAGGTAGGGTCGAGAACCAGGCAGGCAGGCTATCAGGCAATCGGGCAAGGTGGCAGGCAGGAACTTGGTCGGGGCTCAGGCAAGGTCGGAAACTGGGAATTGCACGGACAGAAGAAAACAGCGGGGACGAAACAGGCGAAAAAAACAGTGCAGGCAGGCAGGTGGAACTGATCCGGTGGGCGGAGACAGGGCAGAGAGCGGGGCAGGGCTGGAACACAAGGAAAAACAAACAAAAGCACATGGACAGGGGAAAAAAGAAAGACACCACAGCTAGGGAGGCGGAGTACTGACAGTACCCCCCCTACGGATGCCTCCAGGTGTCACAGCGGGCGAGCCAGGGTGCCGGCGGTGGAAGTCCTGGATGAGGGCAGGGTCCAAGATGTCCCTAGCAGGGACCCAGCACCTCTCTTCAGGACCGTAGCCTTCCCAGTCCACCAGGTACTGGAATCCGTGCCGTACTGGGGGCCCCGGTCAGACATCACGTTGGTGGGCAGGCCGTGCAGCCGGAATACGTGATGTATCAGCAGCTGTGCTGTTTCTTTGGTGGAGGGAAGTTTAGGCAGCGGAATGAAGTGGACAGACTTGGAAAGCAGGTCTATGATGGTGAGAATGGTGGTGTTACCATCTGACGGGGGCAGGCCGGTGACAAAGTCCAGCGCGATGTGGAACCAGGGTCGTCAGGGGACCGGCAGGGGTTGTAGCAGACTGGCAGGTGGCTGGTTAGACGTCTTATTCCGGGCGCAGACTGGGCAGGTGGAAACGAAGCTGGGGACATCCTCCCTCACGGTGGGCCACCAGAACCGATGACCGATGAACGCTGCTGTGCGTTGGGCACCGGGGTGGCAGGCGAGCTTGGACGAGTGCCCCCCACTGCAGGACCTGGGAATGGACAGACTGAGGAACAAAGAGGCGATTAGGGGGACAGGAGCTAGGGCCCGGCTCAGTCCGGAGGACGGTGCGGACGATGGTCTCGATGTCCCACTGCGCCGCCGCGACCATGCACCGGGTAGGCAGGATGGTGCTGGGTTTCGGGGTCTCGTCTGCTGGTGTGCACTGGCGAGAGAGGGTGTCAGGTTTCCTGTTCTTGGTTCCCGGTCGGTAGGACAGGGTGAAGTCGAACCGGGAAAAGAACAGGGACCAGCGGGCCTGGTCAGAATGGGCGCAGAAGTGAAGTGGCCTTTCAGGTTGCGGAATGCCGCCTCGGCTGCCGGGGACCAGGAGAATGCCCTGTTGGTAGACGTCAGAGCCGTGAGGGGAGCTGCTACTGTGCTGTAGTCAAGGATGAAGCGGCGGTAAAAATTTACAAAACCAACGAAGCGCTGCAGCTCCCAGCGAGAAGTGGGGCGGGGCCACTCCTCCACCGCACAGACCTTCTGCCGGTCTGTTTGTATGCTCCCCTGCCATGATAACGAAGCCCAGGAAGGAGATGGTGTTCCGGTGGAATTCGCTCTTCTCGGCCTTGACATAGAGGTGATTCTCCAGCAGGCGCTGGAGAATGTGACGGACATGCTGGACATGTTCGGGCAGGGAGCGAGAAAAGATGAGTATGTTGTCCAGGTAGACAAAAACAAACCGGTTCAGCATATCCCGTAGGACATCGTTTACCAGTGGCTGAAACACGGCAGGGGCATTCGTCAACCAGAACAGCATGACCAGATATTCGTCGTGACCAGTCAAGGTGTTGAGGGCTGTCTTCCACTCGTCTCCCTCCTGGATGCGGACCAGGTGGTAGGCGTTGTGGAGGTCGAGTTTGGTGAAGACGGTGGCCCCCTGCAGTGACTCAAAAGCAGAGGACAGGAGCGGGAGGGGGTAGCGGTTCTTCATGGTGATGGCGTTGAGACCCCTGTAATCGATACAAGGACGAAGCCGTCCTTCTTCCCAACGAAGAAGAAGCCGTCACCAGCAGGCGAGGAGGACGGGCGAATAATCCCAGCCGCTAGGGACTCCCGGATGTAGTGATTCATGGCCTCAGTTTCCAGCGGGGATAGGGAGTACAGGCGCCCCCTAGGTGGCGGGGAGCCAGGTAGGAGGTCTATCGCACAGTCGTAAGGACGATGCAGAGGGAATGAGGTGGCGTGGGACTTGCTGAACACGGGCTTCAGGGCCAGGTACTCCGGCGGCACTGCCGACAGGGCCGGAAACTCCTCTGGTGTGTGAGCGACAGGTGACACAGGAGCCAGAGCCTCACGCAGACAGTGGGAGTGGCAGAACGGACTCCAGCCCAGGATCTTGTTGCCCTGCCAGTCGATATGGGGGTTATGCCGTGCCAGCCAGGGATGACCCAGGACTACAGAAGCTTGCGGGGTGTCTATGACGTGCAACACTATCTCCTCGCGATGGTTGCCGGAGATGAGGAAGCTCACGGGGGGAGCGCGTGGGTTATAGGGACCAGCGGGGCCGCGGTGATGGCGTGGGCCTCCAGAGGCGAGTGCAGCGGGATGCGGGGAAGATGCAGGTGGGCTGCCAAGTCGGCGTCAATGAAGCTCCCATTTGCCCCCGAGTCAATCAGGACGGAGACCGCGTGAGGCTGACCCCCGACGAGCAGGGTGGCAGAGAACAGAGGACGGACTTCAGGGGACTGGCGTAAGAGGGTGACTCCCTTGCAGCTTCGCGACCGTGTTTGGAGCGGTCAAAGACCTTCCTCATCTCCTTGGCGAAGGTGGCGAAGAAGTGGCAGAAAGGGGCGTCAGCGTCCCAGACCGCAGTGCCCCAGTCCCTGGCACGTCCCGTCAACAGGGTAATCACGTAGGGCTGGAGTTTGAAAACCAGGGAGCACTAGGAAAGGAACGACCGATAGGTTCCCGGATCCCCCACGTATGATTCGGGAGGTGGCAGTCGGGGCTCCCGGCTTGGGAGTGCTGGTGGAACAGACAGGGGAGCTGCCGCAGGCGGCGAGGGGCGGTTCTCCTGGCTCAGCTGCAACTGCTGCAGCGGGGACGTGACGCCAGCGATGCTGGTGGCGAAATTCTCCAGGGACCGGCCTATGGCTTTGGTGGCCCCCCCAACAATGCACCTTGCAGCTACAGCACAGCCTTCAGCTGGGGTAGGTCTGCTGAGTCCATGGTGGCTAGTTCGTACTGTAACGGCTCAGACAAGGACTCTGGTGCTCTGGACTCTGGTGGACGAAACAGGCGAAAAAAACACTGACGAACCAGCAAACAAGACAGAGTAGAAATAGGGCTGGACTGATGAGGGGACTGGAAACTGGTGTGCGGGCAGGCAGGTGGAACTGATCAGGTGGGCGGAGACAGGGCGGAGAGCGGGGCAGGGCTGGAACACAAGGAAAAACAAACAAAAGCACATGGACAGGGAAAAAAAAACAAAAACACCACAGCTAGGGAGGCGGAGTACTGACATGCACAGATTGGGTTAATGGAGAAGCCTGGCCTTGTCTCACAGGAATGATGGGAGAACTGCACCTCTGCCCTCACAGACTGTGGATACTGAACCCACTGGATAGTAAGCCCTAGATCCACATTAACAGAAATGCAAATGTGGTTTACAGTGTTAAAATTGCAAGAATTCTGTCTTTGTGTCTGTTTTCCCGCAGCAAAAATTTTTGTAATGGATACTGAACCACCTAAATTGTAATCCCCAAAGTCAGGAGAGATGACAGAATAGTTTCTTCCAACACAATTGTAGGACATCCAATCCCAAGCATTTTGGGTCATGAAATAACGTATTTTGTTGTGGGTTATCAGATTATTTACATCATATGGGTGGGGCCACCCTCCTGGGCAGGCTGTGTTCATCTGACACACTGAGTGTGTGCTGTCATTCCACTCTTACTTGGGCAGGCTGGCATCCACATTCTGCTGATGTCAAATCTGCTGAACTCATAACACATAACAAAAACCAGGGGCACAAACCATCTGACACACTGTGCCATGACAGCTATATAGACTTATTAATTACTGTATTTTAACATGTAACATGTAAACATTGTACTGAGAATGTGTCTGGAAAAAATTGTACTATCTAGAAGTTTAAAGTACACTCTAGACATTTAGGGTAATGCGCCCAGACAGAATGGTATGCATTTTATTGAAAACTGTGCCTTTGTTTGTTTGTTTTTTCTTTCCGTTTTAAGCATGAGAGATTATACAGAGATTGCTGAATGACCACATTAAGTGTAGATGGCATTCTGGGAAAACATCCATAAGAAAACTTTGGCAGCTGCTTGCTCGTGACAAATCATATAGAGGAAGAGAAATAAGTGGTATAGCAGATTCATTTTATTCACATGCTTCTAATACAGCAAAATGTGTTATTAATGTAGTGTAGCATTGGTGCATTTCTTAATTAGTCTTTACACTTTGGTACACAGTTCAATCTATGAGCAAAATTCTCATAGATTGCATACTGATTATTGATTTACAGATGGTAAGCAAAATGGCGGGAAATGTTTATTCACAAATTACAACAAGCATTTCCCTCATTATTTAAATGCCACTGTGCTTTCCTTTCAAGCTTGGCTCTGGGTGTTCCTGAGCTAACTCATATTCTGGTTCTGGCTGTTCTTGTGCAGATTTGTACTCTGTTCCTGACTGTTCCTGTGCTGATCCAGATGTAACTTCATGGCTCTCAACCTGATGCTGACCTGCTCTCGGCTATATACACCCCACAGATCTTAAATCAATTGTGTTTACCAGAGGTTTTATGTGATTCCGCAAGTCATAATTGCACTTTGATTTGTGGGGTTTAATTCTGGGCTGTTATCTCTCTATGTCAGAGGCTCCTCGGTAAAGGACGATGGCTTATTCAGGCCTATCAGTGGCAATTTAAGAGATGTGCTAATTTCCCGGAGTGATTCATCTCCCTCTTTTGGAGCTTATTTATCGACAACCCTTGGTGCGATGCACCCGCCGTGTGTGGGTATCAGTCAAGCACAGGGCAGGAGCATAAAATAGTCTTTAATCACACAAAGGACAGAGAGGATCTTCCAGGCCAAGGCTTATTTTTACCATCCACGTCTCCATCAGTGCCCCATCCCATCCAGTGCACTATCTGCCCCACCTCACAACCCCAAAACACCCCCAGGCTGTAGCAGGCTCTGATCTTTGGCTTGTGTTGCCCTCCTTCTGCTGTCCCTTGCTATGGCTGAGACTTGCTGTCCCCCTTAGACTCCCAGAATTCCATTTCCTGCCTGTAAACTGTTTATTAAGTGTGGATAATATATTTGAGCAGCGCTGGCTTGCTGCTGAGTGGTTAATGATGCATAAGATTAAGCCCACTCTCTCAGTCGTACTGTGACTCCCCTCTGTTTCCCATGCTGCAGCTGCATGCTGGGAATACAAGCTCCAAAAGGCCATCAGGTGAATGAAACTGTGTGTGTCTGTCTGTGTGTTTGTGTGTCTGTGTGTGTGTGTTTCCCATCCTGTTTCAAGCCATTCATACTGTCCAAGTGTATTAGAAACCTGCCTCTCCCTTCTGCTAAAATTGTAGCATATTCCTTTGATCTTGCCCCTGCTCCCTGTGCACAAATTCTTCCCATTCTTTTTCTCTTTCTTCCATTCTCCTTCTTTCTCTCTCTCTCTGTCCCATTTTTTCTCTCTCTCAATCTGCATCTCTCTCTTCCCCCCTCTTTCTCTCTGATTCCCTCTCTTCCTTTTCGCCTCAGTCTCTGTGAAGCCTGGCTGGCACACTTCAGCACAGTGGCAGTCTATGACAAAAACATCCTTCTGCTGCTAAACAATCCAATAAACCTTTCCAGAGAGAGGACAGGACATTAACCTCCCCTGTCTCCCCCGTTGCTGCCTCCCGGGCCATGTGATCATGTGACTCACCATGGTGAGTTCAAATCATTAGCCTCCTCCCCCCATCAGAATCAGAATCAGAATCAGAATTTATTTTCTTTATTGACTTTATTGTCATTGCACGGTGGGGGTGCAACGAAATTGTTGGTGGTCTGCAACAGCAGCGCACTGAGGAACATTTATGTACACAAAGTACAAATAAGGCACGCGACATAGGAGAAAAATATACAAAATATACAATAAAATACAATAAATACAGTAAAATACAATTTTACAAATTAAAAAAAAAAGAAGACACATTGTAAATGAAAAGAATATAAAGAAAAACTTGTGCATTAATATGGCCTTTTTTAAATACTACTTGTGCACAGTGGAATTGCACAGTTGTATTGAGGTAGAGGGTTGGGGGGGGGGGGTGTCAGTGTTTGTTTGCAGTCCATATGGCCCAGGGGAAGAAGCTATTTGTTAGTCTGGTGGTGTGGGACTTGATTGACCTGAAGCGCCGTCCGGAGGGCAACAGGTCAAAAAGGTGATAGGCGGGATGTGAGGAGTCTCCTGTGATGGCCTTAATGTTACTGAGGCAGCGGGATCTGGATATGTCGTCCAGAGGGCAGCCAATAATTTTTTGGGCGGTGTTAATAACCCTCCGCACAGCCTTCCTGTCCTCAGCTGTGGAGCCTGTGTACCACCCCCAGACAGTATGTTAATATGCTCTCCACAGAGGAGTGATAGAAGGCCAGCAGCAGCTTCTTGTCCAGGTTGTTCTTCCTGAGGACACGCAGGAAGTGCAGCCGCTGCTGAGCCTTCTTCATTAAGGCCTTGGTGTTGGGTGTCCAGGAGAGATCTGCAGAGATATGGGTGCCCAGAAACCTGAAAGTGGTGACAGTTTCCACCCGTTCTCCATTTATGAGGAGAGGGGTGTGGACTTGTTTGTTTTTCCTGAAGTCCATGATAAGTTCTTTTGTTTTAAGGACGTTCAGTGACAGGTTATTTTCTGAGCACCACACAGACAGTTTCTCTATCTCAGCCCTGTATGCCGTCTCATCCCTATCGGAGATGAGCCCAACCACGGTGGTGTCGTCCGCAAACTTAACGATGGCGTTGGTTGAGTGGGGCGGAGCGCAGTCATGAGTGTACAGGGCGTACAGTAGGGGGCTCAGCACGCAGCCCTGAGGAGAACCAGTGCTGAGTGTGAGCGTGGAGGAGAGGTGGGGGCCAAGTCTGACAGATTGTGGGCGGTTTGTGAGAAAATGTTTGATCCAGGTGCAGGTGGGGAGGGGGATCTGCAGTTTGAACAGTTTTGTAACTAATATGTCCGGGATGATTGTGTTAAACGCTGAGCTGTAATCCACAAAGAGCATCCTCACATAGCTCTTTCGGTTCTCCAGATGACTCAGCGCTCTGTGAAGTGTTATGGCGATGGCGTACTCTGTAGATCGGTTCGCTCTATAAGCGAACTGGTGGGGGTCGAAGGAGGGAGGGAGGCAGTCTCTGATGTGCTGAGAGACTAGCCGCTCAAAACACTTCATGACTACAGACGTGAGGGCTATGGGTCTGTAGTCACTGAGACTGTCTATGGCAGGTCTTTTAGGAATGGGGATGATGGTGGCGGCCTTCAGACATGAAGGGACGGTGGCATGCATCAGGGAGAGGTTGAACAGCTTGGTGAGGATCCCTGCCAGCTGGTCTGCGCATGCCTTGACCACAGTCCCCGGGATGCCGTCAGGTCCAGCAGCTTTCCTGGGGTTCACTGCTCTCAGTGTCCTTCTCACCTCATGCTCCTGGAGAGAGAGGGGGGGGGGTGCTGGAGTTGTGGGGAGGCAGTGAGTGCTGCTGCCGGTGGTCATTGGGCTCTGGCCTTTGTAGTTGGTTATGGCCTGGATGCCCCTCCACATCTGCCGAGGGTTGTTGTCCATGAGGTAGCCCTCCATCTTCCTCCACTTCTCCACTTCCTCCACTTCCAGAACCACTTCTATTAGTGACTGGGACCTTGCCAGAGGTCCACTGGGAAAAGAAACGCCTTGTGCCGAAACTGTGGGGAACCAATAGGGGAAAGCATCCTGCCACCTGCCCTCTGTGAGGACTGGAGTCGAGTTTATTGTGGTCTGAGCTGTGGCTCTCCACTCTGTCAGTAAGTCAGCCTTAAGTGATCTCTAAAAATATTGGAAGTCATCTGACACATGACTGGGGGGGGCATCATATATCGCAAGGCATTGTGGGTAAACCCTATCATGTGCTCTCCGTGCCAGACTACCAACAGGCATAGTCATCTGCTCCTCTGTCATGTGGAGACTAAAAAGTAATCTCCATTAGCTAACAGAGGAGACAGGTTGACAACAAGAGAGAAGCAATAGGATAACGTAAAGTAGCAGGTTCTGCCAAGCCTTTTTTAAAGTCATGGTAATAGGCATGATAGTGGACATCATGCTGTGGCATAAGTGGGATAACTACAATGTGTTTGTTTTCTGCTAAATGGTCATATGTACACAGGGCCGGCCCGCGGCATAGGCAGTATAGGCAAATGCTAAGGGCGCCGACCATCCAGGGGGCGCCAAAAACGGGGGAGAAAAAAAAAAAATTACTCTTCTTAAAACTAGTTGGTATTATATATCTTAATAGGAAGATAATGAGCCAAAAATATCTAACTGCATAGCAAACCCTATTAAATATGAATAAAAATAATAATAAAAATGATGATCACACTTTACTTTCCTGAGATGCTCCCCCTTCCCCCCGGACTAATTAGACTCTACCTGCTGGCGGAGGGGGGAGGGGGGAGGGGGGCACGCATTGACGTGACCCCAAAAGCAAGCTCGACAACAAGACAACGACGACAGGACAACAACAACATGTCAAAACGTCCCAAACTGTCTGGTGCCCAGGGGAGGAAAAAAAGAAAAGAAGAGGAGGAAAAAAGAGAGAAAGACAGAGGTAATGTTACAATAAAGGTGATGTCATGACATTATTTGTACGTAGGAGAACAACGACACGTTGTTAACCAAACATGGTTTGCTAATCAATAAATAGCTAGCGTGAACTGTTTTAACTTCAGTTAGGCTAATGGCATGTTACGAAGGACCAAAGCTGTTATGAAAAATGGCACTCCCACCCAGGTTCCAAATATGTAAATATTATAGGGTCAGCAAGAGTTAAAATTAAATAAAAACTTGTTTACATTTTTATTGAAAACTGGTTAGCTCACGTTTTCTTAGCTTGCAATATTAGCCTTAATCAAAAAGCTAACGTGTTATTCCTTTTCCTGTAGTTTTAAGCCTGCACAGTGCACATCATTCCTGTTATAGCATACCTTAGCATTCCTACATTCTATATTATAGTGCAGTTTACTACTTCTTTGCATTCTGCTAATCAGCATTTCCTTGTAATGACAAAAATTGAATCTTATATCATTTGCATATCAGAAAAGTATTAAACATGTACAGCGTAGTCATCATGCACATATCCCTTAGATTTTTAATTTGTCATATTTCAGTTTATTCTTAAAATCATATTATGTATCATATCATATTTATTATTAGATTGGTGTAATATATTCCTCTTCTCTCTTCAGATGCGCTGTTGAGGTTTCTCAGTCCCACCCCTGCAAATCTTGGGTCATCTACAGCATCAAGCGCTCCTCCTGTTTCCTCCACCTCAACAGCACAACCCAGCAGTGACGCAGCACCACCAAGCGCTCCTCCTGTTGCTTCCACCTCCACAGCAACACCCAGCAGTGATGCAGCACCATCAAGCGCTTTTTTAATATCTTATTGTGTGCAGTGCCTTATTTATATTGTATTTATAATTTATTTTATGCCACTGGTTTACACTTTTTTATTTTGTGGCTATTTAAATCTTATACTTTATTTAAGCTATTCATATTGTATTTCAAAAATTCATTTCATATTTTTATTGTATTTCTTTCTAATTTGTTCCAAGTGTTTTGATTTTGCAATCGCAAATAAAAGAATGCCAAAGACAAAGCTATTCAGTTTCTTGTATGTACACCAGCAGTCGAATTTACTCCGATGCAAGGGGGGCGCCACCTAAATTTTCGCCTAGGGC
This sequence comes from Megalops cyprinoides, assembly GCF_013368585.1. NCBI lineage: Eukaryota > Metazoa > Chordata > Actinopteri > Elopiformes > Megalopidae > Megalops > Megalops cyprinoides. Next base: position 33,391,584 of record NC_050597.1, read on the forward strand.
GCCAAATTGGTTTGGGCCGGGCCTGTATGTACATGTGAGAATGATGTAATAAGTGCTAGCTCATTTACACTATGTCTGCAGTGAATAACAGCTTTTCTTTTTTTAATGCCCCCCCCCCTTTTCCACATATATATATTTGTGGCTATCATGGAGACAGAGCTGCAGAATCCCCTCAGTCAGCAGGAATGGCCAGTGGTCAGAGAGAGCTTATTTAGGGGCGGTTCAGTCAGTTCAGGAAATGAATTCAAATTGGAATTGATAACTACTACCAATACCCGTACTAATACTATAACTACTGTTTCTGCTACCACTGTGACTAATATTACTAATAATGCTTAAAATACTGCTACTACTATAGTTACTACTAACAGTACCAGTAATTGGTACCAATGTTAAAGATGTTGATGCATTGACAGTGATGGCACTGGTATGGTACAAGGATAAACAGCTTGGCTGAGTGCCATTCCATTTGTCAATGAGTAGGAAACACATGGAGTCTGCCAGCAGCTGGAGAGACTCCACACACCCTGTAACTGCACAACCTCCCATCACACACACATACATCACATACATATATATATGTATGTGTGTGTGTGTGTGTGTGTGTGTGTGTGTGTGTGTGTGTGTGTGTGCATCAAAACTTTACACTTTTCTTTAAGAGCAAGGAGAGAATATTTAAATGGCTCTAGTAAAGCTAAAATTAGCATGCAAATTACAACTGGAAAACACCACAGGGAGTCCAGTATAATGTTTGCTTCATGGCGCAAAAGCAGAAAATTTTGACAGTAAACAGAAATACACTGGCATGAATCTAAATCATACATTCTGATGAAGGCTGGATAGCCAAAACACATCAGCACTTTGATTCAAATGTGCACCTCAAAATAAACGGAGGTACAATGTAATTTTTCCACCATTTTCAGATGTGAAAGAGAGATGAGATGTGTTACCTTTTCTAATAGGTTATAACAGGATCGATGACATTTTGGGCACAGAACTGCTCGTGGAATAGCAAATGTTTATTCTTGAAACGCAGTCTTCTTCTACTCCCAAATAAACCCATGAACTGTGTTTTAACTCTGAATGCCCTTACCTCTTCTACAGACAGCAGAAGAGCTCCATCATAATGTGGAGGTAACAATTATCAAGGACACCTCACTCATCCTCAATGCTAGCCTGCAAAAAGTCCAGGTGATGTCTGCTCAATCCAAATGGGATGACAGAGAGGCCACGGAGATGGAAGACAGAGGCCCATCCCCAGTATCAAATGGTGTTATTCTCCAGGGTAAGGATGAGGGGAACTATGATGGCTGTGTTGCCACAGGCAATGCAGGTGACATGTGTGTCATAATAAATGCCCTCAGCGCACCTGTGCATCCACAGTTACCAACCAAACCAAGATTAACTGCCCTGTACGCATGATAAAATGTTTATAGAGTATGCATTGTTGAGGGACTGTGATGTTATGTGACATTGATTCATATCACCAGTTCACCTATCTGCTGATTTATTCAAGTTTAGTCATTTTGTTTTTGATATTTGTGCCATGTGTCATAGAGTGATAATAAATTAATGTCCAAATGAGCTTTAAAGGTCATCTTATCCTGAAACTGCACCAGGAATTGAAGAAACCCCTATGTCAGTATAGAGGACCCTCAAAGCCCCAGAAAGAGAAAACAACACCATAAGTGTCCTTTGAATTCAAGTGGTGTGTGACATTATTCTGGTCTTATCTCAATCCTTGGACCTCAATTGTAGCCCCAGTAAGTCACCTCTCTCCTGCATACGTTCTGTCCAGCTACACCAAGGAGGCAGTGCCCCAGAAGGTCACCCCTGTTGCTGTGCATTCCATTTGCATCCCAAATATGCAGGCCCGGCCCAAACCAATTTGGCACCCTAGGCGAAAATTTAGGTGGCGCCCCCCTTGCATCGGAGTAAATTCGACTGCTGGTGTACATACTCACAAGAAACTGAATAGCTTTGTCTTTGACATTCTTTTATTTGCGATTGCAAAATCAAAACACTTGGAACAAATTAGAAAGAAATACAATAAAAATATGAAATGAATTTTTGAAATACAATATGAATAGCTTAAATAAAGTATAAGATTTAAATAGCCACAAAATAAAAAAGTGTAAACCAGTGGCATAAAATAAATTATAAATACAATATAAATAAGGCACTGCACACAATAAGATATTAAAAAAGCGCTTGATGGTGCTGCATCACTGCTGGGTGTTGCTGTGGAGGTGGAAGCAACAGGAGGAGCGCTTGGTGGTGCTGCGTCACTGCTGGGTTGTGCTGTTGAGGTGGAGGAAACAGGAGGAGCGCTTGATGCTGTAGATGACCCAAGATTTGCAGGGGTGGGACTGAGAAACCTCAACAGCGCATCTGAAGAGAGAAGAGGAATATATTACACCAATCTAATAATAAATATGATATGATACATAATATGATTTTAAGAATAAACTGAAATATGACAAATTAAAAATCTAAGGGATATGTGCATGATGACTACGCTGTACATGTTTAATACTTTTCTGATATGCAAATGATATAAGATTCAATTTTTGTCATTACAAGGAAATGCTGATTAGCAGAATGCAAAGAAGTAGTAAACTGCACTATAATATAGAATGTAGGAATGCTAAGGTATGCTATAACAGGAATGATGTGCACTGTGCAGGCTTAAAACTACAGGAAAAGGAATAACACGTTAGCTTTTTGATTAAGGCTAATATTGCAAGCTAAGAAAACGTGAGCTAACCAGTTTTCAATAAAAATGTAAACAAGTTTTATTTTAATTTTAACTCTTGCTGACCCTATAATATTTACATATTTGGAACCTGGGTGGGAGTGCCATTTTTCATAACAGCTTTGGTCCTTCGTAACATGCCATTAGCCTAACTGAAGTTAAAACAGTTCACGCTAGCTATTTATTGATTAGCAAACCATGTTTGGTTAACAACGTGTCGTTGTTCTCCTACGTACAAATAATGTCATGACATCACCTTTATTGTAACATTACCTCTGTCTTTCTCTCTTTTTTCCTCCTCTTCTTTTCTTTTTTTCCTCCCCTGGGCACCAGACAGTTTTGGACGTTTTGACATGTTGTTGTTGTCCTGTCGTCGTTGTCTTGTTGTCGAGCTTGCTTTTGGGGTCACGTCAATGCGTGCCCCCCTCCCCCCTCCCCCCTCCGCCAGCAGGTAGAGTCTAATTAGTCCGGGGGGAAGGGGGAGCATCTCAGGAAAGTAAAGTGTGATCATCATTTTTATTATTATTTTTATTCATATTTAATAGGGTTTGCTATGCAGTTAGATATTTTTGGCTCATTATCTTCCTATTAAGATATATAATACCAACTAGTTTTAAGAAGAGTAATTTTTTTTTTTTCTCCCCCGTTTTTGGCGCCCCCTGGATGGTCGGCGCCCTTAGCATTTGCCTATACTGCCTATGCCGCGGGCCGGCCCTGCAAATATGCATGCCCATGAAAAATTTGCTAGATCACTCGCACCACCCTGCAGGGACAGACCAAACTCAAGAAAAGTCTGACACATGCTAACCTTTGCATATGACTTGGCTAATGCTGAAAATGAATTAATAAAAGCATAATCGCCTGACATATTTCCAAACAGGAGTATTTTTCTGATATCCTTGTCAAATTTGTCAGCATTCATATCATTTCTGTATTAGGTCATGCAGCAAGGTGTACGAAAAGACATGTTGTGTCGTTCCAATTTGGTCTGGGCTATTTCCATAAAGTTCATAATGGCTATATTTTATTTTATATTACATCTGATATTGTTTCCATTGTGCTTTTGTTCTTTTGTTTTGTTTTCTTGTAGCTACAGCAGAGATGCTGTGTGTGAAGACAGCTTGTGATGAAAACCAATCAGAGTGATTAATAGAGACATCACAGAGATAATATTAATTGAATTGTACATCACATCAGTGTAATCTGTACTGTCTTCTTTGACAAGCCCCTGTAATTATAAACACCATAAGCACATGTATGGCAATGGATATTTACTGCATGCATCCACATTGTCTCCTCTGATGCTAAAAACTGTTAATTTCAAACTGTTAAGTTAGAGCACAAAGTGGCACATGCAACAAGCTGATACTCAGCCAGAACCCCATGCGGTTAATTACTGCATGTAATGTATAAAAATGTATGCATGATGCACTTATCCCACATGCTGAAAGCAAAAGCATGACCACAAGACTGTAACAAGGGAAACTTTGGAAAGAACCGACCAACGCAGTTGAAAGTGTCGTTTAAATATTGTGATTCAAGCACACATAAAATCAATGAAAAAATGGACTTGTTCATTATGCTATGTAAGATTACCCTGCTGACAAATGAACTAGCTGTTAATTTAAAGTCTGCTGTCAGCTGATACCCTAATCCTATTAGTTTGGCTATAAGCTTGTGTCCTAACAGAATTCCGACATCTTGCTGGTAAAGCTAATTCTAATATGTTAAACAGTGAGTTCTGTTCTAATTGTTTTTCTGACTCTTGACATTTACATATGACCAGCTCAGCCTGCTAAATGAACATCAGGGTGAAGTGTCCTATTCATGTCTGGCAAGGTGGTAGTCAGTGCTTTGACATCACAGCAGTTTTAATGGCCCCAAAAACCCTGACCCTAAAAGAAAATCGCACAGGGCGCATTTAAGCTTCTGTACATTTATAATGACATTCATCCATGACTTTTTAGCTTTGTCTTAAAAGCAAACAAAAGAAAGCCTGTTTCAGTTTCTACAGTGAGGCATTAAGTGGAGGATATGCATTCAGTTCCCGCTGGTCCATTTCAAGACAGCAATAATGCATCCTATACAAACACCTTGTAAAATTTCACTTTGTGTTTGCTGTTAATTTTTAAATGAATAACAAAAATAAAATAATCATCTTGCGAACAGATACCACAGGGGCAATAATTACAGTATAATTCTATTAAGGAATGTATTCTTAGACTACTTTATAATTTATTAATGGCACCAAGCAACAATTTGTATTCCTGTGCTCTGAAAAAGAACCAAAAGAGGCTACAATGCGTTGTGTCTTTTAAAACAAGTTTAAATATCAAGGTTGCCTACCTCATATAAAAACATTTCATAAAATATTATGATGGAAGTGGACATGTAAGCTGTCAAATTCTTTTCACATTCTTACCAACTTTCTGTTTTTATCAACTTGACCCCTGACCAAACCTGTTTCCTTCTAAACTTGGACTGTGAACTTATAGCTTTCTTGAAATTTAATAACATATGCAACACAATGCAATAATATAGCAATAACAAAATGTATTATAGTGCCATCACTTTACTATGAATGACATTTTTCACACTAAGGAAGCTAAGGAAGGCTGAATGAAGGCTAAATGCTGAATGTCACCAATTATCCCGTGCAAGTTGTAACGGGTGTTAATTGTTAATAATAAGTGTTAATAAAACAGATACTGCATTCTCTGCATTTTTGTGAAGCAAACAAGCTCACCTCGCATTCTGCATGTTTGTGAAGGCAGATGAGCTCACCTCACTCTGCATGTTTGTGAAGCAAACAAGCTCACTTTGCACTCTGCATGTTTGTGAAGCAAACAAGCTCACCTGGCACCCTGCATGTTTGAAGCAAACAAGCTCACCTGCACTCTGCATGTTTGTGAAGCAGACGAGCTCACCTCGCACTCTGCATGTCAGAATTCAGCCTCCCCATTTATTGCACTCCATGATTTGGTTCAGTTGATATGTAATTATTTTTCCCATTAAACCACATGCCATGCATTTCCTCTCTAGTCTCCCAGAATGAGATTTCAGTTGAGGGCCATTAACATACCCTCAACACACAGTTACATAAAAATGATAAAAAAAAATAAAGATAACAAGAAGCAACAAGAACTTAACATTGCATCACCACTTGTAGCTGCATAAACAAAACTGTAATCGTTTACGAACTAAGGAGGAAAAGAGGCCAAAGCAACCAGCAAAACAGTTTTACATATTCTGCCTTAAACCCTGCTGTGATGGGCATGTCTCTATGTGTCTGAGGTTACTTAACAATAAAGGAAAAAACATTCTATCACCATTAAGGCACAACAATGTTCAGCATTGTAAAATTAAGTGACACTATCCATTAAAGAGAGTTTCTTATATGTAAGTTATGATGCCCTGGGATTTGATCATACTTAATTGCTTAATTGTTTGGTATTTAAATCATATTATTACGTGTTATCTTCTTCATATGTGCACAATTAGTTGCCCTTGATGAGGCATTTGTTGCAAAACGTTGACTTCATTAACCAGGATCACATTAGACCCTGATAGCAGATAGATAGAGCAGACAGATAGATCTGGGGTCAGTTTAGGTGACAAATGTATGCAATACAGAGTTGCTAATGGAATATGAATTCCAGCAGCTGGTATGAAGGTACTGAATGAGCTGAGAGACTAGAACAGGAGACACAAGGCAGGCTGTGTACAGCTGAGAGACAACAGCAAGAGACACAGACAGGCTAGGCAGATCTGCGTAGAGCTGAGATACCACAGCAGTTAAACACAGACAGCCTCTGTAGACATGACCCACAGCAGGAGATACAGGCAGGCTGTGTAGAGGCGGACAGGACTGCAGCAGGAGGACATGTTGCTGTGGTTCCAAGGATCCTGGTCATCTTCATTAAGAGACAGCAAGAATATATGTTACAACCATCTGAAGCCAATGGTCAAAAATGATGTCTGATTTCCACCTAGGTGAAACATTTTCCCGTCTCACAAATAATTTTTCTTTGTTATATGTTTTGAAAGGTACCATTCCAGTTGTACTTCCATGTTTCTCTCAGGCAGGCCTGTAGATAAATATCAATTACAGATCCAGCTGTGAGCATGATTGATCCGCACACACAGAGCCACCCCCTACAGCCCCCTGCAGTTTCACAGTTCAGCATTCCAATTAACTTAAGCGGGTTGTCGCGCCCACGTGGGGAAGTTTATTGACAGCGCAGATGGAAAGCATAATGCTACGAGAACAGTTACATTCAACGTTGGAGGGGCTCCACCCTCACCGGTGACAGGGCCACACCCCCATGTCATTTGTCACATCCTCTCTGGCCACCTGGGGCAGGGGGACACCTGCTGCTCCGGGGAGGCAACATTATGCGCTTGACATTGCCTCCTGGTGGACTGGCAACAGCGTGCCAATGTAATTGTCTGCCATTTTTAACTGTAGTTAAAAATCCTTCACTGTCCATAATGAATCCTGCATCCTTGTTTTGCTTTAGTTAGGAGAGGAGATCCAGAAAGAGAAAGAGGATTCATTTTACTAAGTCAAGTCACAAGTCTGAGATAGAATAAAAACTGAGATTGCAAATAGGGATGTAAAACTCTTACTTAATGATAGATACAATATTGATACCTAAGCAACAACATTATATATAGGAATATACTGTACTGTATATATGATGCCTTGATATAATGCAAAATGATTCAATATTATACATCTTGATTCAGTATGGTGTAACTCAGTGGTAAAAGATAACTAGGATTGTCATAAGTGTTCTAGTTTGATCTACATTGCTGCATTAATATCAATAAAAATCAATCAATAGTATGGATCAATTCTCACATACACTTATCAAGTATCCATGCATCAATATGACTCAATGTATTGTTACATTGTAGCAAAGAGCAGCAAAAGTGAGCTGTGAGCCCCACATGTTAGAGGGGTGATTGAGTGCGTGTTTGAAAGCTCAAGGCCAAAGGCTAAGAATGGAGTTACACAAACAGGGTCATTGCTGTAAGAACCCTTCTCATATCCTGGCTTTCTCCAACACTTACAGCTGCTGCAACTGTGAGATTGATTACTGTTTGAGAGGGCCACTCAGGGAACATGATCATCAAGATGAATGTATCACAATCCAAAGCTGAAATCAAATATACAAATTCATTAATTGTTTAGGTCCTCCAGGGGAAAGCTCTGTTCTGCGAGGATCAAAGAGCGACACAAATCTATTCCCCTAAAAACAACATAAAAACAAGAACTGTGTACAGATTTATGGTTTTGGGCAAATAGAACAATGTGAGTTTGTGTAATGGCAATTATCCCTTTGAACACATATCTGGTTTGCCATGAGCAGTGTTACTTTTAACATGGACTTGTTTTCTGTTTTGAAAGGGACTGATATGATTCTATACATAATAGGGATGTAATGATACCAAAAACTCACGATACGATATTACCACAATAAGAACTCCATGATACGATATTTATCGCAATATTAAAAAATATCTAAAAAATTGTCCAGTGTATCCACGCTGTACGCTACCTGCCCATCACTTCTGTATAAGAAAAAACATAGGCTGCATCCGAATACTCATACTTCCATACTATATGGTACGCAAAAAGCAGTAGGCCTACGTCACAATCTGTAGGTGACCGAATACCTAGTAGGCGTTTAATAGTAGTCGAACGGTACCCGGATGACCTACTACATCCGAAGTATGTGAAAGTACTACACTACGCCAGAATAACCGACGAAGAAGAAGAATTCCCCGGGGAAAAAGAGAAAGAAGATGGTGGTGTAGTCAGCTTGGTTAAGCTAACAAATCAATTGGCTGGTTATGTAACGTTAGGTTTTCGTTTTACCTCAGGTAGACAGTCAGCTAAGTAAAGCAGACTGATTTTTAAAACATGAAAACATTTAAACATCCGGGTCAAAGGACAAGTAAGATGGTGGCGGAGTACCATCCATACCAAATTGTGTCCTTACTACTCGCTCGCATACTCAGTAGTACGTACTACAGTAACGGTTGGATAGTACGCCCTTAACCGACGTTAGTGCATACTGAGTATTCAGATGTAGCCATAGTACACAGGGTTCAGTACTATCTGCGGTTTCAGGCATCCGCTGTGGGTCTTGGAGCATATCCCCCGCGGATAAGGGGGGACTACTGTATGTAGAATTGCAAAACAAAAACAATACAATTTTCAACAAGGAGAGATAGTAGAACGCAGCTATACTAGCGAAATAACCATGTGATATCCTGGTAGATTTTGTCACAGTCCCACCATGAGACATTTTTTTATTGTGATATCGCGAAATTAGATATATCGTTACATCCCTAATATATAATGATAAAGTCAACTGTTACCCAGAAACCCAAAAACTGAAAATGGGCAAATGAGGTCTTGGAAGGAGGACTGTAGCCAGTAACCAGTGACTCCATTTTGTGAGCCGGGTGATTCATCCTCAAAAAGGATGAATCACCTGGAGAGTTATTTCCCATTCAAATTGAATCTATTCTAGATTCTAATCTAATATATCTTCTCAATTGTATTTTTATGGAGTAGAGTTTGCTCTGAGTCCTTCATTTTTTCCATTTATGTTTGGACAACTCCTTAATTCATCATTTGTTATCATTAGGGTGAGATGTTTAAGACTTTAAGGTGACAAAGTCCTCCTCTGTATGTGTTAAAGCAAACACAGGCATGATGACACCTCAAGCTAATGTGCACCCTCTCCAACACCTGGGACCCAGCTCAGAACAGCCTCCTGTCTCTCCCTCTATGGATAGTAGACACACTGTCTTCTGCAGCGCTGAGTGAGACCTGCCCAGGGGGACAGTTCACAAATTCCCCCTGCAGTGCAAGAGGGGAAGGTCCCAGCTCTGAAATCATGCCACTGATTCATTGAGTCCTAAAAGAGCTTGGTTTGATTATTACTACAATACTACACTGTGAGCACTTTAATTACATGTAGAGTGACTTCACAGGTTTGATAAGGAAAAAAACCAGTTGTGATTAAAATGCAAGATTCTTAAAAACACAAATGCCTTTAGACACATAATACATGTAGGACATCTGCTCCTGGTTAAAACATTGAAATATTCTACCTCACAGATAAAACAATCAGATCAACTAAATATGCAGCTGATTTTAAAAACAAATACATTTATTGCTCCTGTCTAACATGAAGTGCAATACTGATATTGTAAGAACTGTAAAGCATCCACATGAAATTATTTATAGGAAAGTAGCTGTTATACCTAATTACAATAAGGACAATAATTGGTACACATCCCCTAAAATGGTTGCATTAGGACACAATTGGCTAGGGCAAGGCAAAGTATCTGATCTTCACCTTCCCCGGATCTCTCAAGTCATTCAGACCATACTATAACAACATAACATAACATAACAGAACATAACAGAACATAACAGAACATAACAACATAACATAACATATAACATGATAACATAGCATAACAGAGCATAACATAGCACAAGTTAACCTAAAATAACATAACATAGCATAGCATGGAATATCATAGCATAATTTAGCACAGCTTAATTTATACACCAGCAATATACTTTACACTAATATAATGCAATGGCAGTTCCTTCACTTTCTTCATGACTGGCATTAGTAGGGCATTAGAATACCCTGAAAGGCCAATTTGGTGTGATGGGGGGTGAGGCACATGCAGAGGAAGCACACGGCATTTAGCGTGCCCACTGTAATTTCCCAAAGTGCCATTGGAGAAGTATTAAGGACACTCAAATGGGGCATCTCATCAAAGCAGGCACATCCACTCAAATGCCTGTTATTATCATCTCCCAGGCCGACAATGGGCTCTCTAAAATATTATCCCAGTAATGCTTGTGGGAAATTGAGGCTCTTTATGGCGTCTGGCTATAATGCATTAAAGCAGCTGGGTCATAGGCCCCGCTCATTGCTTTCCCTCACACACACATTTGCTGCAGGGGTGACGGCATGGCCCAGCCCAGATTATGAACACAACGCATGTTACCCCCAATCTCCATCTCCATGCCCCGCGTGCAGAGTGATTCACGAACATTTTTCTGTCTTTACATAGCACAAAAAAACACTAACTATGCTCGCTCAAGTAATGTTCTTTCCTCTAATCATCATACCCAAGAGAAATCAGAGGCTTGTGTGAATCCTGCGTAAAGCCAGTGGGGGTAGCAGGTAGCAGAGGAGTTTCAGCAGTTATGTCACTCCCTGAGACTTGATTAGCTAGTGTTGTTGCCGATAGGCTAAGGGCAAGTTGCCTTTAGCTCAACTGGTAACAATGTTGGCCATTGGGTTTAGCTATGAGCAGTGAGAACCCTGGTTTGAAACTCACTTGCTCACTCACTGACCCACACAGTAACAACTCTATAAATAATCTCCAAATCCTATTTTGGAGGCCATGTGGGGCCCCATGAGCCCAGCCCTAGGGAGCAGGGGTAAATGATGGTAATTACCCATAAGGCATTTACTTCTACATGCGCGTTTAATTATTCTGAGCTTTCAGACATGAAATGTAAATGAGCCTCATGGGGGAAAGGCTTGTGATGTTGTTTCGGAATGACCCCAAAGACAAAGCCCAGGATTCAATTAAATGTGGCCAAAGGTTCGAGTTACACAGAAATGCAGATGTTACTATTTTTAATGCAAACACTATTTCTTTACACGTTGATGAACACCAAGTTCACTGTGTAAAACACAGGGGTTGGGCTCTGAGATCCCAGTGGTCAGAACCCAGGTGCTCTGTGCTCTCTCTATCTCCGATAGAGTGCTCAGCTGACAGGGATCGCTCTTTCTGCTAAATAAGCACTACAGGGCCTCGTGAATAAAATGTAATAAGTCGTCCTTCAGAACAGAAAACCCTCCACGTTCACATTTTCACCATTAAGCAGATGCTCTTGTACAGAGAGTCTTACAAAGTGCTTATTTGCTAATGTTTGTATTATTATGTAAATATTACTAATGATATAACTCATGTTCACTCTTCTGAATCTTTACCAAAGAGAAGATAGTGAGGTGGGAGAGGGGAAGTATGGAGAATATGTGGAGGACATGGCATAATGGATTGTACTAAGCTACCAATAGGCAGTGACATGACATGACCTTACAAACTTCATTTCTGCCTCTTACGGCTCAGCTGTCTGTTATCGCTCACCTCTGCTGTTGGAAAAATGCAAACGTTTAAATTTCCCGTTCTTAATAGATTTGACATTCGTCCGTCTGTAGCCTGCAGGCAGGAGTCAGTGGTGTTTGGAATAATTGTTGTTGGAGGCGGTCTCTGAGGGGTAATAGAGTCAAACTGTGGAGGAGACATGAGCAAATTACTGTGTTGAGTCCTATTTATTTGTGACACGTCTGCCAGAGGCAACGCTTGAGGATAACCATGAGGACCACAACAAGGGAAAATGTGACACGGCCACCTAAAACATTACCGTATAACACAACGAATTATCTGCAAAGTGCTTGCCAAGGAGTATGTGTTTGGAGGCGGGAGGCAATGTGCATATGTCAGACCACCCAGTCACCCATCCTCCAAAAAATATCTTTTTACATAGAACTGATTTTTGAGAACGGGGAAAACACATACACAGATATGCAATCTATTTTTATTCAGACACAAACAGACATTAACAGTATATTTCCTGGTTATAACTGACCAAGGAATTACTATAAACTGTTATTACCATACAAATGTCCAGTGTTGAATAACGGGTGTGGAACTGATGTGAAATAATGTGCAAAAGAATGCATGTTGCGAGATTTATTCAGTCTGGTTAATGGGTTTCATTATAGCAGGTTATCCTGCATAATCTCCTTCCAGGCCAGGTGAAGCCTCATATTGCATGATACATTTGCATTAACAAAGTCATTATTAAAACCCTGCTTGCTGTGCAGCCATTCAAGTGCATGACTAAAAACCTGTCCCCTGATATGCTGATGTTGCATGTATCTGAAACCTTTACCTTTGGGGGAGTGTATCAACTGTACTACTCCCTCTATACTCTTTGGAAACACATTCTAATTAACAAATATTGCTGCAGCAAGTCAGTGTTACAACATGACTGTTACGTCCCAGACTGCAACGCAGGCCGAATGGAAATTGACAGCGTCGCTTCACAGCTGGATACCTGCACCAGGAGAGCAGCGAGAGCGGAGAGAGAGAGGAAAGAATAAATGTTCTCAATGTGGCTAAGCTGCTTCTTTGAAGTGGCTAAACTGCTGCATCAAGGTGGCTATGTCGATGCCATAAGGTGGCTAGGGCACTGTTCTAAGGTGGCTAAACTGCTGCTGTGAGTTGACTAAGTTGCACCTCTAAGGTGGCTAAACTGCTGCTCTAAGACAACTGTGAGACAAACTGAGAATCATCCTAGTATAACAATATACCTTCAAAACAGTCATTGCTTATGGACTCACAGATATTTGAGCACTCTTCTGTGTATGACGAAGAACAAGAAGCAGTTAGTTAGCTTCACATTTAATCATCATTGTACCCAGAAATTCAATGGGTAGCAAGACACAGTACCTAGGCTGTGAGTGATGTAATTTACTCACTTCCTGTGACTCTCCTTATTGAGGGTATTTGGTGATATTTCAAGATTACCTGCACTAACCATAAATATGTTATCTGCTGAAGCGGGGTGGTCCAGTCGGACCTGCTGTAATGCTATAACATCACAGCCAATCTGAGATCAGTGTCAATCAAGTGTCAGTGTTTGTGAGCAAAATGCAACCCAGAACTTATAGTTCTGAACTCTAAAGAAAGTGAATACAGCTGTACAATTTAAAAGTCATTGAAAGGTACACACTACTCATATCAACCCCAAGTTCAAACATATTCAATAAATGAGTTAGAAAACCCTTTTCTATAATTAAATAAGCAGCAATTGTGTGTTGAATGTATTAATGCAATTAAAGCTGAACCAAATTAAAGTGCCCATTAAGAAACATAAACCTGTACTATGTATGATTGGATATTCTGCAGTGTTGTGCAAGTTCACACTTCACAAGAGCTAGCGCAAAGTTCACTTCACACAGATTAAAATGAACAAGTTCACATTCATCGTTCACAGTTTTGAATTTGAAGTTCACAGTCCCATTTCATTCCTTCCATTTTTTAAATGAGCTGCTCCAGGGACTATTTTATGCGAACATCTACATGCACAGTGATTGTTACACAGGTTATGGGCAGCTGGTTGTGAGCAGTCGAGCTGTCTATCTGATGAGTTGAACGAGCTCAAGTTCACGTTCTTTAGTTGTAAACGGATAAGTTCAAGTTCACCATTCACAGAAAAAATGAGCACGTTCAATGAACGCGTGTTTTTAGCGTGTTCATGCACAACACTGATATTCTGATCATTCAGATGTGCAGAGACGTGCATGTGGTCAGGCTCAATGTCAGGAGAAAATGCAGAGGGGTATATAATTGCAAGCCATGGGGCTGCACAAAAAGTCATAAATACTATGTAGATATCAGGATATAAGCTGTCTTGCAATAACTCTTGCCCATGTTTGTGGCTGTGAGGGCAGCAGACAGGAAAACATTGACGAGTGGCGTGTGTGAGATCAGCTCACCTCCTGGGAGATACAGATTACATGTGTGGCTAAATTAATGAATACAGTGGGAAAGCACTGGAATTTGCTATTGGAGATGAAACCATATGTGACTAATTAAGCGTCTGTTCCAGCATTATCTGCTTAATCCTCACACGACTTCTGATGGAAAGCATTTGGTTCTGGTTATTAATATCAACACCTCACTCCTTTTATATTTGGACAGAAAAATATGTATATTTTAAGCTTTTTTTAAATTAAAAATCCCTTCTTTTGTTAAAACATGAGTTATGGGGTTCCAAAAATGGCAAATTGGTGAAGGAGATGATATGAGAAGGAGTATGAAATTGATGAAGCCTTGCTGACACGTCACCCCAAGACACACAGTGATGGGGGGAGAATGGGTTAAAACAGTTTGTAGGGTCTGCTAAACATATGGTGTGGGTCCCAGCGGAGAGGAGATTATTATGGGCTCGAAGCCTCAGAGGGTAAACCCTGTTCTTGTAAGAATTCCACCGGCTGGCTGGAGGGTGACCCCTGCACCCCACTACCCTCAGCAGGTCTCAAAGGGGGCAGGGAGGAAGGGGGGGACAGAAGGGCATGAAAGCTCCACTGCCATTGTCAAATAATTACAACTGCACTTCTCTGATCTTTTCTGCTCCCCTGTTGACAATGGTTATTAACTAAGCTGTTAGACATGGAGGGGATATGACCTCCTCAGCTTATCTCCACTGTGAAAGAGAGGAAGCAGACGATAAGCTTGCATGGAGTGTCTGATTTATAAGGGGCTGCAGGGAGACTACAATTCAGCCATCAGCAAAAAAGAAAGAAATCTGGCTCCTGGAATTTTCTGTATGACTCTGTATATTGTACTGATCAGGCTTCTGTAGGTGTTCCTTTTTCCACAAAAATGAAAATATGTTTGACGTCAGTGTGGAACTGAAATATAGAGGACGATGGCTGACTTATTTATAAATAAATAAATAAATAAATGTTAATTTATTTCTACATTTTCTGTGCTGCTACATTTATTTATGTATGTGTTTCCACACTTTACATTCATTTATTTATGCTTTTCTACATTTATTTACATTTATATTACATTTATCTATGTATTTGTGCCTTCTGATAATGAAGCAAGTAGGTCGTACAGGCCATATTTTATCACAGACTGAAGAGTCTGCTCAATTACTCTTGACTTGCTGTGGAGTGACTGTCATGTTGTGCAACATATCGTTATAGACTTGTATTTGTTAGGGAGGGAAGTGGACAACCATGTACCCATCTACTACATCCTATTTTACCTGGAGGGTTTCATGTAAGATTTAAGACAGTTATTGAGATCAATGTGGTTGAGGTAAATTATGCTAACCGCAGCGACTGCAAAAAGGAAGCTTTATAAGGATCTTTTTCAAGCTTCACACGATAAACTGTTCTTTAGCTGATTAGTCAATGACATGGCTGGACATCAGTCAAATAATCCCCTTCCTCATCACAACAGTGTAAAATCTGGCAATGGGTCACTAATGTAAAATTTAAATCAATGTACAATTAATTTTGTATTCAAAACAGCTAGTACCTCAGTTTCTTTTTTGGGTTGCTTTAAGGTGAAAATCTATAGCAGCTCTCAGAATGTTGTGGTATTGTGACATTTTGAAAAATTGGCTCTTCTTCCATTTTAAGTTGCTGACATGTTGGCTAACTAGCTAACTAGCAATGCACAAGCACCTACCATCAAGCACCTACAGTACGTATCTAGCTAAAGAGCTGCTGCATTATGTTAGTAGTACTGGAAAAAAGTAATTTAAAGTTATCAAGTTGGTCCACCACATCCAGTAGAGATGTGACACAGGGACATTCATAGAAACTGCCAGGAGCAGGGTTCATCAGTCTGCTGGTTGCTTCCGTATGCTACGCCTACCTGTCACACCCGTTCCCAGTCAGCCAGCTCAGCCACGCCCAGTTCAGCGCGGCTCAACCTCACCCACTCATCAAGCGCATCTGTGACTCGTTCTTCAATCAAGTCCTGGCTATATATACCTCTTGCCTGTTGTTTGGACCTTGCTCGTGTTTGGATCTGTGTTTGTACTGCTGCTTCTTGATACCGACCAGTTTTTCGTCCCTGACTACGATTTGCCTTTCGTCGTTAAACTTTGTTGACTGCTTTTGGATCCCAGTCTGTTTTCATTACACTACCCTTACACACTCACCCAATGCTTTGCTAGAATCAGGTTAGGAGCACCACATTAACATGTTTCTACACAGAAATAAAGAAACAAATAAATGTGTCAATATAAAAATACATAAATAAATCAATTTATTTTGAAATAAGTCATCCATCATTATTCAAACTAAAAAACTCAATGGCACAATTAAATGTGGCATGTCATAGCAAAATGATAAGTTTCACCCCTAGAATCCATCAAAATTGTGCCTAATTTTGACCCACTTTGTTTTAATTGTTGTTCATAATCAAAACCAACGACCATCAAACATACATTATGTTGAAGTAAAACTAATTTTACTCTAATCTATAGCAACTGTAGGCACAATCAAAAATGAGCTCACTTTTTGCAATTTGCCATTTCATTATTTTTAACAGAACATTTGAGTGTTTCCGCTAACACAACAATGGTCCTGTGACTTTGTGAGCATTATTAAGATGTGATGATTATGTGCTGTCAGCATAATTATGCCAGCTGAATACTAGCTCTGGAATCTCTTGAGCACTGGTGTATCTGGGATCTAACTGACTGTGACGGTGGTGCTTAATCACTGTGTAAACTCTGATAAATTTTCACAATTCTAATGAAGGAGTAATCCTTTACAGAAAAGAAGGGTGAAATGTCATTATGAGGTCGTCATTGTGACCCCAAAGGTCACTTGTGTCTAATATGTTTACAGGAGAGAGATATCATCACAATAACACAATGCAACAATAATGTAAGTCACCCCCATGACAGCTATAGTCAGATGAAAAGAAGCATCGCATGCCTACCGTCAAATATAGAGGTGGGTCATTGATGTTTTGGGGGTGTTTTGTTGCCAGTCCAGAGGCACTAGTTAAGATAGATGGAATTGTGGTGGAAAAATTTTTATAAACTGTATACCCCATATGTAAATATGAGTATTGCCATTTTCACCCCCCCAGAGAAAAGCGGAGCTTGACGTGGTATGATTAAGCTTGTTACATGGTGGAAATACGTTATTTTGCCGTTATGTTAAATTCCACTTAATGACAAATTTTAAATTTTCTGAACATGGCCATTTTCTGGCTAGTGAATCAAGTGTAAGGAACTGTGCACAAGGATCAGAGCAAAAATAACGAAAAAGTTCCTCTCTCTCTCTCTCTACATATATATATATATATATATATATATATATATATATATATATATATATATATATGTAGAGATTATGTTATTATACGGCTTTTGATTTTAACCATAATTATTGACATATTAACTGGAGTTATTGATATATTACATTAGCTATTTACTTTATCTTTACTGTACATCTGGAGGTCTGGAAGTGTATAAGGAAACCAGACAATCTAATATGTTAGCCTTAAATAATATGTATTCTATTACACTTTGTATAGTGGAAAATATTGTTTGCATTAAGCACTACTACTGAAAAGTAATATGATGTGATTCTATGCCTAAGTAATGCTGGGGGGTTACCCTAGGTCATAAACATTGCATGTGGGCCATTGTAAGACACTGCTAGGGGGGTAATCTTGGGGGCTATTACAGGACAGTGGGTGACCTTGGAGAAGGTACACTGCCTTCAGCATTGGCCCTCCCTGGAAGTCATCCCAGAACCTTCGTGCACTATGTTGCTGTTCCATAGTCATGCCAACTTCTCCTATTGGTTCATGGTCTATGCTTATTGTATCTTCTCTCCCTTCACTTCTCCTCTTGGTTCGTAGTCTACGCTTATTGTATCTTCTCTCCCTTCACATCTCCTATTGGTTTACGGTCTACGCTTATTGTATCTTTTTTCTCTGGTTTCATAGTCATGCCACTTTCTCCTGTTGTTTTACAGTCACGCTTATTGTATCTTCTTCCTCTGACTCATAGTCTTGCCACCTACGCTTATTGTATCTTCTCCCCCTGACATGCCCCTACAGCTTGTCAGCATGTTTTTGCCTCCTTTTAACATATGCGTCCCATTTTAGTTTTATATTTTCTTTTAGGAGTCATACAGATAGAAAATAAGAGCTGATTGCCTGCTTTGGCCTAGCTGACACCTACTAGCAAATGCTTGCAAACTGTATGTGGATTTACTGCAGTTTGTCATAGTTGCCCATCATAGTAGTGCTGAGCCAACGGCCCCCCTTCGCAGGGTTTAATTCTTCTTTGTCTTGTTCCTGTGGCCCATCTCCTGGGCCGTGTCTAGACAGGGCCTAGCTCTTACATTAACCCTTTGTTTTAAGGCCTAACCTTGTAGCTTATGGCACATAGATATATGTGTGCCTTCTTACAGTCTGCAGCACCGCTGTCTGGCTAACTGAGTTATTTAACATTTTTTTATTATTCAAACGTGGGCCTGGAAATAATGGTAGGATTCCCATAAAACGAACTCTGTGCTATTTAATCATGTTTAAAAATCATATAGGTGTGGAGTGGAAATAATGGGAAATTTCAGAAGTGTTATGTTTAAAAATAATATACAATTAATGACTATGGAGTTTATGGGACTCCATAAACTCGGGGTAATGTAACAGATTAAAAATTTAATAATGGTGTATTAAATGGAAAATGGGATGATCTTGAAGGAGGAGCCTGGGAGGAGTTGGAAATTGTGGTCTGGGTTAGGAGGAGTGAGAAAAGGCATAAAGGATGGATGCAGGCTGAGGGGAGGGCAGAGTGATTGGGGAGTGTTTGTGAATGTATACACACCGCATATACACCTGTTGCTCCGCGGACCAACCCGGTTTACTGTATCACCATATGCAATAAATCAAACAACCACGATTACATCAGACTCTGTGAGGACTTATTATTTTCCGGAAGGCATCAAAATGTGGAAGAAGACCCTCGGTCCATTTGGCCCAGACCAGGGGGATATCCACCACAGAATTCTACCAAATATCATGAAATTTGGCAGAAAATCTGATTGTCTCTGCTAGGGGGCTGAGACTTGGTCGTACGTGAATTTTCTAGCAGGACAACCTAACCTAAATTATTCTAAATTCTAAATTCTAACTTCTAAATTCTAAATTCTAACCTAAATTATAGGAAAAGACTCAAGGCTGTAATCTTTGCCGGGGGTGGCTGCAGAAAGTATTAAACCAGGGGTGTCAATAATTGTGAAATCTATTTTTGTGGAAACAAATTTGTTATTTGAATAATATAAGACTTTGGTTGATTCCATTTAATTAATGTATCACAGTTCTTGTTTATCACAACTGCAATTTTACGTAGGCTACGATTTTTTTTAATGTTGACATCACATTTTCTTTTAATGTGAATAAAGTCCTTATTAATAAATACTGACAAATCAACATAGTAGGCTACAAAACAAAACAGAAATGTGATGCATAAGCCTATGTCTACATTAACAACAAATAAAAATACACTGACTAGGTCTACAAGTATATTAAAATGTCTGGGCTCGGTTCGTTCAAATCTTGTAAAACGAAGTTGTTCGTTTCGAATATAAGTGTGGCTCTTTTTTCCTCAGTGCTTTTTTTTAGTTTAGCAAATGACATGTACTTAGGCCATTATACGCGTTAAAATGTGGGGTTCTATTACCTTCCTAAAGACGAAGTATACTTTGCGGATGCATGATTGTTTGAATAGCATGGTGCAGTTTCACGTAGCCTAATGAATATTACGATTTAATTATTATTAATTTCATTGACATTTGGTTTCACACGTGTTTTGCCGCAGAGTGGGCTAATAATGGACATGATATTTGGAACAATGTAGAGTAATTTTTAAAATGCAATGAAACTATTTACTGATTCGTGTATGCTGCCCGACCGGATATGGAAATGAACGAATCAGTGAGTCAAAGATTCAAATCATTTTATTGTACTGAACGAAAGGAAACGAATCACTAAAAAGAATCGTTTTGAACACCACTAGTTTCGACCGCTCTTTCCTTCTCTGCCTGATTGTTTCTAAAATCACGACGGCTGTAGATAGCTGTTCCACCTTCAACGCTGGCCTCCCGGGAGCCGCACTCCCTGCGCGAAGATTCCCGCGACGCAGAGACTTTTCAGATTGTCTGCGAGCA
Source organism: Megalops cyprinoides (assembly GCF_013368585.1). Classification (NCBI taxonomy): domain Eukaryota; kingdom Metazoa; phylum Chordata; class Actinopteri; order Elopiformes; family Megalopidae; genus Megalops; species Megalops cyprinoides. The sequence goes on from NC_050597.1 coordinate 33,412,185, forward strand.
TTGAAATGACAGGAGAGGAATATTCAGCGAACCTCACGGTAAGCAAAGATAAAACAGTGAAACGGAGAACAATGGGACAAAGCAGCAGGCCCTCGGATGGCTCGGGACCCAAATGGAAACACATGGCGGAGAGCCAGGCTGTTGTCAGCACATCGCGCTGTGACTTTCCTGTCTGAAAATCTGGCCTGCCATAAAATTAGAATAGCAAATATCTTCTGACAAAGATGCATGTTCCCGTCTATTGTGCTATTGTAAAAACTCCTCCGGTGACTCCGATCGTCGCAAATTTGAATTTCAATTTACAGCGCAGAGAAAAGAGGTGTGATACCCACTCAAAATTTTAATAACCCATTAAGTTACGACTTCAATTTCATTTTATGAATATTTTCATTGGGGAGCACAGTTATCACCAGAGAAAGAAATGTTAAGATAAATAGTGCCATTAATCTACAACATTTCTCTTCTATTCTCTCTCTCTCTCTCTCATATATAAAGAGAGAGAGGAACTTTTTCGTTATTTTTGCTCTGATCCTCGTGCACAGTTCCTTACACTTGATTCACTAGCCAGAAAATGGCCATGTTCAGAAAATTTAAAATTTGTCATTAAGTGGAATTTAACATAATATCTTTATATATTCCCCAGTTGACAAGTGAAGGTCTTGGAAGTTGTAAATGAATAAATAATGATGATCTGTCAAACATCAAAATCAGACACTGTGTATGTTAAACCGGTGACGGGGACACACGCGGACCACAGGATATTCCAGTTCCAGGCGTTTATTGAAATCGGCAGGCAGTTCGTAAGACCAGAGACAGGCAGGGTTCGAAACACAAAGAAGCAGTCCGGGGGGAAATCTAAGATCGGTAGTCGGGGCAGACAGGGTCGGGAACCAGGCAGGTGAGAAGAAAGCGATCGGGTCCAAGCAGCAGGCAGAAATCGTAGTCCGGAAACAGGCAGGATCGGTAATGCGGCGAGGAAGCAGGAAAACTACGGCGGGGACGAGACAGGTTTGTTTTTTTTTTTTTTTTTTTTTTTTTAAATAATAAAAATAATTAAAAAAAAGAACACTGAAACGAACTAGCAACGAGACAGAGACACGCAGTGAAGATATAGGGCTGGGGTGACGAGGAGATGGGATGCAGGTCAGCAGGCAGGCAGGTGAAGGCAATGAGGAAATCAGGTGGGCGGGGACCAGGCTGGGAGCGGGGCGGGGACTGGAACACAAGGAAAACAAGAGCACATGGACATGGAAAAACAAAAACACCGCGGCTTAAGGGGGCGGTGTGTGTGTGTGTGTGTGTGTGTGTTGGGGAGGGGGTACACAGCACATTATCAAAGCTTTGAGTAACCAGCTTTGAGTTCTTGCAAGATTGCATGAAAAATGTTTCATGGGTTCATCTTTACCATTTTTACAGTACAAATACTGTTGCTTATATCCAACTGAGTTCAGCTGTGTCTGGGAAGGAAAAAAAAACTTTGCATTAAATTGTGAATCAAAGTAAACAATTTTGACTCAAAGGGAAAGGCTTTCTGGTTTTAAGGTACTGTAACACAATCAGACTGGATATGAGAACCATCACAGTGCGCACAGCAGGCAATCCCATTATATTTAATTGCCCATTAGCAAGAATGGATGCTGATCCGCTCTGCTACATCCGGACGCCTCGCTCCTCCGACCATCGGAATGAAAGGCCCACGTTCCTCACAACTTCGCTTTTCCGTCATAGCCCCCCAATGGTGGAATGAACTCCCCACCCCCCTGAGAACAACTCCTTCACTCCAACCCTTCAGACGTGGGCTGAAGACACACTTCTTCAGACTCTACCTGGACTGACACCCTTGCCATTTCGACCTTGTATATGTAAGTTTCTTGGCTTGTACTTGTAGCACTCTCTTATAACTTGTATTTGTAGCACGTTTTTGCCTAGATAGTATAGCAGTACTTTATTGTCCCAGTGATTGTATTCGATACATGTAACCTTAGATCAGATTAGCTCTGGCTCGCTAAACCGACCTTGTGCTCAGCTTCAGCACTATCTGCATTGTATGACCTGTACACATCTTGCCCTTGTGCCTGTTTGCCCACTTTATGTGCTCTTGTACGCCACTTTGGATAAAAGCGTCTGCTAAATGAATAAATGTAAACGTAAATGTAAATACAGCTGGACAAGTGCACTGCAATACACATCAGGGTTAACGCTCGGACAAGGTAATATGGGGTAACTCATTCATCTAAAAGAACAACGCATATTTAGAATTCTCAAAAGTGTGGTTCAGCTAGCTTTTTTTCTATGCCATGTCAAACATACGCACACAATCATCGTCCGCTGTCTCATTATAGATTGCAGGGAACGATGTAGACCATGCAATCTACTTCAAGTCAATGCCTGCATACCATCAAAGAAGAGATAAAAACATCAGTGTCTCAGACCTACAGTACCTCAGAGAGGGAAAATACAGGTGCAGTCAAAAAGTTGCTTGTTTTTAGCTGGCAGTGAAGTGGTCGTTGCCAGTCTTCAACCTGAGCCTTCAGGTACAATTTAAACCCAAAACTACAGCAGATACATCGCCATTGTTGTGCTCTGCTTCATTACCACTGCAGCATGGGCCCCAATACAGGTCCCGGTGCGGCCAGTGTACTGTAAAATCTTCATAGTGTTTTATACAGCCTCCCGTCATTCATGCATGCCTCCCTGAACACTGAACAGGGGATCAGATAGGCAGGCAGGAGCAATGGGCACAGGCAGGAATCAAAGTCAAAAAAATTGGCAGAATGGTCAGCAATGATCAGGCAAAGAATGATCCAAATTGGCAGGCAAAAGGGAAATCCAAAAGGTACACAGATACAAGTTTACAAAGGCTGGAATGAAACAGTCAAATACACTGAGACAATCTGACAAAGAACTGGGAAACCAGGGAGGTTTAATTTTACAGACTAATAATGACAAAACAGTAAACAGGTGAGTAGAATAAGCTTCAGATGGTGGGTGTGGCAGGAGGGCAGACCAGCAGGACAGGAGGTGGGATGATGGAGCACATGGCATCTGTAAGCAAAAGCAAATGCAAGACAACAAAAACAAAACAAATACACACCCACAAACACAGACAAGGATAAACACATAGAACAGGAGGACCTCAGGCAGAGGTCCTGATGGAATACTACTCCACTTTACCTCACCTATTGGTTCCCCTTGGCAATACACAGGAAGTTTTCCTGTAGAGTCTCCTTTAAAACATTCTGGAACACTTATGAACTGTGATCATGTTTGTGTCCTGTGATGTTGGCAAAGTGTTAGCAATATTTAGCAATTTTTTGCAGTTTATTCATTCTCATTGTAATGTGTTTTGAACTTTATCCTGTACAATACCATCTTACTGCTCCACCAGGTTTTTTTTTTCATTTTTGGGAGCAACTGATGATTTTCTTCTGTCAGAAGAGTATAAACCTGTTTTAAATGTGCCACCCAAACTTGAGGGCAAAGTAAACTGGGATTTGATTGCAGAGGCCATAGTCAAAGCTGAGCTACAGCCTTTACTGCCTAAAGGACTCTGCAGTATATCTATAGAATAACTTACATACTTCTAAAGAAGGGACCACTTTATTACAGTCCATTTTTCAAGCAGAAGGCATTGAAAACAGTTCAGATAATAGGGGGCAAGTCAGTGAATTGAGCAAAACAGCAATGTTGAAGAATTAAAGTGGAATTATGAGATATTTCTCATATTGTTAGCTCCACCCTACAACTGGAGTCGATACTTCCACAGACTTTGCATTACATTAATGGCTACACTGCCACCCACATTGCATGTAAAGTGTGAAGTGCACTATTTTGTTTAGAAAATGGTACAGCCAAACATTTGCTCATCAGAACATCAGAACCTCCATAAACCCTAAATCCTACAGTCAACACCAAAAATATGAAGTGAAATAGATCAACACCCCAAAGATAGCTTCATACAATCAGAAACATTTCCTTAACTGTCCTTCTTGAAAATTATCCACCTCCAGGGACTAACACCAGCCTCTGTGCTTTTGAAGTGCCATGTTTGGTGTTCATCAAAGAAAATGGATTTGGACTTTATTCCAGCTGGAGACCACCTTGGGCCCTTATCGTCAAAGCAAATAATTGAAGAACATAGTGGTCATGTTTGCTTCCAATAAGCATTGCAGTGTTCTAGAAGGACTTAAGGGCTCAATGGGCTTCAAATTCAGTTATCAAACTGAATACGACAGAAAGCCTTTTAGATACTCTGCTTAAACAGAAATACAAATGTAAATGTAAATGTAAATGTAAAAAAATATTCAGACCCCTTCACTTTTTTTCGCAAGTGAACACAGGATTTTAGAAATTTTTGCAAATTTATTAAAAATAAAAAACTGAAATATCACATTGACATAAGTATTCAGACCCTTTGCTATGACATGTGAAATTTAGCTCAGGTGCATCCCATTTCTCTTGATCATCTTTGAGATGTTTCTACACCTTGATTGGAGTCTACCGGTGGTAAATTCCATTGATTAGACATGATTTGAAAAAGCACACACCTGTATATATAAGGTCTCTCAGCTGACAATCCATATCAGAGCAAAAACCAAGCCATGAGGGTGAAGGACCTACCTACAAAGCTCAGAGACAGGATTGTGTTGAGGCACAGATCTGGCAAGGAAGGCTACAAAAATTTCTGCTGCATTGAAGGTTCCCAAGAGCACAGTGACCTCCATAATTCATAAATGGAGGAAGTTTGGAACAACTAGGACTCTTCCTAGAGTTGGCCGCCCAGCCAAACCGAGCAATCAGGGGAGAAGGGCTGGGGTAGTAAAGGTGACCAAGAACCCGTTGGTCACCCTGGCTGATCTCCAGAAATCCTGTGTGGACATGGAAGAAACTTCCAGAAGGACAACCATCACTGCAACACTCCACCAATCTGGGCTTTATGGCAGAGTGGCCAGACGGAAGCCTCTCCTCAGTAAAAGACACATGAAAGCCCATTTGGAGTTTGCAAAAAAGCACCTAAAGGACTCTTATATTCTGATGAAACCAAGATTGAACTGTTCGACCTCAGTTCTAAGCATCATGTCTGGAGGAAACCAGGCACCGCTGATCACCTGTGCAATACCATCCCAATGGTGTAGCGTGGTGGTGGCAGCATCACGCTATGGCAGTGTTTTTCAGCAGCAGGGACTGGGAGACTGGTCAGGGTTGAGGGAAAGCTGAACAGAGCAACGTATATTGATATCCTTAATGAAAACCTGCTCCAGAGCACTCAGAACCTCAGACTGGGCTGAAGGTGGAGTGAACTCTGTGAATATCCTTGAGCGGCCCAGCCTGAACCCAGACTTGAACCCAATTGAACATCTCTGGAGAGACCTAAAAATGGCTCCCCCGACAGTCCCCATCCAACCTGGCCGCAACCAGGATTTGGAAAATAGTGAGGTCCCGGGGGTTGGGGTTAGGTTTTGTCAAAATTACACATATAAACATTACATACATAATGTTTGAATGAATAATAAATCTAAATGAAGTAAGAGAGAGTAACACCATTACAAGGTAACATATTATACACTTATATTCATTTCCAAATTCAGCTTTGAAATGTTTTGTGGGCCTACTATTATTGATACCGTATGTATGAGGCAAGGACTAGCTTGTTATTTTTCTCATAGTTTTCTGATACTATTCTTAGAAGATGTACATTTTGGGTTATAACTTTTATTATTCTTATAACGCATTCTAGAATATTAACAGTAAAGTAATCATAATGGATAATTATGTTTTTCATTAAATTTGACTTTGAGTTTAATATTTTATGTCTAGAATAGGCTATTTCATTCATTTTCGGTAATTGTGTACTGTTACTTTAAGAGAGCACACCCTCGCACATTTACTGTTTCTCAATCCTACTCCTGGAGCCCCCCTGTCCTGCAGGATTGAGAATCAGTGAGCGGTTGAACTTGGGAATCGAGAGGAGGCTAGACTAGCTGTGGAGTCACACGGTTTCCATACCGTGTCGTGTTATGTTTAGGGTTATATTATCCAGCAAAGTAATTCAGTGGATTTGACCTGCTTGTGACATGCGTGGAATAAAAGTTGTTTGTGTTTTTCCAACTTTGCAACTAAGTCAAGTGGATGACTGTAAAACTACATCAGTTGGACATGTGTAGGCCATGACTACCAGCTAGGTCGCTTCCCCCCACGTGTCCTACCAGTGGAGGTGGCAGTCAGTGGAGGTGGAAGTGACGTAACGTGATGTGTTTTTTTCCGTGTTTTTCATTGGTCAGTCGTGTTCTGAGGCTTGAGACCCTCGGTTTACCAGTTAACTGAGTGTGTGTATGTCTGTGGCTATATGTATACATGTGGGTGTGAAGTATCTGATTTTCTGTGTGTATATCACATGAGTATAGAGATAAATACTAATCCAATCTTAGATTGTGAAAGTAGTTATTGTCTATTGGTTGGAGTTAAGAAAACAAGGTTAAATGTAAATGGTTAAAAGCCACAATGCTGTTCATATAAAAAGATGGCAGGAGAAACCACTGATGTCAGCCTACACTGTATCTCTCAAAGGAACCTCTATTGAAATTGGTATTTTCTTATCATCCATATGTGTGAGGTGAGCGTTCATTTGCAACTTTTACATTACATGACATTACATTACATCATTTATCAAACGCTCTTACCCAGAGCGACTTCCAAATAAGTGCATCACTGTGCTAAGAGTAGTTATTGCAAGCTATTGCAAGAGGTCAGTAAGATACTGAGTTAAGTGCTAAACTAATGTAGAGTGCTTTTTTGTTTTTGAAAGTAGGGATAGATAGGATAGATAGAGAGGAAGATAGACTAGAGATACAGCTTTCTCAAAGAAATACAGCTTTCTTACAACTTTAATTACATAAATTTCAGCTTCAAAGTGGCTGTCTTGTCTGTGTAACTTTGAGTGTGGGGCAGGCCAGTGATAGACTAACAAACTAGACCTGCCACCATCATGTGACTGTGGAGGAGTCAGGAGCTGTTTGTAGTGGCTCTTGCAAGACTGGTTCCTCTTTGTCATGTTGATTTTTAAAAGTATTTTAAAAGTATTTTTCTGTCATTTTTTTCCTTCTTGTGGGTTTTTTTTTTGCAAGAACAGAAACCACTCCACTCACAATTCATCCGCCCATCAGTATTATATTATTTATTATAATATAGTTTAGTATAATTAGTATAATTATTTCAATTAAAGTATAATTATTTCACATTTTAAAATGTTACAAAAAAGAAACAGTGTGATTCATTAATTTTGCAATGACGGCTCCATTTTTCCATCCATGATCAGGTTTTCCCTTGATGTGGCAGCTCCACGCGATGTAATCTGGTGAGGAAAAAGGAACAACAATGAGTCTGTCGATGCACAGGCACTGTAGGACATAGGTCCTGGATCAAGTCATTAGATTAAAACAATGCAAAAAGATCCTACTACTGTCAAAGATAATGCTTGTTGTTGCTTTGTGAAAATGTTCTTGTTCCCAGTGAAGTTGTTATTACTACGGTATTTTCCATTTATTTCCTCATGTACTGAACTTAAGTGAAAGGAAAGTTGCTAAAACTCATGAAAATCTCCACCAGGAGCCGGCGGGCAGGACCCCCGTATAATTAACATTTTATGACAAAATGCTCACTTGTAATCATTTTATAATTAATTTACCTGTCAGTCTCATCAAAAAATAAAAACGCTTTCTCTGAAATTTCGAGGAGCTCCACACACTTCATCTGCTCTAATGAACGAGAAGGAATGTAAGAGAAAATCAAGTGAATTCAGATTTTTTTTTTTTAATATTGAAAGTTTGCAGTATCGTGGTGGTATATATGGTGGTAATTCAATAGTTTCTAATCTCAGTGTTGTAACATCTAACAACAATATCATTAGATCATTGAAAATCACGGTGTCATGAGTCAGATTTAAAACAGTGGATATTAAAATGTCCAATAGCAAGTAACTAAGTACAGATATAACTGCAGAATGTTTTTGTTCGTCAGATTAATAGGGCTGCTTAAAATGATTTCAAATATTAATATAGTGGATAGGGGTATCATTTGATAATGGTGAAAGATGTTCTAAATTGGTTCTGACCAATAAAAACTTTTATTGGTCAGAACCAAGCATTCATTGGGGCTAAAAAAAAAAACTATTTATGAAGTTGTTTCTGAAAATGCAGAAAGAAAATCAGAAAATCATAGGGAGGATAATTTTCAAAACTGGAAAAAACTCAAAAGCTTTTCTCACCTGGCAGGGTTTATGTTGGGAGGCAGTGACACAGCAACAGCAGCTTACAAAACTTTGTGAAACTTATTTTTAAAGTCTGTTTTTGTTTTTTGACAGTTTATTGTCAAAACCTGAATGGCTTTTCAGGGCCCAGTCTAGAACAGTAGCCAATCAGGTTCAGCTCCCATTCAGGCAGTGAACTGAAATTAACTGCTCACAAAGATACAAGTTTAGAAAGAGACTGAATCATCTAATTCAAAATTTCACATCTGGAAAAAACAGATGATATCAAAACACCATTATCGTTCATCAGCTTTTGCCGGATTAGGTCTTTTTTGCTGACGAGATTGACTTGATTCAATTTGGTTTTGTTACCCATGCCAGAACAAGGTCATGGGGACATAAAGTGACCAATCTGGTGGGGAAATAATGCTATCAGTGCACTTCCTGGGATCACTGACTTTTACATGTACTGAAAAAACAACAAGCCTTATCAAAATAGATTTGCCATTGGTTTTTACACAGTGTCATTGTCATGACATGAAAAAACAACATAAAGTGTGGTTTGGTGTTTTAATGAGAAAACCATATTTATTGATTATTATATAATTTCATAATTTAACCATTCCAAAATCTTTACAGAAATGAAAGGAATGGCAAAAAAGAAAATACATGATATGTTTTGAATTTTATTTCTGTTAACTCCTTCACTTAAAAAACAAAGACAAAGCCTGTTTTGCTGACAAACACACAAATTCTTTTCATTTTATTCTGCACATAGAATCTGTGGGATACATACATCCCTGGCCTGGTTAATGGTTGGGTCCTGTTAAAGACCCCAACAACAAATCGAAAGTTTTTAGCTGCTAAGTGACGTGTATGTGGTCCTGTGTGTGGTCCATATAAAATGGGGATTGTTCTATTTTAATTCAGAGTCTAGTTTCAGGAGTCCTTTCTGTAATGCTGCAGAACTCCTTCCATCTAACAGTACAATCTGAAATTTCAGCTGCCAGGAGTCACACAGAAGGACTGAATATTGATGAACTTGTTTTTTTTTTTGTCTCCCTTTGCAGTGAGGAGCAGAGGAAGGGGGTGCCCTCAAGCTCTTCTCCCAATAATCTGAATATTTAGTTATGAAGTTTAGAAAGAGACATCAATCTCTTTTTGAAGCCCTGGGTCTTCATTTTGTTTGTGAGGGATGTGGAGTGTTGCTCAAATGATGATGCCAGTTCTTCAAAATACACTTCCACGCAGACACTCCAGTGCCTCCATCATCTCAGCTGTGGGCGTTTTCCCAAGCAGCACACTCTGACAGATATTTACACTGTATGAGCTAACACTGGGATGTTTAATATTGGTTTTAGGAAAAAAAGTGGCAAAACATCTGAGTCCATTGCATAAGAAAGTCTTCACAGGATCTTCACCTCATGATTAAGATCCCAGTTAAGAAATCAATGACACAGCAGAGAGCACATGCTAAGTAGGCACTGTGTTTTATGAGACAGAGTGATCATACGTGTTCTTCCTTGTGCAGAAGCCTCCATCCTGATGAGGTCCTCTGCCTATTTCATCTCATGATGACATAACACTCTACTCACTGGAACAAAAGAGTAGCCAGACTCTGCTGCCACATTGAGCTGCTGCTCTGACACTCCAAAATAAGTCTGTGCTATCCACCCCCCAACCTTCCTGCTTGAGCTGCAAAGTGGGCTGTGTGGTCCTCACACAGACTGTTCAGAAGTGGAATCTGTTCCCCTTTGCTTGGTTTACTAACACTATTGATTGCAGATGATGTGCTGGACACTGTCCATCTGACCTCTAGAGGGGATTAAATATGTCACTGTCTGCGGCACCCTTTGGGACTCCGCGTGGCTCACCCTGCACTCTTCCTCTCAGCATAGCTGATTCAGTCATTTATCCTGTCAAAAATAGCCATTTGTCAGTCCTTCCATGTGATGCCCTGCTTGTGTCGTTTTTTGTCTTCCGGTCTGTCAGTGTGGGTGTGTCATTTGGTTTGTTTTTCTTGCGTACATGTGCATGTGCTTTTGTTTTTGTTTTCAGCCATTGCCCCACCTCCTGTCCTGCCTATCTGCCCTGCTGCCACACCCACCACCTGAAGCCCATCCTGCACACCTGGTCCCTGTTGTCTCATCATTAGTCTGTGTATTTATACCCCTCTATCTACTCTGTTTCTTTGCCAGTGTTTCAGTCTGTTTTGTTCCCGCCTGTTTGTTGTTTGCTTGCTCTGTTTTTTTTTTTTTTTTGACTCTGCCTGTTTCATTGGATTTTGTCCCTTGCCTAGTGTTTTGGATTTTCTGCTCGTGGATTCTCTGGTTTTGACTTGGACTGTTCTGTGACTATGATTTTGGATATCCTTCAATAAAGGCCTGGTTTGTCTTCCCGGTCTGCGCCTGGGTCCTTCTACCTGAAAGGCTGTCACCATTAAAGGATTGTGTGCTTCCACTCCCAGGGAGACTCTTCATGTGTAAACCCCCCAAATATTTTTCCTTGAAAAATGTCTCACATGGTCAGTAGATGCTGTTATTCCCATTATTTGTTCTTATGTGTTGTGAATATACTATTTTTACACTGAAAAAGACCATATTCTGCAGTTCCTATACTTCCTCATAAGATCCATTCATTATTAGGTGATGCTGAGAGACAGTTTTATTTCAAAAGCCAAAAGGAAGACCCGAGACACAAACCTGTAATTGGGTGGGGCCGTCTGATTCTTCCTGATCTTATTTTCATCCCAAAGATGAAGGAAAAACAGCAAACATTAAAAGAACCAAAAATAAATTGTTGGAATCTTCAGCGCTGGGAAGCCCTCCTCCAAGAATAAGCCAAATAACAGTAGCCTGTGTTTCTTTTTTCCTTACCGTGACCACTATTTAGAATTTCTAATGCGCAATCATATTATCATTCTGCCTTCTCTCCTTCCAACACACCTCTGAGTGGTTGATGGAAATTCACCTGCCATGAAACCACTGCTGCCATCATGTGTGCATCATTGGGACTCATGCAGGGGGTTAATTAACATCAGAACTCTTGTAACTGTTAATTTCTGTAAACAAACATTTTAATTTGCAACAATTAATTAAATCTGCTAAGCTTCTGTGCCCGTGTCCTTGGTTTCCTCCCGGCTCCTGTTGAAGCGTTAATTGCCGCCGGTGGGTGGCCGATGCTGCAGGACCATTCACCTAGCAAACCCATCTGAGTAGAATTTTGGCCATACAGTCTTTTATGATTTACAATTTGGCATTTCACAGATGCTTTTAAACCAAAGCAACTTACAATTGGTGAGAAAGTATGACAGTCCTGCACCTTAACCACTATGCTACACTGCCACGTTTTCTCATGGTAAAATGATCTTATTGTGAAATTCATATCATTCCAAATGTTATGTAAGTGTATTATTGTAGTTTCTCATATTTGTTGTTTGTTGTTATTGTGTTGTAGTTTCCTTTAAGGGGCAGCTGAGTGGACTGGATGATCCTTCCTGGGCTCGGAGAAGAGGGAGAGACACAGGCATGACTGACTCTGTTCATGTGGTATATTTTCCCTCACAGATGATTAGGGATGCTAAATTTGTGCTGGCTTTGTGATATCACTTCTCATAACTGTGGGCTTTGTGATGTCATGTTTGATACATGAGTAATCAGGCAGGGAGGATCCCCATGATGCTCTATCCGATCAGCTGCACTCCCTTGCTCACTAATGAGCATTGGTTTTTGGGTATCCATGAGTACTATGTCTGGAGAAGACCACGCAGCTGCCTTCACCCAACACTGGGGCAGTGGACGACCATGGCAGCTTTCTTCACCTGGCACTGTGACCATGAAGGACCATGGCAGCTGCCTTCTTCTGATGCTGCGGCAGTGAAGGACCATGACAGCTTCCCTCACTGTGGTAGCCCCCGTGGTATACCATAATTGAATAAAATCTATTATTTGTGAATCAGAATTTGCTCCATGCAATACAATTGAAACAAATATAAAGTATACTACAAGTGTAACATTTAAAGTATAATAATTTAAATTCACTTAAAATGATCAAATAACTATTTTTTATTTTGTAGCATATTCCCTTATGTAAATGTGAATGAATGGGGCACTGTATATCGATGACATGATTTATGTATTATTTCCCAAAGGCACTGCTACAAAAGTATACTGTTTGTAAACCAAAAATCAATAAATAAAACAAAACAATAAAATGCTGACCATCATCATCAATGCATTATGCATTTACAGTTAGATGAGATCTGCAGTGGTGAGTGATGTCTGCTTGGTCTTCGTCTGTGGCAGCAGAGGGGGAATTGGCACATTCAGGCACTTTATTGGTGCTACAAGCAGCATACACAACCCTTAAGGCCTCACTCTGGATGGGAGTGCTGGCTATGTCTTTCCCTCTTATATTACCTCCTGTAAGCACCGTATCTCTATGTGTACCCATACATTCACTGTTTGATTATTCTGCCTACCAGAGCTGCTGGATGTCCTTAAGTACACAGCAGTGATTCAGGTATCCAGTTATGTATAAAATGTGTTAAATACGTGTCATGTAATGTATTGGTGCAAAATACCAAATCTATAAATGTAATCTGTATTTCAAGAATCCATGCCACTGTAAAAGTGAAGTCAGTCACAAGGCAGCCCAGTTGAGTTTTGCTCAGTGCTCTCCATGTTTAGCTGAACAGTATCATATTTCATCAGCTTAGATCTTTTATAAAGCCCAGCCAGACCTCCATGAGATACCAGGTGTTATTCAACCCTCCAGAATGGAAAACTCTCAGGTGGTCTGCCATGGCTGAATAGCCAGGTCTTTATCCCAACTGATTGGCTGTCAGTGCATTCATCTAAAGAATGTTTGGTGATTACAGACTCTCCCATACAGTTTTTTAGCAACAACCCCCCCCCCCCACTTGACTAAGGATTAACCTAGCAAAGTCCTTTTTCTGTTTAAACTGTAGCAGATCACATTTTTTCCAATAGAGTAGTTCATAAATGAAAAAATAATTCTTTCTGCATTTGTCCTGGAGAATATTTTAAAGGTTTGCTCCTGCTTCTGGTTTAAGTGTTTGCATCTCCAGAGTAACTTCCACCACAATTTATGACTGTAGCCAACTGTGAGTCATCCCTACAAGTTCTAATGCACCTTAAAGATATGAAAGCCTTCCTTAAAATGTGTATTTCTAAGCCTACTAATAGATGTACTGTCCAGAGTGTGTGAGGGAGAAAGTTCATTTTTCCCTGTGATTATTCAAATGGCAGTGATGTGCTGCTCCTCCTCTCTCCCAATTTCATCTGCCATGATCTTTAATCCATGAACCGCTATTGAGCAGCAGCCAATTGTAATTGCAGATGTTTTACCATCTCTACCATTTTTCCCCTCTCCTACTCACTGCTGTCACTCAGAGTTCCTGCTCTGCTCCACATCAGTATGGCACTATATGACACCACCATCATTTGGTAATTAAGCCTCCCTGGCTGTAAATATGAAAAACTGGCAAGGATTGGGCCCAGCCTTCACAAGATAAACTCCATTCACAGAAGCATGTGTGACGGATCTGCTCTGAGCAGTACTGTCACCCTTTGAAGGTGGTTGTGGCCACAAGAAACAAGGACAGAGTGAAGGTACAAAATGGCAGGGTTTTATTAAAGCTTGTGCAACTGATAACAAAAATTTGGAAACCCAAATAAACCAAAGTGAACCAAATAATGAAAAAAAGACAAAAAAATAAAGAAAAAGTCAAAAGAAGTAAAGATAACAAAAGAAGTCCTTTCCAGTCAAAGCCTCCACAAAAAAATTATTAGAGGCCTGAAATCATCAATAAAGAACTCAATCAAAAGGGAAAACAAAAAAAGTCCCTTTTTAATCATATCTGCTCTTGCCTCTAAAAAGACTACACAAAGGTCAATATCAGCAGAGCACAACCCAAGACAATACCCATCATACCTGACTCTGAACAACACTGACCTCCATTAGACACACACTATATCAAGGTGTCCAGCACCATAAAACACACAATGGGGGATTGGGGGGGTGGGGGGGGGGGGGGGGGTATTATTACTAGCTAGCAAGCTACCTAGCTTTCTACGTTGATTGTTTTTTATTGTAGCTAGCTATGTGTTTGTGTTGGTTTGCAAGGGGATATTTGTATTTGTCAGCAGAATGTGATAGTAGTTAGCTAGTTACATTTATTGTTTTGTTTGTATTGTAGCTAGCTAGCTAGATTTGTGTTTGTAAGGTGGTATTTGTACTTTTCAGCTGAATGTGCAAGTAGCTATCTAGCTAGCTAATTTGGCTTTCAAGCACTTTGCTGTCTAGCTTCCAAACAAATACAACCTCATCATGTCTCTTCTAAACAAAAAGTTGTACTGGAACGCGGTCAACTCAGGTGTGACGTCATTCCTAGCTCCGACTTCTGACTTCCGAGGCAAATAGAATGCAGCATGAGCCCCACTCTACCTCTCCCACCACCTCTCACCTCGACAAAGCAGGCAGCACTGTGAGGATCATGTTCTTTGATTTCTCCAGTGCCTTTAACATAATGCAGCCTACACTGCTGCGTGAGAAGCTCCAAAAGATGCAGGTAGACGCCTCCACAACCTCCTGGATCATTGACTACCTGACGGACAGACCACAGTTTGTGCGGCTAAGGGGATGTGTGTCTGAGCAGGTGGTTACCAGCACAGGAGCGCTGCAGGGAACTGTACTCTCATCTTTCCTCTTCACCCTGTATACCTCAGACTTCCAATACAACTCGGAGTCCTGTCGTCTGCAGAAATTTTCAGATGACTCTGCAGTTGTGGGATGTGTCAGTGGTGGACAGGAGACTGAGAACAGGGAACTGGTGGACCACTTTGTGGCATGTTGTGGGAACAACCACCTCCTCTTAAATGTGACCAAGATGAAGGAGATGGTTGTGGATTTTATGAGGACCAGGACTAGGCTGAACACTATTTCCATCCTGGGAGAAGAGGTGGAGTGGGTAAAAGGCTACAGATACCTGGGCACAACAGACTGGACTGGAAATGTAACACTGAGGCTGTCTACAGGAAGGAACAGAGCAGACTCTACTTCTTGAGGAAGCTTAGGTCCTTCAATGTGTGCAGAAAGATGTTGCATATCTTTTACCAGTCTGTTGTGGCAAGTGAAATTTTCTTTGCAGCCTTCTGTTGGGGCAGCAGCATCAGAGCCGGCAACTCTAAAGCCCCTTTCACACATGCACTGGACGCCGGAACATATCCGGCCCTTACTTAGCTGTAGCTAAGTAATAGTGATAGGTATAGTGAGATAGGTGAACTGGTGGCCTAACATTACATAGCGAACAACAAAAACGTACCTTATTGTTATAATAAATGTATAATTAATAATAAATTATGTGTACCGGTAGCACCATTTGGATGGTTATGTGTGATTTTTTTATAGGCTACCCAAAATTACAATAGCTATGTTCGCCTTCTCCTCCTCCGTGCCACATTATGTACCCGTACCACCGAAAGGTAAGACATTGAAAAGAAAAAAACTGAAAATACTTCAACTCGCGAATGCTTTTCGTGAACTCGTAAATACTTTTCACTCGTGAAAATGCAAGTGGCGTCTAACTGGAAAATACCACGAGGAAATCTGGATGTTTCTAAACTCGCAATGATTTCAAGCGACAATGTAACATACTACTAATGTAATCATTAATGGTTGCATACTGGGTACTACACTGAAAAATAGCATGCGGTATACAGTATATAATTGTGTAGTATGCAGTACATAGTATGCAGTACGCAGTTTCAAATACAGCCACTGTGATTTCTGCAGCGTACTTTTTCCATCACGTCCTGCCTCCTGCATGCTCTACCCAGGCGCCGCCCCTCACCTAAACCAAACCGGAGTATTTCCTGTAGGTGAGAACGCATCTGTCACGGACAATCTCCTGTTGCGTGCTACATGCGTGAAAGGGCAATTCTGGCCAAGTTGTGGACCTGATTCTCTGCACTTTGTCCGGAGTTCATATGTGAAAAACCCAATCCATTACCAACCCACTGCAAGCTTTACTGCCACTATCCAGTTGTCTACAAGCCTTTAGTGCCACAAAATAACCCACTGTAGGCTATACTAACATGAATCAATCAACTGCAAGCCTTTACTGCCACTAATCAACCCTTTATTCCCACTAACCAACGCACTGTAACCTTCACTGCCACTAAACAATTAACTAAAAGCCTTTACTGCCGCTAACCAACCCACTGCAAGCTTTTACTAGCACTAACCAACCCACTGTAGGCTTTTACTGCCACTAACCAATCAACTGCAAGTCTTTACTGCCACTAACCAACAACAAGCTTTTACTGCCACTTATCAACCCATTGCAACCCTTCATTGCCACTAACTACCCCACTGCAAGCCTTTACTGCAACTAATCAACCCATTGCAACCTTTTACAGCCACTAAGAAACTCCTGCAAGCTTTTACTGCCACTAACCAACCCACTGTAAGACTTTACTACAACTAACTACCCCACTGTATCCTTCACTGCCACTAACCAGCTAACTAAAAGTCTTTACTGGCACTAACCAAACAACCAACTGCAAGCTTTTACTGCTACTAACCATCCCACTGTAAGTCTATACTGCCACTCACAAAACAACTGTAAGCCTACTGCCACTTAGCAGACCTGTGTGGTTCAGGCCTCCAGTCTTATGTGTCTGAGCTGAGCATCTGTAAGCATTCCTGTTGGAATATGTACATATATATCCCTCCCAGATCAAGGACAATGTGTCCAGCACTGGAGGTGAGAGGACCTATTTATAGGAGTGGTCCAATGTTTATTTGAAACCTGCTGGTATGTGCGTTACTTTTGAGGGATGTGCTTTAATGTATACCACACAACTACTGCAACGTTAGTTTGCTCACAGTAACTCAGCATTCTGTAATCTAGTGACTAGTAACCTAACCTTGCGTTATCTAGAACAGTAGTAGAGAATGATCTTTGCTTCAGCAAAGGCATGAGAGTGCATGATAGCCCAGGGACAGATAAAGGATGGCCTCCCTGCACAGAGGTAATTGGATAGCTCCATGTCAAATACTGCAGATCTGTTAGCAGAAGAGAAGATTCTGCTTAAGGGTTAAGATACACATGCACACACGCATACAAGCAAAACACCCACGCACACACCCACACACGAGCATGCGCAAGCACACACAATAGTAGTACCCATTATGCGACCATTAATGATTACATTTGTAGTATGTTACATTGTCGCGTGAAATCATTGCGCGTTTAGAAACGTCCAGATTTCCTCGTGGTATTTTCCAGTTAGATGCCACTAGCATTCTCACGAGTGAAAAGTATTGACGAGTTCACGAAAAGTATTCGCGAGTTGAAGTATTTTCAGGTTTTCTCTTTTCAATGTCTTACCTTTCGGTGGTACGGGCACATAATGTGGCACGGAGGACGAGAACGGCTGCTATTAAAAAACAAACAAACAAAAAAAAAAACATTTTGGCCGTGATATTTGAATACAAAATAAGTAGTCTACGCTGCTTGCTTGCAAGCTTAACTTTATATGGTGTTACACCTGCTAGGCTATATGTCGTCAGATAAGTAATAATAGGCGTCATTTACGCTGGGGACGCTGGGGACATGTCCCCACCACTTTTTGTCGTGGCCCGTTTCGTCGCCACCACTTTTTGAAAGTCTTTAGTTAGTGGAACACGTCGGACGCATCATCGTCCCCAGCACTTTTCAAAGCAAACTGAGGTCCATGTAAAATGTATATAAATAAATAAAATGTTTTTTTTATGAATAAAAAGATTTCCTGTGAGAAACAATTGATAGTTTAATTACAAATGTCATACAGTTTCAGATTTAAGTTATTTACATGCAATGGAATTACAAAGGATCATAATCAAGTCAATCAATTATAAGTGAATACAGCTTTTTACCCTCAAAATTACCTGTGACGTCTACAGCCGCACTTCCTTATGGGATATAGTAGACGAGGTAGACTGGTCTGATGCATACTGGCGATATTTTTCCAAATCAGTACGTCATCAGGGTAGGCCTATCTTTGGCGTAAGTAGATGGAAATTTCATTTCGTTCGCATACTGTATACTACATACGGTCAAAATCAGTATATACTGGTAGTATAGTATATGGTATGGGCGGCAGTGTAGCATAGTGGTTAAGGAGCAGGACTCGTAACCGGAAGGTTGCCTGTTTGATCCCCGCTGGGACACTGCTGCTGTACCCTTGAGCAAGGTAACCTACAACTGCCTCAGTAAAGAGGCTGAGAACATCTGCAAAATGCCACGAATGTCATGTT
Organism: Megalops cyprinoides; assembly: GCF_013368585.1. Classification (NCBI taxonomy): domain Eukaryota; kingdom Metazoa; phylum Chordata; class Actinopteri; order Elopiformes; family Megalopidae; genus Megalops; species Megalops cyprinoides. The sequence continues at coordinate 33,430,753 of NC_050597.1, forward strand.
TCGAATACAGGGTATGTCATAGGCTGTATCTCATGATTACAAGTATAAAACCATTTTTGACTTTTTCCACTGTTTTAACTGAAATATTTATCATTAGGTGCATAAGCCATTAAAGGCATTGTCGTTCTAAATTTGTAGTATAATAAGGACAAATACTTTGTGTAATTTTTAAAAAGTAGTAAAGATATTAGCCTAACCAAAAATATCAACAAACTGTGAAGGTATTATGGGGAGACGTATAGATACTATTAATATACTATTCTTCGTGTTAAAAGGGGTGTGTTTCAGATTTATTATTGCTCTTCTCAAAAAAAGGAAAAAAAAAACCTTTCGATTTCACCGAGAACTGGCGCATCCGCCTTGGTCTTGACATATGCCAAGTAAGGAGCATGGCAATGGGCATGGCATGGGAAAAATTAATTAGTTAATTAACACATTCAATCATTCTGAAAACTCAACGATTATCACGAAACTTAATGCATTAATGATGCAATTTATTGATTACATGTATTACCAATTCCACAGAGGTGAACTTTTGCTATAAGTTTGCTGTTATTCCGACAGTCCATACTGTGGGAACATGGTCAGTCATTACAGACGTGGTGTTAATTAGCGCAACGGATAGAGCAGAACAGTCTGATCATAGCCTTATTCTCGTTTACTGATCTTAAAAGTTATTTTTAACGGTTAGAAGTGTTTGGAAATATCGCTGACCGTGCGATCAAGACTTTAAAGTGCGTTCGACGCAAAATGTTTGTTAACTCGCAATATAGTGGACATCCGATTGTAATTTCGAATTTTATGTCCTGACCACGCTCTGTCGTTCTTGTTAATATTGGGATATTCTGTTTTTACAAGTTACACTTGTTTATGTTCCGGTTAGTAAGTTTTATAATTTTCCTCCTGCGATTTTTTTGTATTCTCCTGCACTGTTAAACTCTATGGCGAAGTTTCTACATATCGGCATGATTGTGATTAGACAGTTTTCTGATTTTCGAATGAGGATCTACATTTCGTAATTTCTACCATACTGATGAAATGCAGTACTGTACCTGGACTCGTTCAGTTTTAGACTTTGTCGTTTGCCACACGTCAGTGTTTTGTATATAATACCCTCTAAAAGTGAAACCATATAGTCCGCAATATAAATCAGTTTATACAGTTATTACTATTATTATTATTATTATGGCTTCAGTCCATGGCTTCTCAAGTCCTGTGCAGATCAGCTTTGCTGGATAGTTGGGCACATTTTCAACCTCAGCCTGAAGCTGGGGAGAGTGCCACAGCGGTGGAAAACATCCTGCGTGGTACCAGTGCCAAAGACTCCGCACCCCAAGGACCTTAACAGCTACAGGCCAGTGGCATTGACATCGCACCTGATGAAGACCCTGGAGAGGCTGGTCCTTGTCCATCTCTGCTCCCTGGTGAGCCCATCAATGGACCCACTACAGTTCGCCTATCAACCTGGCATTGGGGTGGAGAGCTATCATCTACCTCCTACATAGATCCCTCTCTCACCTGGAAAAGACTGAGAGCACTGTGAGAATCATGTTTTTTGACTTTTCTAGTGCCTTCAATACCATGCAGCCCTGAGGGAAAAGTTGAAGAGCTCAGGGATTGATCACCATCTTACAACATGGATTCTGAACAGTTCTGGCTCCCTTCCTCTTCACCCTTTACACTGCAGACTTCATGCATAACTCAGCTAACTGCCACCTGCAAAAGTTCTCTGATGACTCTGCAATCGTTGTCCTAATTACGGATGGAGATGACAGGGGGTACAGAGAACTGACCCAGAACTCTGTGGATTGGTGCCAGCGGAACTGCCTCCAGATCAATGCAGGGAAATCCAAAGAGATGGTGGTGTATTTCCACAGGTGCAAACACTCTCCTCCTACACCAGTGAACATCCAGGGAATGGACATTGAGATGGTGAAATCTTACAAGTACCTGGGAGTTCACCTGAATAATAAGCTGGACTGGACTGACAATACAAATGCACTATATAAGAAAGGACAGAGCAGACTCTATCTGCTGAGGAGACTCAGGTCTTTTGGAGTGCAGGGAGCACTCCTGAGGACCTTTATTGACTCTGTGGTGGCATCAGCCATTTTCTATAGAGTGGTTTGCTGGGGCAGCAGCATCTCGACTGCTGACAGGAAAAGACTTAACAGACTGGTTAAGAAGGCCAGCTCTGTCCTGGGATGCCCCCTCGACCCAGTGGAGGTGGTGGGAGAAAGGAGAATGATGGCTAAGCTACCTTCCCTGATGGAGAACAAGTCCCACCCCTTGCAGGATATTCTGACAGCACTGGGCAGCTCTTTCAGTGACAGGCTGCTTCACCCACGGTGTGTGAAGGAGAGATACCATAGGTCCTTCCTTCCTGCTGCTGTCAGACTTTACAATCAGACATGACAATGGACACTGCTCCCAGTGGACCACACACATCAAAACTGAAAATTCTCTCATGTGCAATATTACTGTTTAATGTCTATAACTCGCTCATGTGCAATATTACTGTTTAATGTATAATAAACTGTGCACTGTCTGTTTTTATTTATTTACTATTTACTACTATTTATCTTGTTTGATTACTTATTTTTATTATTTCTTACTTTTATTATTTTCCTACTGTTGCGCTATCCCCTATGCTGCTGTAACACTGCAAATTTCCCCGCTGTGGGACAAACAAAGGATTATCTTATCTTATATTATTATTGTTGTTGTTGTTGTTGTTGTTCTTGCTATCTTTGTGCAATCATAGAATCATGTTTTCATATCTTATGGATACACCGAGATAACCTCGATCACCTGAACAAAGAAATGATCAAAGCAGAGTAATCTCACATACTGAAATACGGCCCCAGCCCACGCATAGACATGCGATCATATATCAAGCAATTAAATTGCCTAGTATTTTTGAGGTCTACCGCCATGCAGAGTATCAAATAAAAATGTCGGTAATAGTTTTTCTTATTCTGATGCGATCTTGTCAGATGCGTATTGTACTGTAGTCCACGCTCGTGCAGTTTTCCCACGTCATAGTTTGTTATACATGAGCATGATTGACATTGCATTCAAGGAAAATACAGAAGGGTGCATACTTAAAAGCATTATGAATAATGAACAATGTCTTAAGGTAATCGTTTCGATAAAAATTTCTGAACATATTTCATAACCAATCATGCCAGTCTACAGTGTGAATGGCGTTTGGGGCTGTAGGCCTATCGGTAATCAGTGTTGTCATATGAGAGTCGTAAAATTAGTTGAGACCGTGCAGTAAAATTCTCAAAACAATCACAAAATGGTTTTAATGAGACTTACTATGTATGGAGAAAACAGGAAATAAATTGTTACGAATCACAGTTATCTTAAATGTATTTATCAACTTAAAAGAATACTACAATTACCTAGTGTTAATAGCAGGTTGTTGGCATGTAATCCAGAAAGATGGGCTACACAAATTAATTGGTAAAATAAAGCCACATACAATTTATTCCTGAAATACAAATCGAGTTTGAAAGCATTGTCCTATTGATGTATGCGAGTAAATTGACAGGCATATTCGAGTTGTCCGGTGCTTAATTCCCACCTTGGCGACTGCATCTGTTTAGCCAGACATGTTTAACCTGACAAAAATTTTACTTGAACTGAATTAAACGATATAATCATTTGCAATGGGAAGATGCTTGAAGCCTATCTGAAGACGCGGGGGGGGGGGGGCGAGGAACGCGGTGGTGGTCACAAACTTTACGGCACAATAAAGGTAAAGGTATCTGGGCTATATCGAACACTTACGTGGGACAACGGTGGGCTGCTGAGCTAAAATCGAGAAGCAATTTTAAACGCAACAACTTTAAAGGCAAACGGCTAAGCACTGCACCAACCCAAGACAAATGTTTCGTTTTTTCTGTCTCGTTTTTTCTCCCACGAAGAAGTAGGTTTCCTTTTACACTAGCGGAGCTCCTTTGACTGCTCACCTGGAAAGTTGGAGAGGAAAAGGAGGCTTGGCCCATTTGTCCCTCAAAAGCGCAGTGTAGAGAATATTTCCAAAATCCTGTGGGGAAATATTAGCCACCCCCAAAATCTTCAGACATAACGAAACACCGAAAATAGTCAATATAAGAATGCTAACAGCGCTTTCTGTCAGATCGGCTCCATAGGACATGCCGTCGCAACAGAAAATTTGAAAATAAAGCAATGTGAATGACGTTTTTGTACCAATACATTTCAAGAAATCAGATTTTGAAAATAAACGGATTATAACTTTTGATCCAATCTTTCCCTTAAAATGTGGGCTACACAGACCAAAATATCGGTAAGTGCGTGCGCGTGCACACACACATAAACAATAAAGGGGGGTCGTGGGAATCGTATTTCCCTTCGTTGTGCATCTATTTAGGCCTACATAGTTGTCGTTTTTGCTAAAAAAAAAAAAAAAAAAACGTGAACCACAGTATCCTCGAGTCACCTTTGACCATCTCACGGTGTTCTGTGACAGCTCCATTCTGCAGAATCAGCATTAGCGTTTGTCCAAAGAATGATTTGTAAAACGTGAGGTATTTAGCTTAAGATCCGTCCTTACAGAAGTGATCAAACATGATTCCTGCCCAGACTCATTTTAATTACTTAAAATGCATTTGTGTATGTCAGACATTTTTAGGATGCATCTAGCATTCTGGAATGTGACTTCTTGCTAAACAGAGGGCTGAATACTGCTGTTGAATAATACCGACATTGGTCGAAACCAATTGGACAGATGTAAACGTAAAATTAAAAATGGATCATAGCTCCGATAAAGGTAGGCATCCACCAATGAGATGACATCTTGCTTTACTACGACCGAAATGTCGCGATATGTTCCATGCGATCCCCCTGGCTGTCTTTTACAGTAATGATAATTATTTATGGTGTGGAGCAAATCAGCCATTCTCCGCTATTATTAGAACATTACATGTGATTTTCAATTAAAGAGATCCTCCTACAGTGGACCGCTGGTCCAGTGCGGAGTGCAGCCAAGAGGCAGCTCGCTTCTGTAATCACATTGCAGTACAACAGCTGACCTTTAGTTGAACTTTTTGGCTTAGACTTCAAGGAATTTACTAAGGAGGATAACATCTGGAATTCAGAATTCTGTTCACTATTTACTATTTACTATTCATGCATGTTAGATATTCGAGATCGTTGTAAATAAAATGTGTTTAGGGTGTCCTTTTGTAGAGACGCGTTATTTTATATCTCTTCATACAGAATCTAAAAAGCTTAATTTGTTTACTTTGATTGCTACTTCCCATATTTTATCAATTCGCAGCTCACTAGAGAAGGGTTGCTTCGCTTTTTGCTTGTCGTCTAAACCGTTCAGTTGTGGATGATCAGTCATAGATTCTGACAACCAGTGGGAAAAGGCAAAGTGCCCAGCTGGAGAGCGAGCGCGGGAGGCCGGACGCGTCATTAGATAGAGAGGCCATCGGACGCAGTTAAGGAATCCTTTTTTGTAATCTCTCCTCCCTGCCCCCTCAGCCTCGCTCGTGTCAGCGTTTATGTGTGGCCGAAAGAAGCGCATTGGTTCGTTTGTGGGGTAAACCATGGATTTGCTTTTAAGGACTGTGTTTTTTTTCTTCAATGGATTCACCCGTTCCCACGAAGTCATGCATTTTGTTTATTTATTTATTATCATTGTAGAGACATTGTAGAGATTATGCAGCCTATTGCATGATAAAGTGTCTGTTGGTTTTACATGTGCGCACATTCTTCAACTGTATTTGTACAAATTTACGTTATGGTAATGATATTATAAATGTCTGCATGGAGTCACTAATGTATATGAATTTTAATGAATTTATTCAGACATCGGAGCGTGGTTTACAAGCGAGCAAGCAATGGAGATTATTGGATGATATGCCATTTATTCATATCCTAAAGGAACCGCATTTTCAGCACCCTAGATTTCAACGTCTAATAGCATGTCAGCTGGGGAATTTGTTTCACCGGCTAGAGAGTGTTTAAAATGACTCGAATGGAATGTTTCAAGCGTGTTTTAAATCATTGAATGTAATCGTAATAGCCTTTTCGCCTTTTTTATTTTCTAAAATCTGTTTCGGTTGGACTCTTTATTAGAATATTTTCTGTGCTTTCTCCCAGGGACTAAACAAAACACAGAAAATATTCTCTTACTAATATTCTAATATTCTAATAAAGAGTCCAACCGAAACAGATATATATGTGGAAATGGAAACATAAACAATAGTTAATTTAGATTGCTGTGTCAATAATACAATTAATTATTATATTCAATTACTATATTCAATTTTCTCTCTCTCTCTCTCTCTCTCTCTCTCTCTATCTCTCTCTCTCTCTCTCTCTCTCTCTCTATATATATATATATATATATATATATATATATATATATATATATATATATATATATATATAGTAGTAAGTAGTAGTAGTAGTAATATTTATTTTATTTTATTTTATTTCGGTCCTTATTAACAATTTTACACATATATATATAAATAAATAACAAGTCATTAAATTAAAAGGAAAAACAACAACAACTATTGACCGAAAAGGTGTAAGCTGAAGCTTTAGCTTATTTTACCTACCCTTTTTACATAACATGTTCTGATAGGCAACCCTTTCTCCACTGGGTTTAGGCTATACAAAGACAAAACAATACCAAAGCAAAAACAAAAGTTCCAAACGATTCAAACACAATACTGAACATACTTCAGTTACATATTTGTTTACCACCTTATTTTTGAACATTTTTTTAAATTCATAAAGTGAGCTACACATTCTTAACTCCTTGTCACAACTATTACACAATTTTACCCCTTTGACAGATATACATCTATTTTTTACATTTGTTCTTACCTTTCCTTTTTTAAATATACATATTCCCCTAAGTTCATATTGGCTCTCTCTAATTTGAAACAACCTCTGAATACAGTTAGGACGTAACTTGTTTTGTGCTTTGTACATTATCTGTGCAGTTGTAAGATCAACTAGATCACAAAATTTTAAAGTATGTAAGTTAATAAATAGTGCATTGGTTGGTTCATAATAATCCGATCGACTTACAATTCTTATGGCTCTCTTATGGCTCTGTAGCATGAAAATTGGATTTGTGATGGTTTTGTATGTGTTTCCCCATACCTCCACACAGTAGGTAATGTATGGAACTATGAGAGAACAATACAGTATATATAGTGATTTCTGATTCAAGATATCTTTAGTTTTATTTAGTATTGTTCAGTTTCTTCATTAATAAGCCATGATCAATAGTATCGAATGCTTTTTTTAGGTCTATAAACACCCCCACAGTATGTTCCTTGCCGTCCATTGCAGTAGAAATCTCTTCTACCAGTTCCATCACCGCCATTGAAGTGGACCTATTTTCTCTAAAGCCATACTGATGGTCACTCAATAAATTGTGCCTTTCTATGAAATTGTCAAGCCTTTGTACAAATAGTTTTCCTAAAATTTTTGAGAACTGGGTAAGCAGAGTAATTGGTCGATTATATGTGTATATATATATATATATATATATATATATATATTCCTGATTTTCCTTGGATAAGATTTAAATGACATTCCACTGACAGCCATCTCCCAGAGTCACATGATTAAGCCTGATGGGTTTATGACCCCTGTAATAATAGGTCTTAATAGGGATAAAATGAGTTGTCTTTTCATCAGTTGTTATGTTAAAAAGTGTCACCCTAAGTGACCGCCACTCTGCACATGTGGCTCAGTCTTCCCTTTGCTTTCAGGGGGCCAACAGGACACCCTTCTGCTTCCCATATGGGCGCATTGTCCTGGAAATGGACTGCCTGCCCCCCACACCACGCCGCTCCACCATGGTAGTGTGCTCTTGGCCCCCCCTGCTGGAGCTGAGGCTGGCAGTGTCCCTTTCTGTCAAACCCCAGAGGCCTGGGCACAGGAAACCCCCCTGCCTCAGCCAGGGACAAACTGGCTCAGGACGGCACTGGGAGCCTGAAAGCCAATAATGCTCCTGTAGAAAAGAACGGACCCCTCCTCATCTCCAGGTAAACCAAAAGAGATGCAGCTCAATGTGAACTTATTCAGAGTGTCAGGCAGGCGCGAAACATGTGTAAGGTAATCAGACCAACTGTAGCCTACTGCAGACCAGACAGCTCACAGCAGCTGCTTCAGCAGTTAAACTCTTTCACTCAGACTCTCCTCTCCTCTGAATCCATGTCTGTCTGCCTGCAAATGTCAGCACAGTGCTTTTAAATTGTGCACAAATCCAATTTGGGAGAGATTTAGGCCAAATCCCACGACTTCATGAAAACTTCCCTTGATCTCATGCAGTGGCTTTGAGGCACACACAATTTTATCTGGGGAAATATTTACGCCTGTGTGGATTTTTGGCTTGAGAAGAGCCAAAAATGATTAAGCTGTAGAGAATTGAGGAGGTGTGTTATAGAGGTGCCGTACCGAGGCCCAGGGCCAAAGATAGCCCTCAGCCAACTTTAATCAGGGCACCAGAACAATTACATCAACAACATAAATGCAGCCATCAGCAATATGGCCATAATTCCTTTCATGGTTAACTTTAACTAGAAAAATTCATGCACTTCAAACACTGGGGGTGTCTATGGCTCTAGCTCACGAGCCCCCTTCACAGCACACCTCTATTGTGGTGGACAGGATGTAGAAGCTACACAATGCCTGTTCCAGGGAGTGATGATAGAACAGCCCTTAACACATGATGCTGTTTGTTTTTACCATAGCATGTCAGAAGTTAGGGTGGATAGCAAGCTGCCCTTATGATCATTTTTAGTCAATGTGTCGCTTTGCAAAGTCACAGCATTTGGATCAACACTACCCAAACAGAGATGAGTGAGTCACTTCATGTCAAAGCTCAGGCAGGGACTCAGGCGCAAACAGGGAGGCAGGATGCACAATGGATGTTTATTAAATTGAAATCGGAATCCAGAAAACAAGGTCAAAACAGGCAAAGTCAAAAAACCTGTGAAACACGGCGAACAATACCAAAAACAGATCCAAAAACAAGGTCAAGAGGAACAGGCAAGATCTTGCAGGCTTAATATCTTTTCTCTCTGTGCATTTGTACCAGTTATAAGAATTTCTGTTTTATCTTTATTTAGTTTGAGGAAATTTTTACTCATGCACGGTACAATGCTGGATAGGCAATTTATCAAGGGATTTAGGGCATCAAAATCACCTGGCACTACAGATAAATATAACTGAGTCTCATGAGCATAACAATGAAAATTCACTCCATGATCGCAAATAATTTTTCCAAGTGGCAGCATATACAGACAAACCAGTAAAGGACCAAGGATAGAACCATGTGAAATACCAGAACGAATGTCATGCTTGTCTGAAACATGGCCACTGAGACTAACAAAATATCTTCTGCCGGTAAGGTAGGGCTGTGACGATAACTGCATCACCGCAATACCGCGGTCATGAGACGCCTACCGCGGGATTGAGCTCATTACCGCAATTATTTATTTATTTTAGGGTTGTCAACGTTAACACGTTGACGCAATTAATCTGGAAACTTTAAGGCCTTCATGTTTTAATGCAAATTAATCATATTATCAAGTTTGACCGCAACTTCCTTCTTAATTCCAGCGCGGATATTTACCTGGCTGAATGACTGAAAGGCGTGGCAAACGCAGATGTGCTGAACGGCAAATTTCGTTTTAACCCTTTTGCATGTAACTTATTTGTTATGGTATGTAGCGTGCGTTTTACCTTATATGGTTCGTTATGTTTTAATTTGCGTTATTAAGTTTCTTATAGATTTCAGTTAGCATTTGCTATATTTTTAGAGTTAAATCGCTGTTTCCTCCAAGCTAAAATTAGCTAGAATTTCTCCAATCTGGTGTTCTAATCGCACCAGTTTTAGCATATGCGCTAAACGGCTAATCACGCTGGTGTAACAGTATGCGCAAAAGGGTTAAAACGAAATTTGCCGTTCAGCACATCTGCGTTTGCCACGTAAAATAAAAAATGAGTACATTTCGATTTTTTGCAGCAGTTTATGCAAGCAGTGATTGTAGTAGATAGCCTACGGACATCATGAATGTTCAATTATGTTGCATGTTTAAAAACCATTAGCCTAATGTTCCCTTACCATCTTCTTATTTATCATTTGGTTTGAAAAATAATTAAAACTGTTTTAATGCGGCTACATATAGCCTACCTGTTCATGCTGCTTCAGACGCCATTATTGTATAGCCTACAGAATTATGTGATTTAAAATATAATAATTTAAAATATAATATAATATAATATATAATATTATAATATAATAATATTAAAATGTTAAAATGTTAAATGTAAAAATGCTAAAATGTAAAATATTCGTAAGTTTGCAATCACTTTCTAAGTTGTAATCAGCCCTCCCGAGAACTTTGCAGAAAAATAAACAAGTTGTTCATGTGAAAACGTTCTTAAGATCTTAAGATCTTAATTCAGAGTTGAAGTGATTTACTTTTTAATGTATCGATGAGATTTCAACTGAGAGGTAGAGTGCTCACGTGATAAGAGAACTTGGCGGCTGAAGACGGAGTTAATAAGCGTCTTTTATGAAACGCTCTGTGTCGTTTTTAGCTAAACCAGCGATAGTCACGTTAAAAAACAAACAGCAGTGATCTGATATATTAATATCAGTAATCTTATCAACAATAATATTCAGACCCCTAGAGATCACTGTCTAGGGTGTGGCCACAGTTGTGGGTTGACCCAACAATATGTTGAGTAAAATCAAAAGAATGTAAAAGTTGCGTAAATTCCATAGCCTTGCAGTCCTAGACGTTATCAACATTCAAATTGAAATCACCAGTTATAAGAATCCTATCATGGTTAGTAAAACAGACTGACAGTAGTTCAGACATTTCAGGTAAGAATGAAGCTGTATGCTTTGGTGGTCGATAAATAGTAATCAACAGCACTGATGTTTAACTTTTCAGTATAAGAACCTGATGTTCGAAAGATGAAAAACTACCAAAATACATATGCTTGCATTTAAAAGTATCTGAAAAAAAGCTGCCAGTCCCCCTCTTCTGTTACCCTCACGTATCGAGTGGATAAAACTGTAATTTGGAGGAGATACTTCAGTTAAGAGAGAGGCTCCATCTGAACTGAGCCATGTTTCAGTCAGAAAAATAAAATCTATCTTAAGTTCACTGATAAGATCATTTACAACAACAGTCTTATTAATAAGTGCCCTTAACAGAGCCATGTTTACCTTTTGTTCATGGCCAAACGTTTTTACTGGGCTACGACCTTTCAGGGGCACAATAATCAGACTAAACCTTCTCTTCGACTGTTTCTGTGCTTTGATTTTTCTATCAGAAATATCAGTTTCAATATCACAATATGTATAACTATATACGAGATTTTCAAGCAATGAATTTCTTACATGTCTATGTATAGGAGTACCTTGTTTTTTCATTGAAAAGCCCTCCTGTCATAACAATAGATGGTCCATGAAGTTATTGGCCAGCACTGACGTTCCGTTGTGACTCGGGTGAAGACCATTCCTTCTGAATTATGCAGGCCTACCCCAGAAACAATCCCAATTGTCAATAAAATCCTAATTGTTCGCAAAACACCAGGTTTTAAGACAGCCATTTAGCGAAAACAGACGACTGAAAGTGTCAATGCCACGGTTGTAGACAGGAAGTGGGCCAGATATTATAATTTTGGGAATAGAGGATTTTATCTTGCTGTGCAGTGACATAAGGTCTTTCTTAAGGGTTTCTGATCTCCGTAGCCTGATGTCGTTTGTGTCAGCATGAATAATAACAATAACAGAGTGGTCTGTGTTGACCGTCGGGACTAAAACGTCAACGTGCAACGTCAGTAACTCTCTTAAAGTGTACTTTAAAATCATTAAGGAATTTGTGGCCAACTTCAGCATTGGTAACATTTTTCCCGTTTTTTTCTGATTTGTAAAGAATATCCACCTTGTGCATATCACGAATTTGCCATTTTGTTGTGTTGAAACATATTTTTGTTTTTGTTTTCTAGTATATACATTTTAAACCTTCTTGACAGTAGCAATAATTTCACATTTTTACATTGATATGCTGTATATCACCATCGTATTCCCTGAATATTTGTATATTTTTAACATATCACTTTTTATGTGTTATAATAGCTGAGCTATGTATTACATTAAAACACAAAGCTTTTCTAGCATTCAACCTTCTAAAAGGTTAGGTCAGTGTTCAGAGTGATCACACTCACTGTCACGTCTGGTTGTCAATCATCACTGTGTGTGTGTGTGTGTGTGTAGGGTGTGTATAAATCATGTGCAAAGGACACCAGCTGTTTCAGAATGTGAGAGTGTGTTACAGAGTTCTAATAAACATTATTGTGAGTTGATATTTGATGTTACATATTTACATGTTGCTCCTCCTTTGTTGTTCAAATACTCAGATGTGTGTGTGTGTGTGTGTGTGTGTGTGTGTGTGTGTGTGTGTGTGCATGGTGTTATTTATTCTTTTTTTAATAAATGATTATGACGTTTGATCAAGCACAATTGACCAAATGCATTTTTTGACTGAATAGACTGAATACATTTTTATGGGGGGGCTCGATAGGTTTCTTTGCCTGGGGGCCTAGGATCTAGGATCTAGTGTCTAGGATCGCCACTGATTTCAGCAAGCAGTGATGGGAACAAGCTTTTTAATTAATATTAATCTGGATTTAGGAAATGCTCAGTTAGACTGAATAAATTACACTACTGTCCTAAGAACATTTGAAAATACATGATTTTAAATGGGACTGGGTAGAGTTGAACAGATTTAATCATTTAATTCAAACACTTTAATTCATTTAATCTACACACAGAAATATAATATAGATGTTCTTTGTTCTGAGTGCCGCTATTCATTATAAATTTTCATCTGCTCCTTTTGACAGGAAGGAGTGCTTTCCACCACATTATACTTCCTTTTATTGTGATTTTATTTCTGCTACCTCAGACTCCTCCCTCAGTCTTCTAAAAGCTTCCTTGATACACTTTTATACATTACCTCATCCATGCCTGATGGATCAGTCTTGTATGTTGCTAAGCAGTCAGCTGTGGAGGCACACAGTCAAAAAAATCCTGAATCATTTCCCTCAAAATGTAATTGGTCATGAAGGAGCCCCCAGTGTTGCTCTGATTCCTGCTTTTGTCAGGTCTTGGGCAAAGGAGCAAGTGCTTCTGTTTTTCATTTTTCTCTATTTTGCTCTGAAAGCCCTGCTTCCATGTTGACACTGAGACCGCAGAATCCACCAAAACATAACGCTGTGACAACACTCAAGGTTTCGGGAATGCTGTGGGTCATTTTGTCAATAAATACGAAAACAGCTCTCATTAGAACTTCATTGATTGCAAACACCACACAGCTGGTAAATGCCATTTTCAGCTCAGCTGTTCACACACCAGCCTCTGAGCCAGGCCTTGGGAAAGCTATGTATTAACCCAAAGTACACAAATTAACAGGCTGAGCCTGCAGACCTTTTTTTCATCCACAGAGCCAAAAATGGAAAATAGTTTGAAACAGGTATCATCAGTTATCTCTCAGTGTATTTCAGTGTGTCTCAGCCCCTCTTGCCTTTTACCAATAGAAAAAAGAAAGCTTCCAAGCATCCACTGGTGACTGGTATTTAGTTTGGAAAACCAACAAATTTAAACTGAGATGCAATGCTCTGCCTAACTTCAAAAAACTGGTGACTGGTTTTCAAAAGAAAGCAATGTGCTGAGATATTAAGAGGATATTATAGTCGTTCATTTGCACACAGATAAAATGTTTTTATACCATTGTATCAAGACAAAAGTTATTTAAAGAACTGGATGCTGGATCTTGATGGAGAATTTTTAAATATAGTCAATACTACTTTCCTCTTCCAGTTTAAGAGTAACAGCAAGCCTACCTGTTTGCCTGCACATTTCTATGGAGGAGATTTAATGGTATGTTATGTGACAATAAGCCACTAAGGACAGTTCTGACATGTTAGAATAGAATAGAATGCCTTTATTCTCATTGCACATTGTTGTACAACGAAATTTGCTGTGCAGCCCCTGAGACGGAACATTACCATTCCACACATGTACACTCACACAAACACACAATAGAAAAAAATATATACAAAAGAAAAAAAAATATATAAAAATATAATAATAATAAAATGTTATCCCACTATCAGAGTGATATTTTATAAAGATGATGGAACTGGTCCTTACTGAAGTCATTAATGTGTATACTTTGAGTTAATGCAGAAAACCACTGGAATATGGCTACAGTAGATTTGTACTAAAATATACCACATATTTCCTTCTTATTGTTTTGAAATGGACAATTTTACTGACATTCTTTTAATAAATAGAGATTATTTTAATACTATTTATGCTATATATGTATACATTAGATGTCTTATTTTAGTGTAGTTGATTTGTGAGTGTAGAATATTTTGCTTCATAAAGCAAATATTTCTCTTTTAGTTCCATTATACAAAAAGCTGAGGCCTATTATGAAGTTGTTCACTTCTTTTGTTTTTTGCCCTTATTGCAAATGGAGTTTTAAATGTGCTGTTTTAGAAGTAGTGTGCCAGGCTAACATCTGCAGCTACCAGCACAGTCATCTCTGAATGATTTATAAAGTGGGGCAGGAGCAAATTGACTTGTATGTATAAGAAATTTCAATGGAACTGCGACATTTGATGGAGAAGCTCATTTTGGGCCCTAACTTTTTTAGATTAATCATACATAATACTGTATGTACAAGGCACAAATGTAAATGAGTTTTTTCTGTTTGCCTTTTTTTTACTATGATCTGAATTACCAGTGAAATTATTATTCAGACATTGATATTGCTCTAAATTTTGCAAGGATCAAAAGGTTTGATTAAGAGGATTCATCTTTGGTTTAGCTAAGGAATGAGGCAAGTATCAAAATGATATAGACTGGGAGGCTGGTAGCCTGACAGACTTTAAGACTGGTAACCTGGTAGCCTGACAGACTGGGAGGCTGATAGCCAGGTAAGCTAGTTGACTGGTAGCGTGGTTGCCTGGTACACTAGTAGCCATTGCTATGATGAAGTGTAGCAGGTGAGACCATTTGATTTCGCCTGTTATAATAACTACTCTCTGTCCTCTGCCTGTCAGTGGCAAGTTACATACATGTTAGGAAAGATTGTATTCAGCTGAGCCTGAAGTTATATTGTCACATTACAGCCACTGTGACAGTCTTCCTCCACCTAAATGCTGATGGAACCAAGGTAACTTTAGTCATTTCCTCTTTCAGAGTGGGAGAGAAATGTGTTCATTAGCTTGTGGCTGTGATGCCTTCAGACTGCTTTTACTCCACACATAGGCCTACCAGCACGCCCAGTGCTCACTGGTCCACAATGCTCTGTATTTGGAATAATAAACCCCATAGAGTGTGACAGGGACATTCACAGTACATTCATTTACATACATATACATATACATTTTACTCATTTTATTCAGAAATGACTGAATACTCTAGGATTAACACACTCCAGGTCTCTCTGCCTTCCTCCTTGAGCTCCTTCGTATGAATCACATTTTAAATAGGCTTTTGGTTTCTCTTAATAATTCTGCCTTTTTACAACATTCATTTTGTTAATATTTTGAGGGTTTTGTATGTACTGTTTCTGTCCCTCTCCACATGTTCTCCTTGTTTGGGGGCCTGTGTCTGGTTCCATCTGCCATCCTGCTGTGTTGAGCTGCTGCATCTGCATCATTTGGGTGAGTTTTGTGTTTTTTTGGTTGGTAGTTTTCGTTTTGTGTGTGGGGGTGTGGGGTGTTGGCCATGGAATTTAATTTGGAGGAGTTCGATATACACTATGCCTGACCATTACACCACTGGGGACTGTAATGACATTGTATTCACATACATATACTTTAATATGGAGTTGGTCCCCCTTTTGCAGCTATAACAGCTTCCACTCTTCTTGGAAGGCTTTCAACAAGATTTTGGAGTGTTTCTGTGGGAATTTGTGCCCATTCATTCTGTAGAGCATTTATCAGGTCAGGCTCTGATGTTGCATGAGAAGGCCTGGCTCGCAATCTCCGTTCCAGTTCATCCCAAAGGTGCTCCATGGGGTTGAGGTCAGGGGTCTGTGCGGGCCAGTCAAGTTCTTCCACACCCAACTCATCAAACCATGTCTTTATAGTCCTTGCTTTGTGCACTGGGGCACAGTCATGTTGGAATAGAAAAGAGCCTTCTCCAAGCTGTTGCCACAAAGTTGGAAGCATAGCATTGTCCAAAATGTCTTGGTATGCTGAAGCATTAAGATTGCCCTTCACTGGAGATAAGGGGCCTAGCCCAAACCCTGAAAAACAGGTGTGGCCAAATACTTTTATCCATATAGTGTATGTCTTGATAGTCATAATAAATGCCTATGCTAATGTCCTATGTAGCCTATGTACCTTCTGTAGTGTACTTTCTATCATTGTTTTAATGTGAATTTTGCATACTTATAGTTAAAAAGTTTACCATATAACTGTATGCTTCGACTTGTAAGCAGCAGCATCCAATCTTGTGCCTGTTCCATATACGTTTGCTAAGTAGCCTTGTGACGGGGTGCCGTCACTACGGTTGAGTATGCGCTCTGACTGCCATACCAACGAGCCTGGCTCTTTGGCGTTGCGGTCAAAGTCACATGCTTGGTACCCCGTAGACCCGGGGTTGAGGCTGGGTGGGGTGACTCCTCTCTCCCTTCGCTACAAGCCTATATTATAGTACGGTGTTGGTACAAAGTCCAAATCACATAACGTCCTATTAAACAGAATGTATCGTGGACGTTAAGCGGCGCATGGCTGTATAGCCTACCAATATCTTTTTATTTGAGGAACACATGAGTATAGTTCCTTAAAAACAAAACCAACCTGTATCATTGCCTACATATTAATGACATGAAGCAGCAATGTGTTGGCATCAGTCAGCTCAGGGGAAGCTGGTTTGTAAGGTAGCTACAATGACTGACAAAACGTAGCTGACTGCCAGTAGCAACTTTGCAATTGTGAACGTTTTCTTGCTAGCCTAATATGAACAACTAGCTAGCTAACTAACGAACATGAACAACTACGTTTCTCTTGAATTGCGCTAATTTACATTGCATTCATGAGCAAGTGTTGCAGCTCAGTTTAGCTAGCTCAATATAGCAGTGCACATATATATGAATATGTACACCAGGTATCTCCATGATTTCGGAAATCCTTCTCCATGCATATTTTTATTTATATCTCTGTACGTATCAAGAGACAAATTGTAGAGTATGGGGAAACCCTACATTGCCACAACAAAATTCTCCTCCATGTTTGACTGGAACCAAAATGTTGGATCATTTGTTTCAGCAACGTGTGTCACGCTGCCTTCGCTGTATTGCATTGCTCAGCATTTGCAGAAACCAGACCTAGAGCCTAGTCTATTTTATCCCCAGCTCTGGCCCCACGTAGTTGGCTTTGCAACGGCCACTTGTATGGCGTCAGATTTATGTCAAAAGTCACGAGCGCATAAAACATTGTTGCGCACAAAGCAGCCACCACGCGTGAGAGAATTTCTGCTTGGCAAGCGCTGGAGGGCATATGTGCTCACGCGGGTTAACTCGGCTCTCGAAATTGAGTTCTGCTCGCGCAATGTTGAATTCTGCCCACTATTTGCACTTTTGTACATCACTTTGGATAAAAGCGTCTGCTAAATGAATAAATGTAAATTTGAAATAACAAGCCTCTGGCCAAACTGTCTGCCTATCGTTCAGTTAATGGAAGCTGTCAATCAAGGTTCAAGGAGGTTGTGTGGGTGTGATTGCGTTGAAAGTGACCAATCATAAGAGGCCCAGTGCCTTCCTTGGTTTCTGCCCCCAAATTGTCAAAACCAAGGTCGATTCGCGCGAGCAGAATTCAACTTCGCAGTTGGGGGCCGGGCAAGATGGCGGTCAAGGCAGTCAACATAATGCATGGCTGAGCATATTTATGCGATTTTATCACCTTTAAATTGAATTAGATCGGATAGGAACAGTTGAGCGTGAATATAATGCTGATTCCTGTTTGCCTGGATATATATATGAAGCAATTTATGACTATTTAATCATTATATTGGACTTTGTTGCACAAGCTAGCTGTGAACAGAGTAGCGGATACTAACGTTAACAGGTGAACAACACGTGGGTACAGTTTTGAAAGAAAGTTAAGCTAATGGCGGATAAAAGATCAAGAGACCAAAAGCCAAAGATAAACAAAACTACTCCAGGTATGAAAAGTGGAGGTATACCTGCCCAGCGTGTGATGGAGGTTGTGAGAGCCGTGGACATGCACTCCTATGTGGAATTGGAGATTGAGATTAGCACGCAACCAGACTCTGCTCCAAGCACGCCAGTTCAAAAAAAGGCAGAGTGGAACCTACTCTCCCCGAGCTGCAAGATAACATCGTAAGGTTGGTAGTCGACAAGATAAAAGAAAATGCTGACAGTCTTGCCATATTGATAAAGAAAAATGCTGACACAATTGAGGCTCTGAAGGAGTCATCAGAGTTTCTTTATAAAGAAGTTCAAGATGTGAAAACAGAAATCACTACTGTTAAGAAAGCCAGTGACGATCATCGGGCGAGAATTACGGTCTTGGAAGAAAAGCTGAATGAGATGCAACGTTATAACAGGAGATGGAATCTGAGGCTTTACGGTCTACCGGAGCAAGAAGGTGAAAATGTGAAACAATGCATGACAGATGTCTGCAAAGCCGTTATTCCAGACGCCGGAGAACATTTGCGTTTCCTCATTGATGTGAGTCACAGGGCGGGGAAAAAGAAGAAAGGAAAAACACGAGTGGTAATTACAAGATTTACATCTAGATTGAATATGTAAATGTATTCTGCGCTCACGACTTTTGACACAAATCTGACGCCATACGCGCATAAAACATTCTCGCGAGAGCAGAGAGGGGATCTGGTAGGCTAATTGCCTTTAATCCAACAGTTAGGCCTAACATTGGCCATAAATTTTACAGATCGATATCAAATCGGATGAATTTCAAAAAACGATTAATCGGAAAAAAAAACCCAATATTTTTGCACACCCCTATTATTGAATCCTTTATAAATTTAAAAATCTCTATTAAATCTACCCCTAAGTCTCCTCTCGCTAAGTCTAAATAGGTTAAGTATTTGAGTCTTTCCTTGTAGCTTTTATATTTCATGCCAGGAACTAATTTAGTTGCCCTTCTTTGAACTTTTTCAAGAACCTCAATATCTTTTCTTATAGTGTGGTGCCCAGAACTGCACACAATATTCCAAGTGAGGTCTGACTAAAGCATTGTATAATTTCAATATAACCTCCTTATATTCATAATCTATACTTTTGGCTATATATCCCAGCATCCTGTTGGCCTTTTTTACTGCTATAGCACACTGCCTAGATCCTGTTAAGGTTGGGTCAACTATTACTCCCAAGTCTTTTTCAAATTGAGTACATTCTAGTTTTTTCCCCCTGTGAAGTAGTCTTGTCTAAGGGTATACTCACACTAGCCAATCCGTACCGTGCCCGAGCACGTTTGACCCCCAAAGTCCGGTGCGTTTGACTAGTGTGATCGCTCCGTACCGTGCCCGAGCACGGAACTCGGAAACAAGACGTCAATGATGCGACTGCCCCATTTAACAAATATATCCGCTGTAGCAACAGTTAGCTGGATATCTGTTAGTTACACGCCCAGTCTGAATAAATCTGTTAGTTACACGCCCAGTCTTAATAATTCATAACTCGAAATAAAACTAACCATACTTTATGTGGCGATGTAAGCATTGCTGTTGTCAGGGGCTTAGTCAGAGTATCACAAAGGAAGCAGCCGACCTGTTTAAGTAGCTAGTCTTCAACAATCGTTCAGATAGGTAGCCTGTTAGCTAACTAGCCATGTTTGTCAAATCTATCGCTAGATAGCTAATGTTAGCTCCCCAGCCAGTTAGCATTGATTATGCAACACAGCGATTTTCAGTTAATTGTGCTGCATGTATAAGAAGATTTTTACGGTGGCAGCTGACGTTGAGGGAGGAATGTGGAGCTGCTTTACTCACAGACTATTCACGTTCATCAATAAGGTGAGAAGCAGACCCGTTATTAACCCAAATATTCTCGAAATGAATTGAAAAGTGTACTATCTAAGCAGTAATAGAAGATGCTTGTTGTAATGAGGAGAGTAGCGCACACACAAGTAGTAGACCTAACTGGTTAACATTAGCTAACATTATTGTGATTAGGCTACTGTAGTCTGACCAAAAATACTGGTCTGTCCCTTAGCATAATTACTGAAACGTCAGCTGCCTCCGTAAAAATCATCTTATACGCGGCAGTGTAGCATAGTGGTTAAGGAGCCGGACTCGTAACCGAAAGGTTGCCGGTTCAATCCCTGCTGGAACACTGCTGCTGTACCCTTGGGCAAGGTACTCAACCTACAATTGCCTCAGTAAATATCCAGCTGTATAAATGGATAACATTGTAAAGAACTGTAACCTATGTAAGTTGCTTTGGCTAAATGAATAAATGTCAATGTAAATGTAAATACGCGCAGCACGATTAAATGAAAATCGCAATGCATTGCATAATTGATAAATCTATAAGGCATGTGAGAGGCCCGTGTGTCACTCCAAATAAGCCACAAAGTAAGTACAATCATGAACTCCATTGCGTTGTGCGAGAGCGCTTTTCTTCAACACAAAAAGTTGCGTCATGATGACATAAGCGTGCTCGGGCCCGGAACATTAAGTGCAATGTGAGCACAGGCCAGCGGGGGAGTGGGGAGGGGGGACAATCATGCTCGGGCACGGTACAAGGCAACCGGGCCTAGTTCTTATTTCCCACATGTTGCTCGGTTCCTGGTACCTGATCCTCAGGGCTGTGGTTCAGCTGTTTCTGCAAGCAGTGTGGTCCCTGCACTCCATCAAGCTCACTATTTACACAGCATTGCAGCTCAGTCAGTTCAGGAAATGAACTGAAATTCAGTGTGTTAACTGAAAAATCCTCAGAGAAAACGATGGGCATTTTCAACTCATTAATTGAATTTCAGTTCATTCCTTGAATTGAAATGCTATTGTCCCCAGCCCTGGTACAGACAGGTGCCTTTACCTTACATTTAGTTGCTTAGCAGACACTCTCATACAGAACGACTTTGGACCCCTCTGCCAATGCTGGAACCCATCAGGGCCCACACTTATGCCTCTGCCATTGGGACTAGTTTAGCAACTGTCAATTCCACACATTAACCACAGCTCCTTGTGCACCCCATGTGTCTGGGAATTCTCTATGGTAACATGATGAATTGGACAAGTGCTGACCCGCAAAAAAAGAAAAACAGCAAATTTGAAAGCTGACCAGCCAACCAGAGCAGTTTGTCTGCGGTGTGCCGCCCCCCACCCTGATGCTGATGTCAGATCATTGTGCTTGGGTTGATTTTGAGGAGCATTGACTGCTTTCTCACCTGGTCCAGGTGGGAAAGGTACTGCTACTAATCTCCACTTTATGTGCATGACTGTGTGAAATCCACACTACAATGAGCCAGTGAGTAATGTAAGAGTAAATGAGGAGGTTTCATTGTACCACAGGAAGATACCACTTCCTGTATTGGTATTTGGCCTGAATAAATAAATAAAATCTGACGCTTTCTGGAACTGTTGTTACTGTTTTTTCAATATTTACTCCACATGTTTGATTGGCTGGCAAAGAGATAAACAAAAATGTGCAAATAACAAACATAACATGGGTTTATATGATTTAGGCAAACATCAAAACACAAACCAGGGCTAGATTCCAGATTCCAAACCAGCTCTCCATGCTCTCAGGAGCATACATCTAACTCTGAATCAGATAAAAAGCACCAGAAACACCATGAAGAGACACTTGAAGTTTGTGATTCAAAGCCAATATTATTATTAATAATTATAAACTGTCTCTGTACATAGTATGTTTTGCCATGTAAGAGTCAAACAAAACCATCTCTTAATTTGCTGTGTAATTTCTGTTGTTATTCTCTGTCAGAGGTACAACCTGACACAGACACAGAAGCTCAGAATAAAGATGAAGGAACTGAACATGGTGCCAGAAGGTTTGATGCCCAGTTGCAACACTGCTGGTGCACCCTTTATTAAATTCATCATCCTGAATTCTTTCCAGAAATACACAGCTATTTGTATGATCATGTAAAAGGATGGATATGTTCACTTCCCTGGAAAGGAAAGTGGTGAATGTGGTTCTGACAGATGCTCTGTAACAATCACAAGACAAACAGCCACATCCAAATGCAGGTTTTAGATCTTTTCCTCTCAAGCATTAGTAGAAGATTACTTTCCACTGTGCAATTACCTAGCAAAATATAATGGATGTTTAAGCCATGGAGTTAACTGGACCATTTGATAATTGTATGGAGAACTGTGGGAAGTGTGGATCTTCAGTGACAGCCAGATGTTCATGAATAGATGTTCATTTAGAGGACTAGTGCTAAGGCCTTGGGTCACACACCTTGAAAAACCTCTATAACCAACCAATGTCAACTCATTAAAAGCATTAAAGGTAGTTTTCTGTTGGCAAAACATGAGTTAATACCTTTTCCAAATGAAAGGTCAGGGGTTAATAGTAGGTCAAGCTTTAATGAAATTTCATATTGTTTATTTGTAATTTATCACCTCAATTAATTGATTTCAGCTTCCAAAGAGTGCTCCTAATTGCACTAAAAATGTTATTCTCTTTAATCACTGAGGATTCAATTATTTACATGTGTTTGTGCATTATGTGTAGAAATAGGCTTTTAATGCCATCAACATGTACTCAAGCAGAACTTCATCAATAAGCATGATTAATTGACCACAGTGTTATTATCTTTACTTTCTGGTTCTGATGGGGAGCTTTCACACTAATTGCTGTCCAGTCCTTTATGGGTCATGAATCAATCTTCATGTTTACACACCTGCCAGGAGCAAATATTCATAACAGACTTCGCAAGCCATCAACATACAGGTGCTAATTAAAGAGGCTCTTATGATGTTGTCAGATTTTGTTGATCCATTTTCGTAAGATTTGACGATAGGATCGGGAAAATCCTGTGTGTGTGTGTGTGGGCAGACACATTGAGCGATATATCGGAGCACAGCTTTCTGCTGCTGGAATATGTCTTCTTTCCTCTACAAATACATTTTTTTTGCCCTGGCCCATTTTTGTCATCCATTATAGAGAAACACATTGAGCCATCAATTTGGAGAGACAGAAGTACATTAGCATCTAATTAAGGCTACAGAAAACTGCACTTCAGACCACACTGGATCCCTTGTTATTACATTTAGTGCTTGGATCAGCTAGCAAGGGATTCTAGACAGGGAAGGAGAGAGAGAGAGAGAGAGAAATGGAGAGGAAGAGAGAAAGAGGGGGGAAGTGGGAGGTGGTGGCATAGTTGCACTGATGTTTATCAAACTTCTTGGAGAAGTAGCTAATGGGCTGATCAATGCCATCGTCATCCTCCTGCAACAACACTGCTCCAGCACCGGTGGCACTGGCATCCACCTCCAGCTTGAAAGTTTTGGTGTAATCAGGAGCAGTGAGAACAGGTGCGTGGCATAAAAGCAACTTCACGCATTCAAAAAACGCCTGGCACTCAGGCGTCCAGACAAACGCATGTGAAGGGCTTAAAAGACTGGTGAGTGGGACAACCACAGCGGAAAATTCCAGCAGAAGCACCGATAATAACCCGCCATGCCCAGGAAACGCCGGAGTTATCGCCTTGTATCGGGTGCGGGGAAACAGCGGATAGATTCCACTTTGCCATCCACGGGATGCACCTGACCTTAGCCAACGATCTTACCCAGATAAGTTACTGTGTCCTTAGTGAACTCACACTTAGCCAGGTTAAGGGTCAGGGAAGCCCCACTGAAGCAGTTAAAGACTAAGCCAAGTGTTTCCATATGCAACGGCCAATCGGTGGAATACACAACGAGATCGTCTAGGTAGGCTTCGCAGTTAGGTACCCCCTCCAAAACGATAGACATGAGCCTTTGAAATGTAGCAGGAGCATTTCGCATCCCGAATGCCATAACTG
This sequence comes from Megalops cyprinoides, assembly GCF_013368585.1. Lineage (NCBI taxonomy): Eukaryota > Metazoa > Chordata > Actinopteri > Elopiformes > Megalopidae > Megalops > Megalops cyprinoides. Next base: position 33,454,843 of record NC_050597.1, read on the forward strand.
AGTATTGGAGGAAACGGTCAGGTGTAACGAAGGCGGAGATCTCAGCAGCATGTAACGTTAACGGGACCTGCTAATACCCTTTTAACAGGTCAAGTTTGCTGACAAACTTCGCTGACCCAACTCGATCGATACAATCCTCCATACACAGCAGAGGGAAGGAATCGGGCACGGTCACTGCGTTAACCTTACAATAATCTGTGCAAAAACGGGCGGTGCCATCACTCTTGGGCACCAGAATGCACGGTGAACTCCACGGACTCGAGCTAGGCTGGGTTAAGACATGGTCAAGCAGGTAAGAAACCTCCTGGCGCATCAGAGCTCGTTTAACGGGGTTCACGCGATAAGCGTGCTGCTTAATCGGCCTGGCCCCATTTACATCAATGTCATGCTTAAGCACGCTGGTTTGGGTTGACACATCATTAAACAAAGAGGGGTATGCTTGTACTAACTGAAGCACATCCGCTTGCTGCAGGGCATCTAAGTGAGTGAGGTGACGGGGGAACTCCTGCAAAGCGGCAGAATTCTGCAGCCTGGCACACTGCTCCGGGGCATTCCGCAGCACGAGACCATCCCCGTCCTCGCCGACAGCCAACACTGGAACAGCTACTGCAGAGGGGACAGAAGTTTCCACATCCGGACACGGAGTTACCGGAGCCTGGCCACGCATGTGATAGGGCTTCAACGTGTTGAGGTGGCACACGCGAGTCTGGCGCTTTCGGTCAGGTGTCTGAATTACATAGTCCGTTTCAGAGAGCTTACGGTCCACCACATAAGGGCAAGAAAAATGGGCTTGCAAAGCCGAACCAGGGATTGGCAACAATACCAGCATTCAGTCTCCAGGGCCGAAACACCGTGGCATCGCTCTCTGGTCGTAGCGGGCTTCCATGGGTGCCTGCAAAGAGGACAAGGATTTATTAGCATACGCGCAGGCAGAGTGAAGCCTCTCCCTAAACTCGCTACCGTAGTCCGGTATGTTGGACGGGGGCTTCGAGGTGTCACCCAACAGTTGTTCTTTGAGGAGCTTAAGAGGACCTCTTACCGTATGCCCAAATACTAATTCAGCGGGGCTAAACCCTAGAGATTCCTGCATGGTTTCCTGAACAGCAAATAAAACAAATGGAATGCCAGTGTCCCACTCTTTTTCATGTTCTACACAGTACGCCCATAGCATGGACTTCAGGGTCTGATGAAACTGCTCTAAAGCTCCCTGCGTCTCTGGATGATATGCACTCGAAACCTTAGGGTTGACGGAGAGCGTTTGCATAACCTGTGCAAACACCTTGGACAAAAAGTTTGTGCCTTGATCAATTTGCACAGTCTTAGGCAAGCCAAAGGTAGAGAAAAACTGCATTAGTGCCTTAACTATGACGGGGGCCATAATCTTACAGAGAGGAAAAGCCTCGGGGTATCGGGTAGCAGCACACATTACTGTCAACAAGTACTGATTACCGGACTTGGTTTTAGGTAGGGGGCCCACGCAATCAACCAGCACACGCTCAAATGGTTCTCCTATCACCGGTATAGGGTATAGCGGTGCAGGGGGAATAGTCTGATTTGGTTTTCCCACAACCTGGCAAACAGGGCAGGTTCTACAGTTGGCAACTACCGCAGACTTCATACCAGGCCAAAAGAAGTGCTGTAGCATACGGCGGTAAGTCTTAGTCACTCCTAAGTGTCCCGCAAGAGGGTGATCATGCGTTAACTGTAGGACATACTGTCGGTACTCTGCCGGTACCACAATCTGAAAAACAGTGTTCCACCCTGAGTCATCATATATGGTGGGGGACCACCTCCGCATAAGTAAACCCTTCTCCACAAAATAAGCACTCGGTCTGCCCCGGATAGACTCAGTCTCCCCAGCCGCAGACAGACACAAAGTGAGAGAAGGATCAGCACGTTGGGCCACTAGGAGCTGCTCACGGGTGACTGGCAGCGTAAACCCTTCGTCCCTTCTGGTATCGGACTCGGCATTGACTGGACGTTTTGTCGCGAAGTCCGCAACTGGTGATGCCGCCGAAGCTGTGTCTTGGTCAGAAGAGGCGAGAAATGAATCGGACAGATCCACAGCATCTCCATATCTATGGGACTGGGCACGAGTCAGTACATTTACATTTACATTTATTTATTTAGCAGACGCTTTTATCCAAAGCGACTTACAAAAGTGCATACAGTAAGTACAGCGACAGTACGGGGACAGGATGTGTACAGTTCCACAATGAGACAGTTCTCAGCTGAGAGTAAGGTCTGTTTGAGGACGCAGTACTATCAGATTTGTACAATTACAGCCTATAGGGCAACTAATACGATACACTTTCAAACGGCAAACTTCAACAACTTCAAACGGCACAATGAGCGTCAGGGTAAAGGCGGCAACAAGAGAAATTTAAAGCACAATTTAAAAAGCACAGCAATTTATGACAGCACTGATGGGCGGGGGGGGGGGGCAGCAATTGTGTGCTGGGTCAGTCCAGGTAGAGTCTGAAGAGGTGCGTCTTCAGGCCCCGTCTGAAGGACTGGGGTGAAGAAGCTGTCCGTAGCGAGACCGGGAGTTCGTTCCACCACTGGGGAGCGATGTAGGTGAAACGCCGATGTCTGGCAGAACGAGCACCTCCTGCCTTGCAGGGAGCAAGGCGTCCAGTTGCTGCTGAGCGCAGGGGTCGGGCTGGTGTGTAGGGCTGGATGAGTTCTTGGAGGTAGGCAGGGGCTGTCCTGTTGACTGCAGAGAAGGCGAGGGTCAGGGTCTTGAATCTGATCCTGGCAGCGACAGGAAGCCAGTGGAGGGATTTCAGCAGGGGAGTAACATGGGAGAATTTGGGGAGGTTGAAGATCAGTCGGGCAGCTGCATTCTGGATGAGCTGGAGAGGCTGGGTGGTGCATGCTGGGAGGCCTGCAAGGAGAGCGTTGCAGTAGTCCAGTCGAGGGAGAACTGTGGCCTGGATAAGGAGCTGCGTCGCGTATGTGGTTAGGAACGGACGAATCCTCCTGCTGTTGTGGAGGAGGAATCGGCAGGCCCGTGACGTGCGAGCAATGTACTCCTTGAAGTCCAGGTTACTGTCGAGGGTGATGCCCAAGCTCTTTGCTGACTGAGAGGATGGTATTGTGGTGCCATCGACGGTGATGGAAAGGTCATGCAGGGGGGAAGGGCCGGCTGGGATGAAGAGGAGTTCTGTTTTACTGAGGTTCAGCTTCAGGTGGTGGGATGTCATCCATTTGGAGATGTCAGCCAGGCATGCAGAGATTCTTTCGTTGACCTGGGGGGTAGAGGGAGGGAAAGAGAAAAAGAGTTGGATGTCGTCAGCATAGCAGTGATAGGAGAAGCCATGCGATTTGATAACTGAGCCGAGAGATTTAATATAAATTGAGAAGAGTAGGGGTCCCAGTACTGAACCCTGTGGAACTCCTGTAGTGAGGGGGGTGGGTGCAGAGGTGGAGCCTTTCCAGTAGATCTGGGAGGATCTACCAGTCAGGTAGGACGTGAACCAGGAGAGGGCAGTTCCAGAGATGCCCATCTCAGACAGCTTTGATAATAGTGTCTGGTGGTTGACTGTGTCGAAAGCAGCAGAGAGGTCGAGGAGGATGAGGACAGATGACAAGCCGGAGGCTCTAGCAGTGTGGAGAGCCTCTGTCACTGCCAGGAGTGCAGTTTCTGTTGAGTGTCCAGCTCTGAATCCTGACTGATGGGGGTCCAAGAGGTTGTTCCTGAGAAGAAAAGGGGAGAGTTGGTTAAGTACTGCATGTTCCAAGGTTTTAGATGAGATGAGAGAAGAGATACCGGTCGGTAGTTTGTAACATCGGATGGGTCGGTGGATGGTTTCTTGAGGAGTGGTGTGACCAGAGCTTTCTTGAAGTCTGTGGGGACAGTGCCAGAGGTTAGTGAGGAGTTGATAAATGAGGAAAGAAATGGGGCGATCTCACCAGATATGGATTGGAGCAGGGTAGAGGGGATGGGGTCCAGAGGGCAGGTTGTGGCGTGGTGGTCTGTGATGAGTTGTAGCACTTCCAAGTCTTTGAGCGGCATGAAGGAAGACAGCTGGTTGATGCAGTTGCCCGTGGTGGTCAAGAGTGTTGTTGAGGGAGAGAAGGAGTCCCGGATGCTGGTCACCTTTTCCTCGAAGTAGACCCTGAAATCATTGGCAGAGAGGAGGGAGGGGGAGGGAGGAGGAGGGGGGGTGAGGAGGGTGGAGGAGGTGGAGAAAAGTTTTCGTGGGTTAGTTATATTGGCATTGATTTTGGATTGGAAGAAAGAGGACTTAGCTGATGTTGTTGTGGTTGTAAATGCTGTTAGCAGAGAGTGATAGGCAGCCAGGTCCACAGAGGATCTGGATTTCCTCCACTTCCTCTCAGCAGCTCGCAGCGCAGTCCTGTCGGAGCGGAGGGAGTCAGTCAGCCATGGGCATGAGGGTGATGGTCGCGATGGCCTGGAAACAGTAGGGCAGAGAGCATCCAAAGATTGAGACAGACATGTGTTGAGGACTGATGTAGCAGATTCAGCAGGCATGATGGAGAAGGAGGGAAGGGGAGGGAGGGAAGAGAGAACAGTAGAGGAGAATGCAGAGTGTGAGAGGGTGTGGAAGTTTCTTCTGAAGGTGAAAGTGGGGGGATCAGTAGGGGGGTTGAGGGTGGAGGGGATAGTGAGGGAGAATGATATGAAGTAGTGGTCTGATACGTGGAGGGGAGTCACCGTGAGGTGGGTTGTGGCGCAGCTCCTGGTGAACACGAGGTCGAGCTGGTTGCCGGCCTTGTGGGTCGCAGGTGATGGTGAGAGGTTGAGGGCGAAGGACTGGAGGAGGGAGATTATGCTGGCCATCGCAGAGGTTGCAGATGGGATATTGAAGTCTCCCAGTAGAGTCAGTGGAGTGTCATCAGGGAGGGAGCTCAGAAGTGTGTCGAGCTCATCAATGAAGAAGCCGAGGGGACCTGGGGGGCGATAAACAACAACAATCATGAGGTTTAGAGGATGAGACACAGATATGGCATGGAATTCAAATGAGTTAATAGAGAGAGTATGGAGGGGCAGAGGAGAGTATCTCCAGGATGGGGAGATAAGCAACCCTGTGCCACCTCCTCTGCCTGAGACCCGTGGAGTGTGAGTGAAGGAGTATGAGGACGATAGGGCAGCGGGGGTGGCGGTGTTGTCCGGGGAAATCCAGGTCTCGGTGAGTGCCAGGAATTGGAGCGACATGGTCTCAGCGTAGGCTGTGATGAATTCAGCCTTCTGAACCGATGACCGGCAGTTCCATAGTCCACCCACCACTGAGAGCACCTCGGAGGAGGACAGAGGGGGATAAACCAGGTTAGTCGGGTTGCGTTTGCGGAAGTTGTATCTCCTGGAATGAGAGGAAGAGTGGATGAGGATAGGAATGCGGCACATGACTGAGGGGTCTGGTGATGGAGAGGAGAGATCAGAAAAAACGCTGGAAGAACTGCTGGCAAAATTGGTGAGGAAATGGCGACGAGGCTGCCGTACCGGCAGCCTCTGTGTTAGCTAAATACCTGTGATGCTAATTAGCTTGATCAAACGAACAAAGTACAAACAGCTGGTTACAGCTGAGCACAGGTGATACTAATCGATGATTACCACCACAATAGAACGAAACTGGTCGCTGCAAACACGAAATCAATTACAACTACAGCTGACAATTATCAGTACACAGGCAGGAAACATGGAAGGAAACTCACGAGCAAGCCCATCATCTTGGGGCTGCTCCGCGGGCGTAGCAGTCACTTCTGGTAACGGCAGCACCCTACCGCCCACTAGGTCATTCCCCAAAAGTAAGGCAACCCCTTTTACCGGCAGCGAGGATCTTACCCCTACTTTAACAAAACCATACACCAGGTCAGACTGCAAGTGGATGGTATACAGCGGAACCCTCAAGCAGCCCATCTCAATACCCTGCACAAGGACATATGACCCAGCGAAGGTATCATCAGCGAAATTTAACGTATCGGAACAAATAAATGACTGTGCCATACCAGTATCACACAGCATGATTACGGTTTTCTGCTCCTCTCGGTTGCCAGATCTCGACACTAACCCTTCCAACAGGAAAGGAGCATAGCTAGGGTCAGGTGTGGGTTTAACAACGACAGGACTTTTAGACGACCCAAAGACTGTCTGAACCAGACCCACGCCCTTCAACTGGTCCGGCTGTTGTCGTTGCTGTTTGCTTTTCAGATTCGGACAGTCAGCAATAAAAGCATTTCCACTCAGCCTTGGAACGGAACGAGGTAGGGCTGAACTGCTGAGGTTTGGGGTTCTCTCACCACACTGCGTCAGGGCATGAGCGGGCCCGAATACATTCTTGTGTGTCAAACTAATCTCATCCGCCAGCACAGCTGCCTGAGACAATGACTGCACCTTGTGTTCATTCAGGTACAAAGCCATACGCTCAGGCAGACAGTTCTTAAACTCCTCCAAGAGAACTAACTCACAAAGAGTCGCAAAATCAGACACCTTACTGGATGCACACCATTCATTGAAGAGAATCCCCTTTTCCCTCACGAACTCAACGAATGTTTGACTCAAGGACTTCTGATGGTTCCTAAACCGCTGCCGATAAGCTTCGGGCACCAATTCATACGCGCGCAGTACAGCTGCCTTGACCGTATCGTACTGCAGGCTCTTGGCCAGCGACAGCACAGAGCATACCTCCTGTGCCTTTCCAACAAATTTGCACTGCAGCAATAAGGGCCAGACCTCTTTAGGCCATTGCAGTGACGCTGCAATGCGCTCAAAGGCACTGAAATAAGAATCCACCTCGGTCTCACGGAAAGGCAGCCCCAAACTAATGTTCTTGCTGACATCAAACCCAGTCTGGGGACCCACTGGGGCAGAGTCTTCATTGCCTCTAGCTCGAGCTGCCGGATTTTAATCTTCTCTACCTCCATCTCCATCTGGCGAACCTCTAGCCGCCAGTTAAGCTCCGCTTGGAGGGCATGCTTCTTTTCCTCCGATTCGTGCTTCAGACGCGTCAAACACACTCGTAGCCGAAGATCGCATCCACCGGACAGGGAGCCTTCGCTCTCGGACACAGTGGACACGAAGGGTGGCAGTGTAACTTTGGTCTCGGCCTCCGCAACAGCCCCAGTCTGCGCTACTCCCTGAACCTCAGACTTCCCAGCTGCGGGAACATCTCCCACAGCAGGTGTACCCAGCACAAACACTCCCCGCTCCACCAGACCTTCAAACACAGCCAGCTTAATGACTTTCTTCAGTGCCTGCCTCCTAACCGCGATGCCAAAATGCTCCACCAGCAACAAGAGGTCATCCTTACGACACGCATCTAGCTGTTCCACAGTAGGGTTACTAAGGAATTCCCCAACGCTAAACTGGGCCATTGCTCCCACTACTAACACACCGTCCACAAGACCCAAACACAAAAAAAACAAGGAGACACAAACAGTCCCGGAAAAAAAATATCCTGGACCAGCCCCCAATTTATGTTACGTCACAGATGGGTAATGGCGTCCAGGGGTACGTATGCGGGACGCAACACAAAAGGAAACAACCAGCCCCCGCTGGCTTGGACAGTGCAGGGGAGCAAAGAAAGCACAAACGCGGGAGCAATGTAGGGGAGCACGATATATTTACAGTATTTACAAGATGATATACAATGACAAACATTCACAGGAAAAGGGCGGGGGGGGGGAGGAAAACAGATGGTGCCAAAGAAAAAAACAAAACAAAACAAAAACCAACCCTACATACCTATACAAATCCAACTGAATACAAAAAACAAAAAGGGGTGGCAGAGCCAAACAAAAACCTACCTACTCTAACTAACTTAACCAAAAATACACAGAAGCAGCACCCGCCTCTAACTTAACCCTAACACAGCGAACCCTCACACGGGGATCCCCCAGCTTACCTGTCCTCCTCCCATGACAACCGAATGCAACTAAAACCGAGACAAGATCCACAATCGAAGTCAATAAACAATGCAAAATCAAAAACACGGTACAGGCAAGTTTGTAAGCAAATGATGAACATGACGGATCAAAACAGCGAGCAAGCACCCCAAGAATCCAGCATCTTTAAACCGGGGTGCCCCGTTTCTGGTTGGCCGAGCCGGAACAAGAAGGCAGCACAGCGGGATACCTGCGTCAGGAGAAAGAGCGGAAGAGGAGAGGGGGGGGGGGGGGGGAACCGAGACGCAGGCGACCCAGACTCCACACACCCAGTGCGCCACACATAACAGAGAGAAACAGCATATTTTGTCAGTGGAGGCATTCTGTGATGTTTTGCCTATAGGTATTAGTGCAGGAGCATTAAAGAGCTTTTTATCAGATCACGCATGAAATGAGCTGAGGCTTTTTGTTTTGAGCTAGTCATTCATACCCTTTTCTCAGGAAATGGAATGGAAATGATTCACTCTGTCTGCAAAGCTTGATACAGCCAAAAGAATACTTAGCTCTCTGTTTGCTTCAATCACAGTGTTTCAGTCTTCTTCAGTGCATTCAAAGTCTTTAGCAAAAAAAAGTTCCAAATTTAAAAATCTGTTACAACAGATTGAGAATCAGCTGGTATGGCTTTTTGACCATTGGACACAGCTCTAAGCATCCATACATAAACAACATAAACACACTGTATACACTTGAAAGATACTTTGCAGAAACATGAAACATGATTCCATATTATGAGAGACTTTAGAAGTACTGTGAATAAAATCAAAGGATATGTGGATTGTGTATTAAATGTTTACTAAATTAAAGCTTGTCAAGTCAAAACATTATCAAGGCAATAAATATATTGACATATTGAAATGCAGCTCCCCCCAACTTTTCACATATAGCGCATCCCTCATATCGAGTAAGGTTTCTTGTCTTTGTTTTGCCATTAGGAAATGTTTAAACTCTCTTTGAATGACTTTTTGAGATCAAATGATGAAGAAAGGAATATGTGAAATTATACATGGCACAGCTGCTGTCTAAATATTTCATTTTGTGTATGAACACACAAGTAAACACACAGGTGTTGGCAGAGATAACAAGAAAACATATTCTGAGAACACACAGGGCTAGCTCCAACTCAGTCCTTAATCTGAAAAACTATGTGTTCAGGCTGTGCATAACATGAACCTTTTGCCCCATGGCCTCTGTTCATACCTAAACTGTTTTATATGCAGAAGAGATGGAATCAGATGGAAAGCGCCACATAGCCATAACAGGGTGAATATACCCAAACCATCTTTGCAAAATGCCTCACTTCCCTAAATGGCATAAATGCACACTAAGCTGTAATGTAACTCCAGCATATAATGGAAACACATGACATTTGTGTTATTACCTTGGCATTTTGACTGTGTTGTTATTATCATGACAGCACAAATGTTGCTTCCTAGTGCTGACCTGCTGATACCAGGTTAACACTGTTTAAAAAAAAGATGAAATACTACATTACAACCACAGAGACAAAATCAACATCTACTTTTTTTTCTTTTGTCATGGCATTTTTTTTTAGTAAATGGCACGCCACAGTAACGTCTTCTCTGAGAACTTCCCTACCAGCCTCTGCAGAATGATTGTGTTGAATGCTGAAAGTCTATGAACAGCATTCTGGCATAATTTACCTTTCTGTCTAGGTGGGAGAGGGTGAGGTGGAGGGCAGTAGTGATGACATCATCAGTTGTCCAGTTGGAGCAGTAGCAAACTGCAATGGGTCCAGATGGTCCGGGAGATGGGCCTTCATGTGCCTCAGTACCAGTCTCTCAAAGAACTTTGTGATGATGGGTGTGAGTGCTACAGGCCGGTAATCATTGAGGCAGGACACGATTAACTTCTTGGGCACTAGTGTAATCCTGGTTGTTTTGAAGCAGGCACTGTCGCTGTGGTCAGGGAAATGTTGAAGATGTCCAAGAGAATGCATGCCAGCTGCTCAGCACATTCTCTGAGCACCAGACTAGGTATGTTGTCTGGTCCAGTAGCTTTATGTGGGTTGACTTTGCATAGAGTATTCCTTACGTCAGCTGTGGACAGGCAGAGGACCTGGTCGTTGGGGGAAGGGGTGGTCTTGTTCTGTGCCTCAAAACGTGCATAGAAGTCATTCAGTGCATCTGGCCAGGACGCATCACTGCTACAAGGACTGTGTGTCCTTGGAGTCCATGAAGTTGCTGTGGAGTTTCTTTGGGTAGGTAGGCGCACTTTGCCTCCTTGATGGCCCAGGACAGTTTGGCTGTGGCTGTGATGAGAGCCTCCCTGTCTCCAGACTTAAAGTGTCAGCACTCCAGCCTGAGCTGCTTGTTTATCTGTCTGTCAGTGTGGGTGTGTCTTTTGTTTGTTTTTTCCATGCATGTGCTTTTGTTTTGTTTTCAGCCATTGCCCCCACCTCCCTTCCCCCTATCTGCCCTGCTGCCACGCCCACCACCTGAAGCCCATTCTGCACACCTGTTCCCTGTTCGCTCATCACCAGCCCATATATAAACTGCTGTTTCCTTTGTTCTTATCCCAATCGTCTCAGCTTTGTTCCTGTGTCGTTCTCTCTGTTTGATAAGTTCTGATCTGTTTGGTTTTTGACCTGATTCACTCTTTTTGTCTGCCGTTTTGGATACTGTGTTTTTCTGTGAATTTTTTGGTTACCGATTTGGACTGGTTTTTCACTACGAATTTTGCCTCTGTGTTTGGACCCGTAATAAAAGGATCTCCTTGAACTACCTGTTTTGTCTGCGCCTGATTCCTTTCCCTGCAAACCCTGACATAAAGGCTGCATCCCTGGCTTTCACCAGAGCATGCACCTCTGCAGAGAACCAGACTTTTTGATTTGCTTATGTGGCAACAGTTTTGGAGACAGTAACACCCTCATTGTACTTGCTAATGCAGCCAGTCACTGAAGCTGTGTACAAACTGTGTCCATAGAGCTGCCATAGGTCGCAGCTTCTCTGAAGATTTCCCAGTCTGTGTTCTAAAAACAGTCCTGGAGTGCTGATGTGGCTCCCTGAGGCCAGGTTCTCACCTCCTTCAGGGCTGGTCTGACCTGTTTTTGTATGGGTCTGTAGGTTGGAGTCAGTAAAACGGAAATGTGGTCTGATTGTCTGAGGTGAGGGTGGAGAGCGGCCTTCTATGCACTGTCGATGTTTGTGTAAACAAGGTCCAGCATGTTTTCCCCCACGCGTGGCAAAGTCTATGTGCTGGTGGAAATTTGGGAGAACTGTCCTTAAGTTTGCATGGTTGAAGTCCCCGGTGACGATGAAGAAGACGTCGGGGTAAGCTGTCTGTAGCTTGCTGATTTTCCCGTAGAGTTCACCCACTGCCTCACTAGCGTTAGCATTTGTGCTAGCACTGGGGGGATGTAAACAGCAATGGCGATCACTGTTGTGAACTCTCTTGGGAGGTAGAAGGGCCTACATCTGACTGCCAGGACCTCCACCAGTGCTGAGCAGTGCGCAGAGATGATCGCCGTGTCCGTATACCATTCCTTGTTGATGTAAACACACAGGCCACCACCACTGGTCTTACCGGACAAAGCAGCAATCCTGTCCGACCAGAAAGCGGTTAGCCTGCCCAGCTAAATGGCGGAGTCAGGGATATGCTCGTGCAGCCTCGTCTCACTGAAAATGAGAGTACAGTAGTGTCTCATCTCCTTTCAGGAGGTCAAAAGCAGTCTTATGTAGTCCAGTTTATTGTTGATGGAGCGGATGTTGGAGAGGAAAACAGACGGGAGTGCCGGTTGGCTAGGGTTAGCCTTTGGCCTAGCATGAATGCCGGCTTGCTTACCGCACTTCCACTTCCTTGTGCACCGCTTTCGGCACCCTTCTGGGTGGTCGCTGTTGTCTGGCAATGCCATGGTCTTGCGGTCTGGTGTCCGGAGTACGCCAAGGTGGCGCAGTTGGTCCAATGTGACTCCATCTGGTTGAATTCGGCGTTGACTGCCGATGTTAGTTAAAGTCTGGCATTCATATACATTTTTACCAGAGGTTCTGGTACACATGCAGAGTGAGGTAGTTATGAATAAAACAATAAATGCTTACAAGAAAGCACCATGTTCGGGACCCAGAGTGGCTGCTGCGACCTAGCGTGCCACCATCTTGGGTAGTGTGTATTGGGTGTGTGTGTATCTCTGTTGTTCCTCAGCAGAATGTACCCACAATTTACTTATACACAGTGAAACTGCCAAGGTCAATGAATTATATCTACTACCATTCCTGCTATTAGTGGTTACATAAATATTCAGTACACCTCTGTACTTAGATGCTTTGGTGAGAGGGATGTGTGTGAAAGAAAACAGGCAACCAAAATTCCCTCAATGTCCACTCATTCCAAATGTGTACTCCTGTTTAAATTCTCCCAAGCTAAGCGCTGTGTGTAACATCTGTAATGCAGAAAAGAGGAAAAAGCTTGTGCTTAGTCACCAGTCATTTAATAATACTTGTCATTTATCTGCAGCTAAGCCTACAGAAGATCCTCCATTGACAAGCCATGAAACAGGTCAACTTGCTTTGGCACACATGCAGCCGTGAGTGCTTGAAATATTTGCCAGCCAATGTAAGGATAACAAAAGGCCCGCTCCCAGCCCGTCTCAGACGCCTCTCCTCCCCTGGAGATATTCTGTGGGGAGTGTTAATTGTGGGAGATTCCTCGACTCGGCAGCTTTGTCATGCCATTCAAAGTGTTTTTATAAGATATGGGCTGCTTGTAGTACTCCTCGCTAGTAATTCATTTATTATTAGCCAGATGAAATATGTTCAGGGAAAAAATGCTGGGGCTTTGCTCTGTCATGCCAAGGCTTCTCTTTCATTCAAATTATTTTAATTGAGAGAATAAATCAGCCTTCCAACTGTTTTAATATAACCTCAGCCACACGTAGAAGGGAAATCAAGGCCATTCAAAAAGGATCAGTAGTTTAACTTTGACTGCTATCACTTTCATAGCAACTGATGAGCCATTTTAATAACTTGCAGCATCAAGAAGGTAATCACCACAGTGCTAAAAGTATCAGATGAAATAATTTAACTAAGATTGCAGCATTGAGAAAGTGCGTTTCAACAAATACTTAAAAATACAACAATGTGAATAATTTAAATCCAACAAGAACCATGTTTTATAACCAGGGCTAACATGTAAAGCTGAAAAAGCAATGGAAAAAACATGTGCAAACACATAATATAGTTGTATATTATTATATTATATTATATAAATTTGTATGCACCTGCAGAGCTAGTGTCATTGCAAATGTCTGCAATACCATGTTAATGCACAGGTAACTGACCTGTTCTCATTCAATTCTGAGACAGTTAAAATAAACTATATCTCAGGATTTGATGGGGAGATATTTTCAAATATTTTCTGATGAAAATCACACCACACGGGTTCACTACCAAACAACATTTAGTCACAAACAAACTAATGTCCTTGTTGGTTAATAAAATAAAGAGAAATTCCCCAATCTTACATACACTATATGGACAAAAGTATTTGGCCACACCTGTTTTTCAGGGTTTGGGCTAGGCCCCTTATCTCCAGTGAAGGGCAATCTTAATGCTTCAGCATACCAAGACATTTTGGACAATGCTATGCTTCCAACTTTGTGGCAACAGTTTGGGGAAGGCCCTTTTCTATTCCAACATGACTGTGCCCCATGGAGCACCTTTGGGATGAACTGGAACGGAGATTGCGAGCCAGGCCTTCTCATGCAACATCAGAGCCTGACCTGATAAATGCTCTACAGAATGAATGGGCACAAATTCCCACAGAAACACTCCAAAATCTTGTTGAAAGCCTTCCAAGAAGAGTGGAAGCTGTTATAGCTGCAAAAGGGGGACCAACTCCATATTAAAGTATATGTATGTGAATACAATGTCATTACAGTCCCCAGTGGTGTAATGGTCAGGCGTCCGAATACTTTGGTCCATATAGTGTATGACCCAGATGTGTGTGACGAAATTGGTCCTTTTTCTCTTGTTGTTTATGAGAAGGTAGTTTGAATTCCCTTTCATCTTCAGTCTTCTGTTGTGCAGTCATAAGTGACAGATCAAACAGAGGGTGAGCTGACCCTCCAGCCTCCAAGCTTACTGGCCTTGACCCCCGTTTCTTTCTTTTCTTTTCACTTTCTTTTGGGTTATCTCCCTCCTGAAGGCAGTCTCTGAAGCTAGAGGGAAAAATAATAGTCATGAAAACTCCTCAAAACTAGCCAGAACAACTTTCAACTTCAGGGCAGGGTGGGGGTGGGGTATGAGAATTCTCATTGTTTCTGTTGAATGGATGAACGGGCCTGTAAAGGAAAATCACATTGTGGCCCACCGGAGGTGCTAACATGCTCTATCAACAACCGAGAATTATTTGACTATACCACTCCCACAATAAGGGATGAGAGGACCTCAGTTCTCAGCTAAGAGCAAGGTCTGTTTGAGGACACAGTACTATCAGATTTGTACAACTACAGCGTATGGGGCAACTAATATGATACACCTTCAAACAGCAAACTTCAACAACTTCAAACGGCGCAATGAGCGTCAGGGTAAAGGTGGCAAAAAGAAACAATTTAAAAAGCACAATTTAAAAAGCACAGCAATTTACGACAGCACTGATTGGGGGGGGGGGGGGCAGCAGTTGTGTGCTGGGTCAGTCCAGGTAGAGTCTGAAGAGGTGTGTCTTCAGGCCCCGTCTGAAGGAATGGGGTGAAGTAGCTGTCCATAGTGAGACAGGGAGTTCGTTCCACCACTGGGGAGCAGCTGAGCAACTGTAGCAACTGATTTAAGCTGAAAATGTAAGGAGTAACCATTATTCATCAACGCATCAGACTGTACTTCAGTCAAGGTCTAACACAGGCAGAAATTGCATTGTGTCTTTCTGTTAGAGATAACATTCAGGATCAGTCCTCCTCATTTAAGGAGAAGACTGCAACTTCACAGGCAAGTGCACTTCAGTGATCAGGAGTGATCAAATGAACCAGACACTCATTTTCGAGTTCTCCATAATTGTCCCGTGATCTCGAGAAAACAAAAGTCATTTTCTCGTGATAAATTAACTCGTGATCTCGAGATAACAGCATAAAAAAAATTGCAAGCACAGCCGTTCTCAGCTTCTGTATCAAAAGGCTTTTGCAGCTACTGACTTTTATTCAAGCTTGTGCTTGCTTCATAGGGCTGGGTGCACAGCACTCACAGTCCATTCCCTTATTTGTTATACATTTGTTTGTCTGACATCCAAAAAGGGACAAAAGACAGTCACTGGGACTCTTACACCCTGTCTCTCCTTTTTCCTCATCCATCTCCCTCTCTTCCTCCATCCTTTCCTCTCTGCCTCTCTCTCCCACATCTTTCCCTCTCCCTCTTTCTCCCTCTCCTCTCTCTCTCTCCATGTTATCTGTATATGCTTATGAGTGTAATGAATGTAAATTAAAGATGAGGATGAATGATCATTCTCTGGCCCATCCTCTCCAGGTGGGCTCCCTAACACTCCCTCTGCTGGTATCACTGGGCTCCTCTGAACTCGGCAGGGTGATCCTGCCATGGAGGGCTGGGATAGCCACATGCTGCAACATCATGGGAGGAACAAATCTACAATAATATATAAGCAGTAACAATGGAAGGTTATAAAATGTTAATAAATGTAATCCCAGCATTGAACATCTGGTAAACAATAATCTACAATTTACAAAGAAAAAGGTTTGGAATTCGTTTAAAACATGCATGTACAGTAGTCCTTACAGCTGGCCATCTGATGGATTCAGATTTAGTTTTCATGTAATGTTGTATATTATCTCTAATTTTTAAAACCTGTAACATCTACACAAATCAACAGATAGCTAACAGGCTTCAGAGAAATTCAGACACGGAGTAAAGCTGAAGGCAGTTTACTCAGTCTTCTTTTCCGTTATATTGAAAGTTTTTGTAAAACTGCAAATAAAATAAAGAGATGTGTGAATCAATTTACAGCATCCTGGAGAGCATAAAGGCAAACACAGTATGCTACATGACAGTAAAATTAGCAAAGCAAACATAAACTTGACCTACATGTAGCTTAGCATAACATAAAATGTTTTTTTTTGTGGTTTTTCACCCTTTCAGGAGCAAATATTTAAATCTCTAGGTGGCATACTTTAGCTAGTCGGGTAGTTTTGTCAGGGCTCCGCCCCCTTAAGCCACGGTGTTTTGTTTTTCCCTGTCCATGTGCTTTTGTTTTCCTTGTGTTCCAGCCCCACCTCGCTTCCCGCCTGGGCCCCGCCCACCTGATTTCCTCATTGCCTGCACCTGCCTGCCTGCTCACCTGCATCCCATCTCCTCGTCACCCCAGCCCTATATCTTCCCTGCGTGTCTCTGTCTTGTTGCTAGTTCGTTTCAGTGTTTTTCACCTGTCTCGTCCCCGCCTTAGTTTTTCTGATTATTTGCTGCATTGCTGATCCTGTCTGTTTCCCGACCACGATTTCTGCCTGCCGTTTGGACCTGATCGCTACCACTCACCTGCCTGGTTCCTGACCCTGTCCGCCTGACTCCCGATTCTGGATTTGCTCCCGGACTGCTTCTCTGTGTTTCAAACCCTGCCTGTGTCTGGAATTACGAACTGCCTGTCGATTTCAATAAAACGCCTGGAACCGGAATATCCTCCGCGTGTGTGTCTCGATCACCGGCATAACAGATTCTTGATCTCAAGGCCCAGCTAGCTGGACTCCACAGTAATCCTGATTTGTCAGAGTTCCAGGAACTGATTAATACACCCTATAGGGAGACAGTGCACTCACCAAAGCTGGGTAGGGGGAAGATACAGACCAGATAGGGCGAGATTGCTAGGTTACAGTAGGGCATAGGCGTAGAAAGGGGCACAAAATTCCAAGAGGGGCGGCATCTCCAGAGATTGCGGTGACCAACCACTCCATGATGAGTTGGCTCATGATCCTCAAAGTGGCAGGACTGAAGAGCTCCAGGGCACCCAGCCTCATCCTCCAAGAAAAGGGAGTTAGTGATAGTGGGGGACTCAATCATTAGAGGGGTAGATAGCATAGTGTGTCCGCATGACAAGGAGTCTCGCATGGTCTGTTGCCTGCCTGGTGCCCAGGTCGGAGACCTCCTGGAGCGTGCGGACAAGCTCCTGGCCACAGCGGGGGAGGATCCAGTGGTCATGGTCGATGTTGGAGCCAATGACATAGGAAGGGGTAGGTTCAGGGTTCTGTAGGACAAATTTATTGAGCTAGCGAGGAAGATTAGGAGCAGAACCTCCACGTCAGTCTTCTCTGGAATTCTACCAGTACCACGTGCAAGCCTTTATATGGAGATTTAATACAAACCTGGTGTAGGAAAGAGGGGTATAGGTTTATGGGGCACTGGGACTCCTTTTGGAACAGGGGTGACCTGTACAAGTGGGACAGGTTACACTTGGACCGGAGGGGTACAGCTGCACTGGGCCAGCATATGCTTAGAGTAAGAAAAGATAGAACCAATAGAAGAGGAGGGGGTGTAGCTCTCTATGTAAAGGATCATCTTAATATTCCATGAAATTCCAGGAATGGAGCCCCTTGGTTTTAGTGAAGACATATGGATTAAAATATTGGGGGAAAATGTGAAGGGTCTGAATGTCAGAGTATGTTATAGGCCACTATGTTTCACTAGTGAATTGTTTTCATATATGCGTTCAGGTGCATTCAATTCTCAGAGTCTTATGGAGGAAATTGATTTAAATGATGCAGAAATACTAGATAAACTCCAAAAACTTAAAACAAATAAGGCAGCAGCCCCTGACAGAATATATCCAAAAGTTCTCAGAGAGCAAGCAGAGGTGGTTTACAAGCCTCTGACAGTTATTTTTAAGCAATCCCTTAAAACTGGAGAAATGCCAGATGACTAGAAACATGGCAGTGTAGTACCTATCTACAAGAAAGGAGACCGGACTGAACCAGGAAATTATAGGCCTGTCAGCTTAACTTGTATTGCATGCAAAATACTGGAATCCATCATTGGGGATAATTTGGAATTATTCCTGGAATGAAATGGTGTTTTAAATGATAGCCAACACGGTTTTTGCAGAGGGAGGTCGTGTTTAACAAACCTCCTGGACTTCTTTGAGGAAGCTACAGCATGTCTGGACTCAAACCAAGCTCATGATATTATCTATTTGGACTTTCAAAAGGCATTTGACAAAGTTCCGCACAATTTAGTTGCCCTTCTTTGAACCTTTTCAAGAACTTCAATATCTTTTTATAGTGCGGTGCCCAGAACTGCACACACAATATTCCAGGTGAGGTCTGACTAAGGCATTGTATAATTTCAGTATAACCTCTTTAGATTTATACTCAATACTTTTGCCTATATATCCCAGCATCCTGTTGGCCTTTTTACTGCTACAGCACACTGGCTAGATCCTGTTAAGCTTGGGTCAACTATTGCTCCCAAGTCTTTTTCAAATTGAGCACATTCTAGTTTTTTTCCACCCATGAAGTAGTCTTGTCTAAGGTTCTTATTTCCCACATGCAAGACTTTATATTTAGCTAAATTGAATGTTCTCTGCCCACTTTTGGATGCTGTTTAGGTCTTCCTGTATTACCTTAGTTGATTCTATACTGTTGGCTAGACCCCCTAGTTTTGTATCATCTGCAAATTTTATTATTTTACTACTAACATCTGCATCAAGATCATTTATGTATATAAGAAATAGCAAAAGCCCCAACACCGATCCCTGCAGGACTCCACTTCGTACAGGACCCTGCTCTGATACAATACCTCCCACAGTTACAGTCTGCTTTCTGTTAGACAACCAACTTCAAAACCACTCAGTGATAGCTTCTGTAATTCTTGCAGATTTCATTTTCACTATGAGCCTCTCATGCGGTAGTTTGTCAAATGCCTTTTGATAGTCCTAATAGGTAATATCATAAGCTTGGTTTGAGTCTAAACACACTGTAGCTTCCTCAAAGAAGTCCAGGAGGTTTGTTAAGCATGACCTCCCTCTGCGAAAACCATGCTGGCTATCATTTAAGATACCATTTTGTTCCAGGAATAATTCCAAATTATCCCCAATGATGGATTCCAGTATTTTAAATGTCATACAAGTTAAGCTGACAGGCCTATAATTTCCTGGTTCAGTCTGGTCTCCTTTCTTGTAGATAGGTACTACACTGCCATGTTTCCAGTCATCTGGTATTTCTCCAGTTTTAAGGGATTGCTTAAAAATAACTGTCAGAGGCTTGTAAACCACCTCTGCTAGTTCCCTGAGAACTCTTGGATATATTCTGTCAGGGGCTGCTGCCTTATTTGTTTTAAGTTTTTGAAGTTTATCTAGTCCTTCTGCATCAATTTCTTCTATAAGTCTCTGAGAATGGATTGCACCTGAAGGCATATGTGAAAACACTTCACTAGTGAAACTCTCCATAAAGTAACTGTTTAGTGTATCAGGAATAGCTTTGTTATCGTAAACCATAACCCCATCCTTATTTTTATACCTATTTCATCCTTAACTATCCTTTTTCGACCATAATATTGAAAAAAACATTTAGAGTTGCTCTTTGCATCTAGTGCAATCTGTCTTTCTAAACACCTTTTAGCTTCCCTTATTTTTTTCTTAACTTTAGCTCGCATATCACTGTATTCAATCTTATTACTGAGCTCTCCAACTTGTATTTTCTAAATAATTTCCTTTTTTGTTTCAAACTGTTCCGTAGCAACTTATTCATTCACTGTGGATGCTTCTTTTTCAGCTTCCCTTTTCTCACTTGAATGAATTTACGCTGTACTTCCCGAATAATCATTTTAAATATGCACCACATTTCTTTCACAGATTTACCACCTAGAAGAGGTAAAATGAATTCCTTGTATAATCACGCATCTTAATAAAGTCAGCTTGTCTAAAGTGGAATACTCTAGCATTGGAGAATGCAGACTTAACTTGCCAAAAAACTTCAAATGTAATTGAACTATGGTCACTTGTACTGAGTGGTTCCCCTACCTCAATACTGCCGATTCTATCAGGATTATTACACAGAACCAGATCTAGGATTGTGTTCTCTCTCGTGGGTTGTGTAACAGACTGTATCAAAAACAGTCATTTACAACATCCAAAAACTCTTCCTCACATTTACCTTGACCTGAAACAGCTTCCCAATTAATTGAAGGGTAATTGAAGTCCCCCATTACTATTGTCTCACCCTCCTGACATGCTAGTTTAATGTTATCAAAGAGCATACTACTGACATTGCTGTCTGAGGCTGGTGGCCTATAGCATACTCCAACATTCAGACCTTTTTCATTTTCCCCCAATATCTTAATCCATATGTCTTCACTAACACCAAGGGGCTCCATTCCTGGCATTTCCTGAATGTTAAGATTATCCTTTACATAGAGAGCTACGCCTCTGTCAGGATCGGAGATCGGGACACAAACGCGGACCACAGGGTATACGGATCCAAGTGTATAATCGGAATCGGCAGGCAGTTTGTAGTACAGGGACAGGCAGGGTTCGAAAACACGGGGAAGCAGTCCGGGGGCAGATCCAGAATCGGTAGTCGGGGCGGGCAGAGTCAGGAACCAGGCAGGCGAATGGCGTCAAACAGATCCGAATCGGCAGGCAGAAAACGAAGTCAGGAATCAGGCAGGAACGGCGACAGCAAACAAATCACAGGAATAAATGCGGGGACGAGACAGGAAAAATCACTGAAACAAACTAGCAACAAGACAGAGACACGCAGGGAAGATATAGGGCTGGGGTAATGAGGCAATGGGATGCAGGTGAGCAGGCAGGCAGGTGCGGGTAATGAGGAGATCAGGTGGGGCGTAGACCAGGCAGGGAGCGGGGCGGGGCTGGAACACAAGGGAAACAAAAGCACAGGTACGGGGAAAAACAAACACCACGGCTTAAGGGGGCGGAGCCCTGACAGCCTCCTCCTCTTCTATTGATTCTATCTTTTCTTAGCAGCTTGTATCCCTCTATGGTGTGTTCTATTCCGGCTGTATAAACTCCTTGCCCCCCCAGACCCTAGTTTAAATAACCCTCTGCTACCCTAAGCATACGCTGGCCCAGTGCAGCTGTACCCCTCCGGTTCAGGTGTAACCCGTCCCACTTGTACAGGTCACCCCTGTTCCAAAAGGAGTCACAGTGCCCCATAAACCTGTACCCCTCTTTCCTACACCAGGTTTGTAGCCACGTGTTAAACCTCCATATAAAGGCTTGCTTCCCTTTGCTTGCACGTGGTACTGGTAGAATTCCAGAGAAGACTACCGTGGAGGTTCTGCTCCTAATCTTTCCCGCTAGCTCACTAAATTTTTCTTACAGAACCCTGAACCTACCCTTTCCTATGTCATTGGCTCCAACATGGACCGTGACCACTGGATCCTGCCCCGCTCTGGCCAGGAGCTTGTCTGCGCTCTCCAGGAGGTCTCCAACCTGGGCACCAGGCAGGCAACAGACCATGCGAGACTCCTTGTCGCGCGAACACACTATGCTACCCCTCTAATGATTGAATCCCCCACTATCACCAATTCCCCTTTTTTGGAGGATGAGGCCACTTGGGTGCCCTGGGGCTCTTCAGTCCTGCCACTCTGAGGATCGTGGGCCAACTCATCCTGCAGTGGCACGAAACGGTTGGTCACCGCGATCTCTGGAGATGCCGCCCCTCTTGGAATTTTGTGC